>NC_057710.1:84929685-84988985 GCF_004010195.1 Chiloscyllium plagiosum
GGGATGGGGATGGGGGATTGGAGAAAGAGAAGGGGGATATGAGGAGGAGGGGATAGGAGGTGAAGGGAAATCGGAGAAGGAGGGGGATAGGAGGAGGAGGAGATGAGGGGCCGGCAGGAGCTAGGACCCCGCGGAACCATCCTGGTGGCCGGCAGTGTCCCAAGTCGGTGGCGGTCCCTTTGATCTCAGTGGGTTCAGCTTCCCGGTTACCCCGGACAGAGCGAGGGCCAGAGCGGTGTAAATCAGAACACAGAGGCCGCTTGCTGCATTGTCCCTCCCAGTCACCCAGGTACTGGTGGCGGAGAGGGGGCTCCACCTGGGGGCTGCCCAGTCTCTCAGCGTGGCCACCTGGGATCAACATCTTCAGAGCAAACTCCGTGGCCTATCCTTCACCTTGCCAAAGAAGGCATGGCTGCATTCAGATCGCGGTTTTCGGCATGTGCCCCCTCCTCCCCCTCCCAACTAGGCCTGAGGAACAAGGTCTGATTCAGCTTCATTGCCCCATTCACACCACCCCTTCTGGGTTCGGCACGGGAGGATATTCTGTCCCGTACAGAAACAGAAATCGCCGGAGTAACCCAGCAGGTCTGGCAACATCTGTGAGGAGAAAGAAGAGTTAACGTTTCGACTCCAGTCACTCTTCTTCAGAACTGAACAGAAGAACTGTGGAATTTGAATTCAATAAAAATCTGTGATTAAGAGTCTGATTGTGAAACAGTTGTGGATTGTCAGGGGGAAAAATCCCATCTGGTTCCTTTAGGATGGGAGATCTGTCATCCTTATTCAATCTGGCCTATGTGTGACTCCAGACCTACAGCAATATAGGACTCTCAGCTGTCCTCTGAGCAATTAGGGATGGAACATGAATACAGCACTGGCCAGCAGCATCCATGTTCCATTAATTAATCCAAAAACGCTCAACTTATCCCCACTAGGAGCACACCAGATTCCACCCCCAACTTCCTGGCAACTTTTCTGTTCTCAGCCAAAATGATGGTAGAGATATCATCATTCATCTTTGAATCCTGATTTCGGGAGAGGAGAGTTGTGCAGGGTGGTCTCATTCACTGCAAATTGCAGACAGACCCTATTTGTGTTAGGAGAAAATGACAATTAACTGCTTCTCTTCCCCTGTGGTTGAACAGCTGTCCCATTCATCCCCAGGCTGATCAACACTTGGTTCAGGTATTGGGTGCTGCCTGTTGCTGCGGAACTTTGCATAGCAAAGCCCTAAAGGATTTCAGAAAGCAAATGTAACAAAATTGACAGGAAAAGGGCAAAGAAACAGAAATACCAGGAAATTGCACTGAGTAACAGTAATCTCTTCAAAAGATCTCTTGCAAAACAGATATTTTGAAAACCTGGTACACTTGTCACTTTTCTAGTGTTGCGAAAGCTCCCAATAGTTATTTTGCCATCAAAAAATTCACTGACAATCAGCAACAAGTAGGCAGCATATTTGCATGTATTTCAGAGTGCATGCACAGAATGTTAGTTTCATCCCACTCCACTGTGGTGGAAGCAAAGAGTATTATTGCCAATGTCCACACATGTAGTTATGAAGCACATAGCTAACAATGTATCCAATAATGAGATATAAATAGTTTATTAAATCATTAACATGCTACTTGTAATTAAGTGGCAAGACAGCATCATTCACTTGTCATTAAAATTTTCATCAGAGTACAACATTACACCAGGTCCACATGAAGTCCCTTCGATAAAATCAATCAACTCTTCCAAGCTTTTACTGAATATGTGTTCTCAACACAGATGATAGGTGGTAGAGCACCACCATTAAAAAATGTTGGGATGATCCACCTGCACATGAGAAGATGCACTCAGCACAATTATTGTTTCATATGTTTTAACCTTCAAAAAAAGTAATCATTTCATTTTTTTGAAGTATGGGGATGCAAATAGATCTGTCATTCAAGGCGTTCATTAAAACACGTGACATTTTCCTTTCCCATTTTCTGTCAGAGTGACCTCAGTTGTTACTGACAAGATTGCAACATGCTTCCTTATACATTAAGCAAAACAGTTGATGATTTGCTGCAAAGGTACTTTAGGTCATTTGGCTATTTATGCAAATTTTCAGAGATATCTGGCACTTTAACAGTATTTCTGCATATTTGCATTTGTTGCTGCCCTAGTAAGTGATGTCATCCATAGATATAGTAAAGCTTTTACGCTCTCAAAGCAGTGCTATTGCCTTCATAAAATTGTTGACAATTTTGGCAAACTGCACAAGCTCATTCATGAACATTTTCAGTGGTTCATTACGGAAATAAAAACAATCAGCCAATCAATCAACCCTTACCTGAATCATCAATGAGTATTGATACAAAACTTAAGTTCCCCAAATAAATCTCCACCACAGCAATAAAATGTTGTAACTAATTATGTGGAACAAAAAGTAAGTTGCTAGATAAATGTGTGGATAAAAAATATTCACAGCTCATTAACCTGATGGATGATAACTCGTAATTTTGATTATGCTGAATCTCAGTTATGACCTTTTTGAAATCACCGATTGTGAATTGGTTCATGAGTAATATTAATTGGGAGTACTGTGTGCAGTTCTAATCACTCTGTTACAGGAAGGATATTATTAAATTGGACAGGGTTCAGAAAAGATTTACCAGGATGTTGATGGGAATGCAAGGTTTGAGGTATAAAAATAGACTGGAAAGGCTGGGAATTTTTTTCCCTGGAATGTAGGAGGTTGAGGGGTGACCTTATGGGGGTTTATAAAACCATGTAAGTTATAGATAAGTTGAATGACAAGGGTATTTTTTTCTTGGGTGGAGGAGTTAAAAACTAAGGCGCAGATTTTCAAGGGGAGAAAAATTTAAAAAAGACACAAGCAACTTTTTTGTGTGGAATGAACTGCCAGTGAAAGTGATGGATGCAGACACAGTTACAACGTTTAAAAGACATTTGGATAAGTTCATGAAGAGGAAAGGTTTGGAGGGATATGGGCCAAGCATAGGTGGGACTAGTTTAGTTTAGGAACATGGTCGGTATGGACTGGCTGGACCAAAGGGCCTCTTTTCATGCTGTATGACTCAATGACTATATGACTTTACTGGTTAAAAATACGGTGGACCTATATTGACAACATCCTTAATAGAATCAGTGTAGGTTTGCATGCAACTTATCACATTACATTGTTTGCATCAGAATTTGTTTATTTTTAATCAAACAGCTGTATAATACTTATTATTTATGACTTGTATTGGTTATACTATAATATGTATATAAGCCTAAAATTTGAAGACTTTTCATTATCTGCCAATTATAGTCTGTTTATGCTCATTGCTTCGATGGCAGATGAAGGAGATTCCACTGTATTGGCTTATATCTCTGGAATAGGAAAGTTTTTTTTAATGGTGATAATGCTTTTGTAATGTATATAAGATTTTAACATTCTTAATGCAAATATGTAGAACAGTATTACTTTTCAGAATAGTGGTGACATTATATGTCAGTTGATGGGACAGTCTGAAAATAGTTTATGCACGCACCTTCAGTCAGAGTGGATGGATGTATTGGCTGTTCTCTTTATTTGGTGTCAGTATAGCGTCCTCAGATTAAAATAAGTGCAAAAATAAAGGGCAAGCAGGTTAGTCAGAAGCTGAGCATATAAATCTTGTCACCAAAACAAGAAAAGCCCCCACTTGCCTGCATGTATTCAGTGAGTCCATCTGGCCTGCAGGCATCATAGTGGAGATAATTAGCAATAGCTATCTCCATTATTTCTCTTAAGTTTGTGTTTTCAGTGTCTTCTTTCAGTATGTAGCAGATGGCTGTGGCCTCCTGTAGTCTCCTGACCTGCCTTCTTGGTAGAAGGAATTTTGAGATAGATTAAAGTCCTGCACATGCGCAAGATAGCTCAGCAGATGTGGTTTGATGTCAGCGCCTGATCACTTGTGTTTGTTCAGGATGCATCTGCTGGATTCTGCTTGCAGTTGAGGGTTTTTGTTTTCTACAGGATGGTCCAGCATTGTAAACAGGAGTCTCATGCTTTATTTTGCCTCTTAGCAACAGGAAGACAGCACAGGAAAGGAGGTAGAGCAAAGATCCTGAATGGCTCCAGACAATATTAAACACACCATGCAACATGCCAGACTCATCATGTCTATAAATAACATGGAGCCAAATAAATACTGTAACAATTGATGCAGTCATTGTTTTTCCCTTGTATAAATACATGTAATCAGTCTCACATTAGACTCAGATAGTTTACTGGACAGGGCAGGAACTCACCTTGTATTGTATTAAAGATTGCACCACACCTAATTTAGTTCTCCAGATTAAATATAGCAGAGGTACATAGACAGCAGCTCACTAACTGTTGTGGTGCTGATAACTTTACAGATGACAATTGTCACATTTTAAAACTCATTGTCACATGATTAACTCATGAACACATACTGCTTCAGTGCAATAAAATAGGACATAACGAGTCTTCGGTTTATTTCTTAGGATAATGCCTTTACCAATCAAAGTCATCCTGCCTGGTTTAAAATGTAAACAAAGCTTGGCAGCTAACTGTCATTTGTCATTAACTGATAAATTCTCATTGTAATGCCTCTACCAATCAAAGTTAACTTGCCAACCAATCAGCACTCTGCTCTCACATAATATAACCACGGTTTTTGCCCTCCCCTTCACTGTTTGATCACACAGCATTGCTTTTTTTGTGAAGGGCACTGCTTGTCACTGGCCACTCGGGTGTTTTCCTATCTTCCTGGTGGTGGAAATTGAATAAAGATTCATGCACTTTGTGTCTCTCACTGTGTCTCACACCTGCACACACACACACCATGGGTGCTGGGGGAAAAAGCAAGCACTACCGCAGTTAGGCTGTAGTGTGGGGGTTTAAAAAGAAAAAGAAAAAAATTAAATTAAATTTAAAAAAAACACGGTTTTCCTTTTACTTTGGTATTTCTTTCAAATCGTCCTGAAGAGAGCAAGTTGAAAGGCTTTGATGAAAGTTTTTTTTCAAGAATGCCCAGGTCTATACTTCCAAACTGTAACTCACCTATAACTTCACCTGACAAAGGATAAGTACTCCGAAAGCTTGTGATTTCAAGTAAACCTGTTGGATTATAACTTGGGTGTTGTGTGACTTCTGACTTTGCTTACCCCAGTCCAACACTGGAACCTCCACATCAAAACTGTCACTCAATGTACTTTGAATTCAATCTTGTTTTCCTCCTATTTCCATTGCTTTTAAATGTTTAGTACTTCTAAATGACATTTTAAAAAGACAACTAATTAAGTGAGGAAATTGAAATGAGTAATGATTTTCAGTCATAGTTAATGGTTCCTTGACTTGTATGACTTCAAACCAGTTCTTTGTCCCAAACTAGTTCTGTATCCCAACTATCGTATACGCTTTGTCAAAATTGGCATGTATTTATAATGTTTGCTTACAAGTTAATCTTTCCACATCTAACAGTGTAAAGGGCAGATCGTTTATTAAAGGGACTCATTAAATTGCGTTTGCACTGCATTTCCAAATGCCTGATACACTATTATTGCAGAATTGACAGAGTAGTGCTAAATCTTGGAAATGTTACTCTTTTCCCACAGACACATAGCAGTTTAACTTGAGGATGTTGTGGTTTAAACATCAGCAGACATTCTTGGCAAACCACATCCCTGCTGAGACATCTGCTAATTTGGAGCAATCCAATGTCTTTTGTCTGGCAGTGTGCAATGAATCATTTTACCTGCCTATTGTTATGGACAGTACTACTGGTAAAACATTTATAATTTTATGAATTAAATTTGGCTTTGCCAATTGATGTATCACACACTGCCAATATTGAGAGTCATGGTTCCAAGACTACTTGTTGAAATAAACTAGTTTTCTAGTAGCATATACCTACTCAAAATATAATAAAGAAATCACACATTTCTATAGTGCATTGTAGAGTGAAACTGCCAAGGTAACACTGTCTTGAACTCCATAATTTCAAAAATTAAATTCTTCAAATGACAAATGACCTCCCTGAGGTTAAATATGCCCAAAGTAATCGAAATGATTCCAGCGTGTTTCCTAGTTTCAGAAAGTAAAATAAAACAGCAGTAGATAAATTCTGAATAAATTTAACATGGAATACTACAGGCTTTGAGACACATAATTCATGCATGTTTGCTGAAAATGAATGTTTCCCCTGGATTCACCTGTTTTTGTCAACCTCAAAGACCTTGTGGTCTTTAAAGAATGTTGTTTTCTAACAAAAGCAATATTGAAACATAATGAACATCAAAAATCGTGCAATTAAGCTGCCTTTCAACTGCTTGCATTACATGAAAATAACAAAGTTGATTTTATTTTAGGAAAGTTTCCACTGTCCGTGATAATGATTTGATATACAAAATGTGCCTGTACTTGATTAACACTTAGGTTAATGGACAAAAAGTGGATGACTTTTAAAAATGAATGCAATAATATAAGGATGGAGTTTTCTTTATAGCACACAATGTTATAAGTGGATTTCACTGTAATAATGCACAGCACAAATAGTCAAATATGCTACTATCATTACTGTTTGAAACTAGGATCCTTCTGGATGTTTAAAATTATGGTATCTGTAACCAGATATAAGAATGTAAGTGCCACTGATTCATTCATTTTCTATTTGGAAGCACATTTGTTGATCATGATGTTCAAGAGTACAACTTGGATTTGCCAAAGGGTTTCTGTCTTGTAAATTCATATCTATTGCATCCCAGTTATTGAAACATATATTTACAATTATTGTGAAAGCTTAAGTCACAGCATAACATATTCTGAATCATGAATATCCTTTATGTTGCTAAATGGTGTATATTTTGCTGACTCTCGGCTTGTTGGAAATGTCTTGAACTATTTTATCAAAGTGCCTATTGGTCAGTTGTGACTGAAAAACGCGAAGAACCATTGTCATGTGTAAGAGTCTCCAAAGTCAGACTGCTTTGAAATCTACACAGTTGGAGTTTCTGTTTAATGTACAGATTACACACTCTCTCCCCATAAGGAATATTGCTTGAGCCCCATGGCACAATCCAGGGCAGGTAAGATGTAGATTGGAGGATTCAAGCTTAGTGACTTCTAACTGTATGCAGGAACAGTTAACATGTCTAGAGTTTAACCAACTAAAGCCATGCATTCTACCAGCACAGACTACCATTCTTCCTACTCTTTATCCAGCTTCTCTGATGTTATCAGTGAAAGGCATTGGTTTACAGGCTTCTGTGGAACAGAGTACAATGGGTTAGGCCTCCTTTGATAGAGCTACGTCTTCAAGTCCAATCAGTGAAGAGACTTAGCACTGAATCACTGAAGGCTCCTTGCTGTACTGTTGATTGACATTAATTCCACACTTCCAGTGTGTCATTAAACAAAAACTTGACATCAGAAAGATTGATCTTGTGGGAAGGTTAGCCACAAGAAGGCCACTAGACAAATACAGATTTGAGACCTTGCTAGGGAGATAGAAGTCTCTAGTAATGACTCATGAGCGACATAACCATGATGACTGTTACCGCAGCAATGACCATTTCTGTAACATTGAAAGATAGTTCCAAGGTGCTTCACAGAGGTAAGATCTAACTCGCTAAGGAGTTGAATGTGACATCACTTCCTTATTTCACACTGACCTAAATTTTAGGAAAGAAAATGGACAGGGATTTGAATACCTTCTGACAGAGGTCTTGAGTCAAAGTATAATTTATATATATCTATTTTCACCAAGTTTTTCTGTATAACTTTATCAAATTATTTGTTAATCACTTAAAAATTACAGAGACTGGTTGTTAGTTTCGTATAGCACAGAGGATTTTCTACTTTTTGCGGGGCAGAAGTCAAGATTCCCCTTTACTAACAGTCTTTTTTTCTCCCTTTCTGAAGGCACCGATGCCTGTCAAGGTACTTTTCAAGGGCAGCCTTTCAAGGGCTTCATCCAGTGACTCCTCCTGACATTGTAAACCTTGTTAGTTAATGTTGGCATGCTATTGTGGAGAGCATCAAAACTGAGCCTTATCCTTATGCAAGCACCTGCCAGTGAACGTCACCAGATGGTAACTGGAGCAGGAACCTTGGTGGATTCCTCCCTCCCTCCTGCAGCACACTGAGGATAAAAGTCACATCCCAAGGATTTCAAGTCAGTTCACTCAGTAGCAACCAGTGATAAAAATTAGCAACTTCTGAAATGTTTGGACCAACCAAAAAAAAAGGTTATTACGATCATGTGGGGAAGCATTGTGAATCCAAGTATTCAGAAAATTAAATCCAACACAGTGATCGAATTTTGACATTTGTCTGAAGTATTGTCTCACTGAAACCAGACCAAAAAGCGGGGTTCAAACCGAGTATGATCCTTGCCATAAGTATGTACTTTGTGTTGAGTTGCGGTGGCAGGAAAATATCTTATATTGCCCTCTTAGGGGGGCTCCAATATTATCTATGGTGGTTTAAATCATGTAGAGGTTAGATGATAATGTCTTGTTAAATAGCACTCATTCGTTAATTTCCAACGGCTACCCTAGTTATTGTCACCTCATTGTGATAAGCAGATACTCCCTGTTGTTACATTGAGATCCTGTGAACTGACTTTGACCGGCTTTTAAACCATTTGTTTTGCATGTTGCTGTTATTACACAGTTTGCTACATTTCTTAACAGAGCCATCACAACCGAGAATACCTCTGATTTGCAGACAAATAAAAGCAAGCCTTGTCAGTTGACAGTTAGAACGTTTAGGTGCTGCTGCTGCTGCTGCTAAAATGTTTCAGCAGTTCTTTAGTCCTGTATTTATTACCTGTGGCGCATGAGTAGATGATGCTGTTCTGCAAATTAACAACCCAAAGATAAAAAGTGGAACCTGCTTTCAGAGAGCATAAACTGTTCTGAGTGTGTGAGGTACAACAGTTCACTGAAAAGTAATTTTTAATATGTTTTTGCCAAAATCTTGCTTCTACCTACATTAGAGATTCACTTTTTTATTGATTGAAAAGGAATTCCCTACACTGTAAAGTAATAAAGGCATTGAGTTATTCATTTCTCCTACAATACAAAGACTTGCAGGTCAGGTGGATTGACCATGCTAAATTGTACATAGAGTTCAGGATGTGCAGACTAGCTGGATTAGTCATGTGGGTTTACAGGGTTGGGTTGGTCTGGGTGGGATGCTGTTCAGAGAGCCAGTGCAGACTCACTAAGCCGAATGGCCTCTTTCTGCCAGAGAGAGATTGCTGCTTGCTCCTTTCTGACTTGCTCCTTTCTGACCATGAATTGTTCATTTTCCTCTTTGATGGTAGTCATTGCAGCAGACGTTCAAGATCTTTCTGGGGCACATGCAACACAACTTGTGCCTGAGAGTGCCATAACAGAACCCAGTCGCCACCGAGCCTTGTGGGGTGTTCTGTAGGACTCTTGGAAAGACTAAAGTCTCCACCTTTCCCACATTGCTGTAAGTGGGATCAATGGGGTTGGGTCAGGATTTCCAATGTCAGGAAGTCTTACCCTTAGAAAGACCTGTCCTAGGATTAGACATGGTGGTTTTCAAATTGTAGTGGTGTGACGGGTTGATAGTGGGCAAAGGTTTTGTAAGATTTTGAGCAATTGGAGGGGAAGAGGGTTCCTGTTTGCTCATTCCAGGGAGAGACATGGCATCTCACAGATGCTGATTACCGTCTACATTTTTGCAAGGCAGTTAGATGCCATTGTCATCTTAGTGAAGGAACCTAAATCACCATTGAGATTTGCAAATTACCAAATTAGTTTCTTCCTGAGAAGTTAATGACCTATAACTGTGGAAACTGTGACTGGAGGATATTTGAGTATTCACACTAATTTTAAGAAAATATTTAACTGTGGGACGAATAAAATCTTGAAATGAAAAAAATGTGGTGTGATACAGAAGCTGGTGCGTGAATTGGTAAATTTACTTTCATGATCTACTTGTAGTTATAACCTTCTTGTCTGTGCCTTTCATTACTTTCCCATTTTCCATCCTGCTTGACAGAGGCAAGGAACATTCTTTCAGCGTGCCCTTATCTTACACAAGCAAGCTGAATTATTTGTTCCTTACAGTTTTGTTTCTCTTGGAAGTGCTGAATCCCTCCGGAAGTGTAGCTGAGGAAGCTCTGTTTAACTGCTGATATCCTGCCTAAAGGCCATCCACCAAACATATGTTTGGCCAATGAGAATCATAGAATCTCAACAGTAAAGCTAGAGGCCATTTGGCCCATCGAGTCTGCATCAACCCTCGAAAGAGTGTCTTGAGTACAATCCGTGCTGTGCGCTCAGTTTGCTTTTCTCAGCAATAGATACTATTGGCCTGCATGCCCCTGGGCTTGGGAGGGAGAAATTGGCTTCCACTCCATCTTGGTAAAAACAATGACTGCAGATGCTGGAAACCAGACTCTGGATCAGTCACGCTGGAAGATAACAGCAGTTCAGGCAGCATCCAAGGAGCAGCGAAATCGATGTTTCGGGCAAAAGCCCTTCACTTTTGCCCGAAACATCGATTTCGCTGCTCCTTGGATGCTGCCTGAACTGCTGTTATCTTCCAGCGCGACTGATCCAGAGTTCCACTCCATCTTGTTGTCACTATTAGTGTTCCTTACAGTTGGCCTCAGTACCCCTGGCTTCGAGAAGGGTGAAACCAACAGGATTCTAACTCATGATCGCTATCTGGTGAGTTGTGTCAGAAAGTGGATACAGTTATATGGCAGTTGCTTTCTGACAGGCCTTGCAAGATTGTTCTGGTTTAAAAAATCTTCTGGCGTTCACAAGCTGACTCAACAGCTCATTTTCAGATGAGGAGAAGCAATACCAAACCAGAAAATAAAATCTCGCGCTTCATATTTGGATGAAAAGCAACATTGCCAGAGTTTAAGTTCCAGAAAAAATAGCATCTTCCAAATTGGCAAATATTCGCATGGAACTGAAGGCCTGAAAACTTCCCAGTTGGGTATAGCATTCATTTCACCAAAGCATTGAGTGGCTGTTCAGATTTGACAGTATCAGTAAAGTGGAAAATAAATGCCAAAAATGTTTTAGTTAGTCAACTCACTGACAAGTAGCATTATCACCAGGGAAAACCTTTGAAGAAATCAGGGGCTGTGAAGCAGGAGATATGGTTGAAGTAGGTGGCAAAATGCTTCACTTTCTTGTGTCTAATGAAACTGTGTGTTCTGCTCCAATGGGAGGAGTAAATGTGGTCAAGGCTGGTTAAATGCCAGGAATTCATTTTAGCTTGCCACCTGTACTGTTTGGTTTGACAATGTGTGAAAGAGTAAGCTGTGATCATTTGGCAGCACGGTGCAGATCTGCTTGAAGTAATCTAATGCAGGCTCATTACTTACACTCAGTTTACTCTGTAAAGCCACTACATTTACCAGTGGATTTGCAACTGCTTGAAATTTTACATAAAGATATTGAATTTGTTTTGCCTGCAATTAATGATTAAGTAGCTTAAATCAAAGCAATATGAAGTGGAAGTGGTTACATCGTATAGTGTTGAAATGGCCAGGAGGAGAGAGGGCGAGTGCTCACACTGTAATGCATTACTACTTCACTTCATTAATAAATAAATTCTGGTGCTTTTATTTTTAATTTTATGCAAAAGAACCTAAAAACATTGAGGTGGAACCTTGTTAAAAAATGAGGGAATAAAGTTGAATACCTGCAGCTTCTTTAGTTTCATGTTAATATTGAAATTGTTGAATAGCTGTATAATTGTTTTATTAGCACAGTTTAGGAAGGATGACTATATCAAATTGTGAATATTATTGTGTGGCATTAATTGATTGAATACTTGAAAATTAAAATGATTTTCAGTGCAGAGATTCAGTAGTGTCTAGATTTCCTGGCACTTGGTGGTCTTCAACAGCAAAGATACAATGCTGAGTAGACATTCCATTCTAGGAGACTAGCACTGCCAAGGGATTGTGAGACTTAGTAATTTAAGTCTCTGAATGCAGACTGTCAGTGCTGGTTACTGCCTTGTGAAGGAAGTTTCCTTAATCTGTGAAAGGGCCATTGGAGTTTCATTATAATAACATATTAAAAGATTACAAATCCCCAGTCATGATCTTGTGTGTGTATACAATTGCAATAAAGTACTACAAATCAGCACAGGATTATAACATTATCCACTGTTTAAGGGGAGTTGGTGGTCTTGTGGTAATGTCATTGGACTAGCAATCCAGGACTCCAGGCCAATGGGAGGGTTATGAGATCAAATCCCACTGGGGCAAGTTATAAAATTCGACTTCAGTGAAAAGCTGGCATGATGTTATCCTCCCTTTCTGACATGTTAAGCATTTAAAAAATAAATATGAATCCCACTGCAATAAAACCATAGAGGCAGTAATGTAGTGGTGTTGTCACTGGCCTGGTCATCTAGGAGATATAGGAACTGGGTTCATATCCTACCACAGCAAATGGTGGAATTTAAATTCAGTAAAACTCTGGAATTGATTACTGATAATCATTGTAAAAACTCCTTTGGTACACCGATGTTCTTCAGGGAAGGGAATCTGTCATCTTTACCTGGCCTGGCCAATAATACTGTGTATGAAAATGCGATATGAGTTTTTAAAATTCTCCTGTTTTCCCCTCATGTGCAAAAGAAGTTCAGTCTTCTCATCACTGACACTGTTTGCTGAAACAGGGATTCCTGCTTATAGGATGAAATTTAATCAACATGACCTAGTTTAATGCATTAATACATTAAAAATATATTTGCCTCCAATGGAGTAACTTCAAAATATGTTAGTGACACTTCTGTTAATATTAACATATGAATGAGAATTGGCAAGTAATGACTTATTCAAATTTCCCCACAAAATTGCAATATTTATTTTTCAATAATTATATATTTCTCATCGATTAGATGTAACAATTTGAATGATCAATTTCTAGTTTTAATTTTTATTTTTCTTTTCAAAATCTTGCAATAATTTAATGCAACAAATGGCCATGTAGAGTAAAGGATGCTTAAGGAACAGTACAGTTGCGCTGTGTCAGTAGATACCAATTTGCTTTGCTACTCTTCTTCATGGATTAACCTCAAAAAACTTTTACATTTACCAGAGCAAAGCAATGAATGTTAAGTATAAAGAAAATGTTTAAAAACAATGTGTGTTTAGGTTCTGAAATGAAAGGCAAAATAAATAAATGTAACTTAAGGAGGATTTTAAAAGCAGACAAGATGGAAAGAACTGAACAGTAGGAGCAAGTCTGCAGTAACTAAATTAAGAGCTGGCAGTAATGAAGAACTGAAAAGCAGAAAGAAGCTCAGTTTTAGAGGAGTGGGGTGGGGGTATACAGGAATTGGAAAACTAGGCCAAAACTTTAAACCACCTCTCCAGATTTTCCATTGTGGCAATGCCAAGAGAAAGAGAGAAAAAAACCAACACTAGCACTCTGACCCAACTCCCTGGCCCCGCTTATCTCCAGACTGTTCTCAGGTTAGTTAGCTCTTTAAAATTGGTCATTGCTGAATTTCTATCAAACACTGTACCAAATTACATGAGTGTCAAACAGAAAGGGCAAAGCCTTGTTTTAACTTTTTCAAGTGAATAGGACTTTCACAAGGTAAAATCTCATCCTGAATCTGTGGCCCCTTCTAACTCCTGGCAAATGTCAGCAGCAGAAAATTCCTGAGATCTATAGCCCACTTTTCAGACTAAGAGTAAAAACTGAATTCGACTGGGAAATTACATTTCTCACAATTAGTTGTGAGTATTAGCATGACTGTGTTTTGTTTATGTTTAGCACAGTTAGGTATAAGTATGTCATTACCTACATCCTACCACAAAATTCAGGAACATATTTTCTATTCACCATGCACGATCTTCTTTCAGCCAGGTAATTACTCCATGGTAAAAAAGAATGAATCTGCATTGATATGGTGCCTATCTAGAGAATGTCAAATTGATTACTTAACAGGACAGTGACTCTATTACAGTCATTTGCACAGAACAAGACCTCACAAGTACCAAATTAATAAAACGCCAGATCACCAAAGTTCCTGCTGATTTTTTAATATTAAAGATTCAGTGCAGGAATTTGCAGAATTACCAACACAGCTGAGTTGACATTGAATACAAATTAGAATATTTCAAGCAAATAAATGTCAAGGATTGATCAACTAATGGAATTTGTCAGCCAGTATTCTAAATTGTCTGTCTGCAGACTAGCTTTCTGTCTTTCTGCTGTTAGAGAGAGACTGTCATCTCAGTAAAATTGCAAGTAAAATCTGAAACAAAAACGCAAAGTGCTGTCGAAAAGAAACCAGCAGGTCTGCTAGCATCAAGAGAGAAACACAGTTAACATTTCTAGTCAGATATGACTTCTTTAGAACTGAAAGGGATTAGAAAATGGTGTTCTTTATGGCCTGGAGAGAGGAGTGAGTGGAACAGGTGATGAGCGTGTCCAGAGCAAAATACAAAGAGGTTGCTAATCATGGTGAAGGAGAAGTAGAGATGTAAAATGGGTGTTAATTAATGTATGAAAAGGAAAGAAATGTGTCCGCAACACTAAGAGCGAAGTCAACATCGTACAAACAAGACTTGACTGCATGTGTATGTGTGGAGATGTAGAAAGGAATGCAAGGTGTACATATTATGAGTTATATTGGACTCAAAACCCTCCATAGATACTGCCAAGCCTGCTGGAGTTACCCCAACACTTTTTGTTACTATCATCCTGTTGGACTAGGTATTGTTCAAATTCAGATGCAAGACGTAAAGGGCTGTTTTCGTGAAGGAAGTGTAGCAAACTTTTAAACAAGAGACCTAAGGGGCAACTTTTTCACACAGAGGGTGATATGTGTATGGAATGAGCTGCCAGAGGAAGTGTGGAGGCTGGTACAATTGCAACATTTAAAAGGCATTTGGATGGGTATATGAATAGGAAGGGTTTGGAGGGATATGGGCTGGGTGCTGGCAGGTGGGACTAGATTGGGTTGGGATATCTGGTCGGCATGGACAGGGTGGACCGAAGGGTCTGTTTCCATGCTGTACATCTCTATGACTCTATGAAACACCCATTGATCCCTGGTACATGTCTTGATTTGAAATTCTCACCTTGTTTACAAATTCCTCCGTTATCTCATTCTCCCCTCTTTGCAGATGTTTCCAGCATGTAATCCACCAAGGTCTCTGTGCACCATTGATGGGTCTTAGTTTGTGGCATTTCTTTAAGCTCACTGCCCTTTCATCTGTCTTGTTTTACTTTAAGTTTTTAAAATCTATCTCTTCAGCCAAGATATTAGTTATTTGACCAAGTATCGTCTGGTGTGGCTCAGACTCATTTTTTGCCTGATAATGCTCATGTTAAGGCACCAACAATTACAGATGTTGTTGCACAGCTAACTAACTATGAACATTTTGTTTTCGTTATAGAGATTGAGGCCAAGGAGGCATGTGATTGGCTGCGGGCTGCAGGCTTTCCCCAGTATGCCCAGCTATATGAAGGTGAGGTAATACGTACCATTGTTATTATTGAAAATAATATGCGACATTAGTTGAAATTCTGCATAAAATCAATTATTTTTTCAGTCTGGTGATAACTTCTACATGTATGCTTTAAAGACACTTATGTTTCTCGTTTTTCAACAACCTGTTCATCAAAAATTTGCATGTTACATTGTGGTATTCCAGATGTCTAAAGATGTATCAAATGAAAATATTAAAGGTACATTATTTTAAAATTCTGATTTAAGTTACCTCTTAAGTATATTGTTGACCAATTATGGGAAAGAAAAAAATTATTAAAAAATGGGTGAGGCAGATCAGGATCACTTATGATGGCCTCCACAGCTGAAAACTCTCACTAGTTTAAAACACATAGGAAACACGTTCCAGAGAAACTAAACATTGATGAGATATCAATGCTTCAGGAAAGGGAAAATAACTGACAAAAATATTTTTCATACCCAATTTCTTCAGGAATTACAAGACTTGATGATTCATTATGTGAATGAAAGGGTGGAGATAACTGATTTAATATAAAAATAGTTTTTAGAAGTTGATAATGTGTGTTTATATAACTGACTGAGGAAATGATGTAAAGTTAAGCAAAATTCAACACATGCCAGTCAATTCAGTCAACTAAACTTATTGTCATGTGTACCAAAGCACAGTAAAAAGCTTTGTCTTGCGAGCAATGCAGGCAGATCACATAGTTAAATAGCATAGATAAGTAAATAACAGGTAAATACCAGCAAAATCCAAAACACAGGTACAGGCAAATGCTAAGAGTTTGTGAGTCCATTCAGTATTCTAACAACAGTAGGGTAGAAACTGTTTCGAAACCGACTGATGCGTGTGTTCAGGCTTCTATAGCTTCTCCCCAATGGTAGAGGTTGGAGAAAAGCATTGCCAGGGTGGAATGGATCTTTGACAATGCTAGCAGCCTTTCCTTGACAGCGGGCCTGGTAGGTGGATTCTATAGATGGGAGGTTGGCCTTTGTGATTGTCCGGGCTAAGTTCACCACTCTGTAACTGTTTTTGTCTTGAGTGGTGCAATTACCATACCAGGTAGTGATACATCCAGACAGAATGCTCTCGATGGTGCACCCATAAAAGTTGGCAAAAGTATTTGCCATCATGCCAACTTTTCTCAGCTGCCTGAGGATATTACAGCTGCCTGTGGTCCTGTACCTGTATGATTCTGTACCTGTAAAAGACACAGAAATGACTTATGCTGGAAAATAATGCAGTTATTACAGAAAGAATATTGTTGCTTTAGAATATTTCTAAACAGAAACCCTGATTTCTGCTTTCCTTACGCGATTGGTTCCTTGTGTCTGCTGTTATCATTCAGTTAGCCATACTGGATGGAAAGTGACCCCACAGTAAGCATAAATTTATCCAGTGCAACATTGGAAACAAAGGCATTTAAACATCACTGGGAATAGCTTTCACTTAATTTCCCCATACCACAATAAGATTACAGCACAGCATTGATTCTTGATCAGTGGTATCAAATTGTATGTAATGGTACTGGATAAAAAGCCAAGGTCCTGAGTTCAAATCTTGCTCAAATCTAGTCAAATCAAATGAACTGGATAAGTAAGTCAGATAAGTCTGATAATAATGATCTGGCATCTCAACTGAAAGACAATGAAGTGGATGGGTTAGGAAAACTGAAGAGTTTCACCCCCTTTGCTTGTACTAAATCAGATTTGCCTGACCAATGATTTTCAGATTTCTAATTATAACAGTATTTGTTTATCTCTACTTTTCACCCTTTCTCTAGGTGAAATCCTTAGTTTGAAATCCAAATTTTATCAAGTAAAGAAGTATTTGCATGAAAAAAGGCAGTAATGTTCGACTAATGTTTAAACCCACAATTTGTATTATTTATCTTGGTGTGGGGAGGGGGGGGTTATTTTTCCTTTGGTTTGTAGACCAAATGTTTTAATGTAGAAAGCTGTGGAGAAAGTGAGGACTGCAGTTGCTGGAGAACAGAGCTGAAAAATTTGTTGCTGGAAAAGCGCAGCAGGTCAGGCAGCATCCAAGGAGCAGGAGAATCGACGTTTCGGGCATAAGCCCTTCTTCTCCTGAAGAAGGGCTTATGCCCGAAACGTCGATTCTCCTGCTCCTTGGATGCTGCCTGACCTGCTGCGCTTTTCATGTAGAAAGCTGTCTCTGGTTAGTATGAATTACTTTTTGTAACATGCATCCATTTGTCTTGATTATGCAATAGATTCATTGTTCCCCATTGACATTTCTTCAGTGAAGAGGGACCATGATTTTCTGGATCGAGATGCAATTGAATCTCTTTGCAGGTAGGTTTTGATTGTTTTATGACCCCAACTCCCTACTCAATCCAGTGTCCACAGAAAAGTATTCTTGCCTGATTCTTGCCTTATTTATCTGTTTATTATCAATTCATGTATGAGGATTTCCAGTATCGCTACAAGTATGTTTTAATCCTTAAAATGTTAACTGCACTAACCAAAGTCGCTGACTGGACAATCAGTATAATATTCAAATTTCTGCTTTCTGGAAAAATCAGTAGGGTGAGAGGTTTCAAAGGTAAAAACAGAAAATGCTGGAAATACTCAGCAGGTCTGGAAACATCTGTAGGGAGAGAAACAGAGTTAATGATTAATATGATTTCCTCAGAACTCAAGGGAGGCTTCAATGTGTCCTGTGTGAAATAGGTGCTGCTGCATTACGTGCTGTGTATTTTTGTGGTGAATTAATGTGCCATAAAAGTGTATATCTGACTCTATTAACAGTCAAACATAGATTCTACATGTTACTGCCCCTCCCAATTGAAGAACAATGCATGATTTAACATTTCAAATTATGAAAACTTTTTTGTGATGTTATTTCATATTATCAGTTCAGAGTTTCTGTATTAGGCTGAAACTTATTTAGCAATTAAGAAGTAAAATAGAAGATAAATTGAGAGAAGCATTTTACCTGGTACTTACCTATCAGACCCCATATCTTCACTGCCATCACCCATCAAGTTAGGCCTCATACTCGATAAGTGAAATCTAACATTTCATCTCTTCCTTGCCCCACAGACTGCTGTGTACATAACCAATAGAGTGCTGATATTTAAACTATTGATGTCTCTTGATCTGTAGCCAGGATTAAAAAGATTGTTGATCTCTGGTGATTATATGGAGCCAGCCACTAACCAGAAAAGTTGATAGCTAATGTTAGTAGAGTGGCTGTCTGGTGAGCTCGTAAATTTCAGGGACATGTAAGGTCTATCAAACCAATCCCTTTAATTTTAGTGAAGTTCTAGAAATGTGGGGAGAGATTTACCTTAATGTCTGTCGTCAGGAGTTTATAAGGTGGAGACAAATAATCTGGAGAAATAATTTACTTAAAACTGCCCCACTCCCAAAACGTATGCACCTTAGTAACAATCAGACATAATTTCAGAATATCACTTAATAACAATAACTTTTCCATTGCTGTCAAAAGATTTTACAAATTAACTGGAACACTTTTGAATTAATGATTCTGTCAACAGATTGATCAAACAAATCTCAGTGATAAAGCGCTGAGAGACTTTGTAACATTTCTAAGAGAAAGTGATACATTCGATAAGGGATTACATTTTTACATGTGTTGCTCACCTGGCATCCAGAGAAATGTGACTCATCTTTGCCGTACATTTTGTTTTATTTACCTTCCTGCCTCCAACGCTGTCTTGGCTTATCTGTCGCAGCTGACAGAAGACTTGTGAGAATGTCAAAGCACAGAAAAATGTTTGAATTATCAAAGGCATTCTTATCAGGCAGGCTGTTCATTTTTTTGTTTCCCACATCAAAGTAACCGGGGCTCCAAAGGAGCATGATTGCACAATGCAAGGAGACAGTGGATGTAAGTCAGCAATCAGCAGCTACTTCTTGTTTTTATTCTGTAAAACCCCCTTTGCTTGTACTGGATCAGGTTTTCCATACCGATGACTTTCAGATTTCTAATTACAATAGTATTTGCTTATCTCTACTTTTTGCCCTTTCTCGAGGTAAAGTCCTTAGTTTAAAATCCAAATTTTATCAAGAAATAGTTGCGTGAAAACAAGGCAATAATGTTCAACTCATGTTTAACCAGAATTTATGTTATTTATCTTGGTGGGAGGAGGGGTGGTTATTCTTTCCCTTGTTTTGTAGTCCAAATGTTTTATTGTAGAAAGCTGTCTCTGCTTAGTTCCTGCATAAAGATTGCCAGTGATGGTGAACATTGAACGTTCTGATCCTCATCTGAAGTAAGAACTAGATTAAGAAGTAAATAAATCCTAATGCAGCCAAAAATCATATGTAAAAACTGAAAGGGTGCAGACAGAGACACTTGATAGTGCAATGATCCATAACAGGCCTGATGTCTGGAAATGGGTAATGTGTAGTTATTTCAATCTGACATGAGATGACTTACAGCTATAATACAATGTTCTTTGGTGTGCCTGAAACATAGAAAGAGTTATCCAATGACCCAGTGCTGCAGATTATTACATTCCAAGGTTCAAGACTAGCTGAGGGACCCACTAAAATTTGAGGGAGCTACTGTGAAGGTACAATTGGGAAAGGCCATTGTATAAAGGTCTTCAGCAGCTGGAAGCTATGAAAAATTCCATGTGAATGTATATTCAACACGTAGTGAGCATGATTAATATTAAATATAATTATAAATTAGTGAGTAAAATATAGTGTTGGAAGACTTGTGCAATGTCAACTTAATGTGATGCACTTAGAGTCATAGAGATATAGAGCACAGAAACAGACCCATCGGTCCAACTTGTCCATGCTGACCAGATATCCTAAGTAAATCTAGTCCCATTAGCCAGCATTTGGCCCATCTCCTTCTGAACCCTTCCTATTCATATACCCATCTAAATGCCTTTTAAATGTTGTTATTGTACCAGCCTCCACCACTTCCTGTGGCAATTCATTCCATACACGCACCACCCTCTATGTGAAAATGTTGTGCTTTTGGTCCCTTTTAAGTCTTTCCCCTCTCACCTTAAACCTATGCACTCTAGCTTTGGACTCCCCAGCCCGGGGAAAAAACCTGGTCTGTTTACCCTATCCATGCCCCTCATGATTTTATAAGCCTCTATAAAATCACCCCTCAGCCTCCAATGCTTCAAGGAAAATAGCCCTAGCCTATTCAGCCTCTCCCTATAGCTCAACCGCTCCAAACCAGGCAGCATCCTTGTAAACCTTTTCTGAACTCATTCCAGTTTAACAACATCCTTCCTACAACAGGAAGACCAGAATTGCACACAGTGTTCCAATAGTGACCGAACCAATGTCTTGTACACTTGCAACATGACCTCCCAACTCCTATACTCAATGCACTGAAAAATAACTGTAAGCATACCAAATGCCTTCTTCATTATCTTAGCTACCTGTGACTCCACTTTCAAGGAACTATGAACTTTTTAAAGATTAGATAAATTAGAATGCTGTAATATAATGGAAAGAAAGCAGTGCACAAGGACAGTACAGAAAGGTGGATTGGTGCAACTGTTGGATGTACAATGGAGATGGCTTTTGAGAAACCAAGACAAAGGGTCAACACTCATTGTACAGGGCACTACTAATGTTGAGAAGAGAAAGACAAGATAAATTGAGAAGTATTAATTACATTTCACCAATCTTGGTTTCAAAATAATTTGAAACTTGTGGGGAAAATTTAAGGCAGATTAGTAAGAAACTCCAGTTTCGAGATCTTGAGAAGGATTAACCCAAATTTAAAAATGATGCTACAGTTTCAACTCGTATAGGAAGAAGAAACATGCATATTTATTTCACTAATGTAATTTTGACATCACATTGACAAGTTGTATGGAGATATGCAATCATGAAATAATTGTATTCTATTGAGAGAAAGCTAACTAATAATATAAAAACAAATGACAATAGTTTGTGTTTAAAAAGTAAATATTACTTAACTAAGGGAAAAAAAAGGTTAGTGCTGTCCTGAATAATTGGGAATGGAAACCAAGAAAATGAATGAATGTTTTGTGAGTATCTTGTGCCACCATAGAAAAAGCATTGGGGAAGCAATTAGACTTTCTGAAAGACTTACAGACCCCAAATAGATGTGAAAGGAAGTGGCTACAGAGATACTTTGATTACAAACTGTAAAGATTCCTTAGCTTCTAGAAAGGTCCTAACGGATTGGAAAGTAGCAAATGTTGCACCCTCTTTCGAGGAAGAATGGAGATAGGAACCTGTAGGCTAATTAGCCTAGTGTCTGCCGTAGGGAAATTCTAGAATGAACTCTTAAGGAGGTTACAGAAGAATATTTAGAAACACCTAATGTCATTAGGCAGAATCAGGATGGCATTGTGAAATAGAAATCATGTTTAACCAACTTATTAGAGCTTTTGAGATGGCAAAAGCAAGCTGCAAAAGGGGAACTGGGGATGTGGTGCATTTGTATATTCAAATTGGTTTTGATAAAGTCTCACATCAAAGATAAATGTTGGTGTAGGAGGTAACATATTAGCATCAATAAAAGTTTCCAAGCTGTAAGTGGTGGAATACCACAGGGATTAATGCTGGTACTTTGACTGATAACATTTTGTATCAATGACAGGGATGATGGGACCAGATGTGTCTCATCAGTATACATGGACCCTCTGAACAGCCATACAGTTTAGAAGGATCATTGGTTAACATGAGTAGATAGAGAGTTTGCAAAGAGATATAGGCGAGGTAGATTCCTGATGAAGGGTTTATTCCCGAAACATCGATTCTCCTGCTCCTCGGATGCTGCCTAACTTTCTGTGCTTTTCCAGTACTACACTCTCAACTCTGAGCATCCAGCAGTCCTCACTTTCTCCAAAGGAATATAGGCAGGTTAAGTCAGTGAGGGAAAAAAACAATTTGGATAGAACACAATTTGGGAAAACGCAAAATTATCCACTTTGACAGGAATTGAAGAAAAGTGTGAATTATTTAACGGAGAAAGATTGTAGGAGAGATTGTGTTACTAAGTGATCTGAGTGTCCTGGTGCATGACTCACAAGGTGTGCAGTGACACAAATAATTATTGCAAGACAATGGAATATTAAAGGTGTTTTTTGTGGCTGTACAGGGCCTTGGGGTATGGTTTGCTCTTGAAAAAGTATAAAATCACGTTTGGAGCAGTCAAAGAAGATTCAGTCTGGGACTTATCTTACGAAGAAACATTGAAGATGTTGGGCCTATGTTACTGGAATTTAAAAAGATGCAACTTATTGAAACATATAGGGTACTTGAGAGGGTGGATTCCAGAGAAATGTTTCCTTGTGTGGGAGAGACTAGGGACTAGAAAACTAGGGAATACAGTTTAAGGTGGATAAGGAGAAATGTTTTCTCTCAGAGGGTTAATAGATTTCTGAACTGTCTTTCCCAGAAAACAGTGGAGGCTGGGCAAATGAATTTATTAGGAAAATTGGTTAGATTTTTGATAGACAAGAGAGTTGATGGTTATTGAGTGCAGGAAAGAAAGTGAAGTTGAAACCTTAATCATGGCCTTATTAAACGGCAGAGCATGTTGGAAGGGCAAAATGACCTACACCAGCTCAAAAGTCGTGTAGTCCTATGTATTTTATTGCATTAGTACTGAATGAGATTGAGTTTTCACTTCTTTCAAGACAAAGTGTGTACACATTCTGCAAAATTATCACGGGAATGTGTAAAGACTGATCTTTAATCAGGGTTGTGCATTTGTCCCTTTGTTCTGCATTTTCCCTACAGCACAGTCATTATCTGTTGAGTATAATAGATACTAATTGAGGCCTTTCACAAAAGCATTTTTATGCAAATAGCCCACACCAGGCAATGTATGGCAAATATTCATGGTATAGATACTGTCTGTGGGTCGGGGAAGGGTGGTTGGGAAGTGTTGGGGAAATGATGCAATTCACCAATGTTGATCTATCCTTCTTTCCTTTTAGGCGATTGAACACACTTAACAAGTGTGCTGTGATGAAACTAGAAATCAGCCCACAGAGAAAAAGAGTAAGTTTAACTTTTGGACTTGTTTTTGTAGAATTGATAATAACACACTTGACCTTCCCAGTATGGTCAGATTTTCAAAGCAGTCCCCGTAGAAATTATTTAAGATGTTAATAGCAACAGTGAGGTGATCTATTATTGGTTCACTGCCCTAATGGCTCACTGTCACCTGGTGGCACGGTGGCTCAGCGGTTAGCACTGCTGCCTGACAGCACCAGGGACCTAGGTTTGTTTCGAGCCTCGGGCGACTGTTTGTGTGGAGTTTGCACATTCTCCTTGTGCCTGCATAAGTTTCCTCCCACAGTCCAAAGATGTGTAGCTCACGTGAATTGGCCATGCTAAATTGCCCAAAGTGTTAGGTGCATTAGTCAGAGAGAAATGGGTCTAGTTGTGTTACTCTTTGGAGGGTTGGTGTGGACTTGTTTCCACACTGTAGGGAATCTAATCAAATTGATGGATTTATTAATTTTCAAATTATGGCTGCATCATTTGGGTGTGAGATTGTCAGGCACTTTCCACAGGGCCAAAAATCAAAGGTCATATCCGTGTGGACAAATACCAAACATTTCTTCTCAAATGGATTGTGATGATGTAAGAAGACAGCTCATTACCACCTTCTACGGAGGAATTGGCAATAAATACTGGCTCAGCCAGCGATGCCCAAACCTAAGAATGGATGGAAAGAAAGCATTGGTCAAGAAATGGGTTGCTAATCATCACTAATCCACTCACTTAAGACTGAGACTGGGGACCTGACAGAAAGGGAGAGACATGATTAGCAAAAACACGATAAAATCAGAGAATGTGGGAATGTGTAGGAGAGTCTAAATAAGTACATTACTAATTCCAAACCAATGTTCCAATAGAAAGTATTAGCCAGTAAGATTATTATTGCAGCTTTTTTGTTGGAAGAATTGAATTATTAGTTTTGTGTTTAAATTATTACAACATTTCCCTTTGTAGTACTTACCAGCCAGGCTATTGACCACAGTTATACCTCACAAATTTAATCTCTGGTTTCTTGGGCTAAACAGAAATTTCCCAATAACCTGCATCAAGGTTATATCGGTGGAAATGTCTCTCCTTCCATCAGGTATTCACAAAATAAGCTATTTCTTCAGTAAATTGTCCTGTGATGCTTTGCGGTGACAGCAGCTTGCATTGATATAGAGAAGATGTACAAGGATGTTGTTGGAATTGGAGGATTTGAACTATAGGAAGAGGCTGACTAGAATCATAGAGACGTACAGCACAGAAACAGTCTCTCCAGTCCAACTCATCCATGCCGACCAGATATCCTAAATTAACCTCGTCATGTTTCCCAGCCTTTTCAGCCTCTCCCTAAAGCTCAAACCCTTCAACCCTGGCAACATCTTTGTAAACCTTTCCTGAACACTTTGAAGTTTAACAACATCTTTCCTTGGCTGGGACTTTTATTCCCCGAAGCACCAGAGACTGAGGGCTGACTTTATACAGGTTTATAAAATCATGAGGGACATGGATAGGGTGAATAGCCAAGGTCTTTTTTCCCAGAGTAGAGGATTCCATAACTAGAGGGCATAGGTTTAGGGTCAGAGGGAAAAGATTTAAAAGGGTCCTGAGAGACAACTTTTTCACGTGGAGGTTGGTGTGTGTGTATGGAATGACTGCCAGAGGAAGTAGTGAAGGCTGGTACAATTACAACATTTAAAAGTCATCTGGATGGGTACCTAAATGAGAAGGGTTTAGAGGAATATAGGCCAAGTGCTGGTAAATGGGACTAGGTCAGTTTAGGATATCTGGTCGGTGTGGACGGGTTGGACCGAAGTGTCTGTTTCCATGCTGTAAAATTCTGTGACTCATTCCGAACATAACAAATTTCCAAGATATTTCTCCAAAGTGGAGCAAGCACCCTGGAGGGTTGTAGGGGTGGTGGTAATTAGAGACAGAGACAGAGAAGACCATAGGGAGATTTAAAACCAATTGTAAAAATTTTAAAATTGCAGCTTTACTTAACCAGGAATCAAATGTAACTCAACAAACAAAAAAGATATCATGGGATATAATGAGCATTCGGATGCAGCTGCAGGGTTTTGGATCACTTCAAGGTAATAGAGAGTGGAAGATCAGAACGGACAAATACCTAGCATTTCATTAATTTAAGTTGTTCCTTCAGTCAGTAAATAAATTTGTCTACATACTAATGAAGCTGGTATTCAGTGGGCCAGAAGGACAAACAAAGAGCCCTGTTGACCTGCAAATGAGTAAGGGAAAGAGATTACTTGCTCATTCCTTTTGGTGCCGCCCTGCCTCAAGTAGGAATGTATGCTAGCATGCTAGGACCATGCTTGGAAGTTCTTGCCCTGCTGCCTTCTCTTGTCAGATTATAGTATTTAGTCATCAGCATGCTACTGTGACTTGAGATTGAGGTAGATAAAAGTTCACCCAGGTATTTGCTTTTGTAAATATAGTTTTGTAAAACAAGTCTATGACATAGAGTAATCTCAGCTGCCATCTAGCTTCAGTACATACAGATTCTGAGATCAAAGCTGCCCCTCAGTTTAAGGTCTTCATTACTTGTTACACAATGTAAACATCAATAAGGGATGGTTTCAAAAAAAAGAATGTGCGGCTCATTACAGTTCTGTTTGTTGGACGTGACATTATTCAAATACCTTGCAGCATGTGTCTTTTATAAAAACTTTTACTGCTCATTTCAAACTTCACTGGGGAAAAGCTTGCACATTGCTATGCCTCTCAATGTCCTACAATTAATAATTTGAAAATTTCTTGGCTTCATTACAAAATCTTAACATTTTTGGAAGAATTAAACCAAGAAATAGACAATATTGTCAATAAAGTAAAGAGTAATATAATTATTAATTCCTTTTGCAGATTCTCACTGTTACACAAGATAATAGTTTAAATATATGCAGATTATTAACTACTTTGTTTCTTGGAGAAAGCATCCATTTTTAACTTGGAAACAATGAAGTTAGAAATTATTCTGGGCAAAAATAGTTCATGGATGCTGTACAAAACTCTCCGATACTTTCTGCCAGTATCTTAGAAGAATTCTATTTATGACAAGTGTGATACAAATGCTTTAAGTGTTAACTTGCCTCACACTCTCTTGTTGAAGTGACCATTTTATGGTTGAGCCTTGGCAGTGTGTGACAGAAACATAAGTTAGTCTCAAGAATCTTGTCAATAAACCAGTAATGTTAGAAAGACAGTTGACAATATTAAACTATTTTAACACCCACTCAAAATATATCTTTTTATAAATTAGAAGTCTGTAATGCTAGCAAGTCACTAAGCAAGTTAAAGAAGCTTGACTTCTTAACTGTCAGTGCTTGATGTCTGAGAATGGTGATTAGGCTCAGTGTTAAATTACAGAGCATTGGGTCAGATCTGAAACTCCCTAGGTTAGCTTTGCAGTGTCATTTGTAACAGGCGACAGGGGAAGACCCTGGGGCAGTAACTCTGGAGATTTAATGGCCATGTGTCGCCATCTCATTAGTCACAGTTGGGAGACACAGAAGTCCTCAGACAAGTGCTGTAATAGTCAAAATTGGATAAGGCTTTGAGGTATGTCGTAATTACCATTAAGGGAATTATAAAACAAGGTAGCTGCTACAAGGAGTTTGGGTATTTTGTTTTCTAACTGGCATCCAGCTGAGGAATAAGAAGAGGTTTGTGCTGCAGTTCATGTTAAATACGGTATTAAAATGCTGACTGTTAATGGCATTTACTGTGACAAGCAGTATCAATCCTCAGAAACACAATCTCATTTACTAGATTTGGGTACAAACAGGAATTCAATGAAGAAATGGAATTATGCAAATACACAACTGCTTAGTAAAGATTTAAAATATAAACCACTTCATCAAAACAAGTCTCTAGCTGTTGTCTTTCTATGTGCAGACCTGTAGGGTCGAGAATTTTCTCAGATCCACTGTAACTTTACAGTAAAATAAATAGGGTTTCTGCTGAAGATACAGCAGCAAAGTAAAGAAATTCCTAAGAAACTCCCAAGATACTGTCTAAATAAAATTCAGTGATGAAAAGTAAAAGGGAAACTTTCTGTTTTTTTTTAGCAAGAGAAGCATTTGTTATGCTTCAATGTATATATTTCATATATTTGTCTAACAGTAAGTTTGCATGTTAATACTATGATTTGAACTTGATCTCAGCATTTA
This sequence comes from Chiloscyllium plagiosum, assembly GCF_004010195.1. Classification (NCBI taxonomy): domain Eukaryota; kingdom Metazoa; phylum Chordata; class Chondrichthyes; order Orectolobiformes; family Hemiscylliidae; genus Chiloscyllium; species Chiloscyllium plagiosum. The sequence continues at coordinate 84,957,361 of NC_057710.1, forward strand.
TGCACATAAACGAGCAGCTATAACTTTTCTTAACCACTCCCAATTCCTTTCAGAGTGAAGATTCAGATGAAGATGAGCCTTGTGCTATCAGTGGACGATGGACCTTCCAGCGGGATAGTAAACGATGGTCACGGGTGGAGGAATTTGACGTTTTTCCACCAGTAGAGGTTACAAATGGCATCTCTGTTGATACCACTTTGCTGAAAAATGCAATGAGTCATGAGAGTGTACTAACTGATCTGAGTGAACGGCAAGAAGTGGCATCAATTCACAGTGCCAGCAGCACAGAGAGCAATGGGGCAAACATCCGAAAGAACATAGAGACCACAAGGACAAATTCTGAGATCGGTGTGATTTCCTCAGGAAGCACGATTAACAATGTTGAATCATCTAGTACCCTCCCTTCGCCAAAGGACATCTCCAGTTTTACTTTCAGTGCAAAAACTGAAAGGAACACAAAATCTAAAGCCAAGAGCTTCTTAAAGAGAATGGAGAGCCTGCGCATTAAAAGTTCTCACAGCAAGAAGAAACTTCCTTCAAAAAATAACCTGGTCATCAGTGGGCCCGTACTCCAGGAAGGCATTGATGAAGAAAAATTGAAACGCTTGAACTGTATTGAGATAACTGCACTCAATGGCAACCATATGAATGCTTCAGTGATACGAAGTCAAACTGTTTCTTATTCAACACAAACAAGTAGCAGCAGCAGTCAGTCAGAGACAAGTAGTGCAGTCAGCACACCCAGCCCTATCACCAGAACTCGCAGCCACAGCACTTGCAATAAGCGAAGTGGCATGTATTTAGAAGGCTTTGATCCTTTCAGTCAGTCAATGCTGAATGACACCAGACAACAAAACTTAAAGAATCAGAAGGGTGTAGAAGAGGACATCATCTTCTATATACCAGAGGATCACAAGCCAGGCACCTTTCCAAAAGCACTTTCAAATGGCAACTCTTCCCCCCAAGACAGCACTTCTGTAAACTGGAGAAATGGAAGTCTTCATGGTCATAGACACTGTAGCCTTACTCGGGAGAACAGTGCTGACAGCTCAAAGGAATCTAGTTTCGGACGGAGACGAAACTCATGCAGCTCTTCAGGCAGCTGTCTTAGTATCTATGACAATGTGCCTGGGTCCCATCTTTATTCCAGTACTGGTGACCTGGCAGATCTAGGCAATGAGGAGGACATTTTCCCAGAACTAGATGACATTCTACACCATGTCAATGGACTACAAAGGATTGTAAACCAGTGGTCAGAAAAGCTTTCTGATGAAGGGGATTCAGACTCAGCAATGGATTCTATTTCTCCTTGCCCATCTTCCCCCAAACAAATACACCTGGACATTGAAAATGGAAGGGTCTCCCCAAGTGATATTGACAGTACCGGGAACTCCATCATTGAGACAGAGGATCAATCAGTAATCCGAGAAAGGAGGGACTCAGGTGTTGGTGCATCACTGACAAGATCTAACAGGTCAGTAAAATCACTTGTAATTACAATGTCACAGGAAATTAATTACTTTGAATAATATAAGATCGTTAAACATTGGAGCATGCATAGACAAAGTACAGCTTCCTTTTTGGCAAATTAAAAGAAAGACCCATTTCACATATGCTGCTCTTTGATTGTGTCCAGGTACCTCAATACTTAGAAACCAGCACAGTTTCTCAGTTGCAGAATTCTTTAATTTGGGGAATATTGAATAGTGCATTCACAGTAAATGTTTGTATAATTAACATGAAAGCTGAACAGTCTATATTTTTCAACTTATATTTTTAGTGGTGGACTGCTAAGTCTGTTACACCAATCTGTAAAATCCAGTTCCCTCAGACTAGGGGGATCCCTGGCTTCCAACCCTCCTCACCAATGACCCTCAAAAATATGAAACAGAAGTCCCTATTAACCATTCACTCTTGAATTTCCTATTCCTCTCAGTGCTTTTATCAGTTCGTGCACTTATGGCAATCATTCTCTAATGCGTATAAACAAACTTACACTCTGTATTTAAAAGGTTAAGGGGTGATCTGATCGAAGTCTTCAAGATATTAACAGAAAAAGGGCAGGGTAAATAAACTTTTCACACAAGTTGAGGATTCTAGAATAAGCAGGCCAAGTCTGAGAATTAAGGCTAGAGTGTTCTGGAGAGACGTTAGAAAGCACTTCTACACATAAAGGATGGGATATGTTTGGAACTGTCTTCCACAAATGGCAGTGGATGCTAGAAATGTTGTTAGTTTTAAATCTGAGATAGTTTTTTTTTGTTCAGCTCAGCAAAGGCATTAAGGGATATGGGCAATAGGCAGGTAAATGGAGTTAGGCCACAGATCAGCCATGATGTCATTGAATGGTAGAACAGGCTTGAGGAGCTGAATGGCCCACTCCTGTTCTTATGTTCCCGTGTATCACTTTTTACCATTTCCCTGTCGTATTCCACTTTTGCTCCCACCTGATATTCACTGACCCTTACAATCTTGCACTGCCAAGTTTCCTTTAAATTGATTCTTGAGATGGTGCTTATTTCCCCTCCCTGATTGAAATAAAGACTGCAGTTGAGGGATTTTTCAGTGAGGTTCTGTGAATTATTAATCCAGTAACATAACCGCTACCCTAATCCGCCAGTTTTCTCTATTACACACATCAGAACAGGCTTTATACTTCAAAGCAGAGCTGCATGGTATTTTTTTGAAAATCAGAAATGAAACGTTCTGAAGCAATGTGTATGTGTGTAACATATCACTTTGAAACTGACTAGATAGTCTTCTGGTGCTATCCATAACCTTTTATTGTCACACTTTATGGATCTGTATTAGAATATCAAGAATACTTAGAATATTTAAGTATATGCTAAAAAAATAAATTTTAATTGTGAGTCTGGGACTCAATTTATATAGGATGATTAACTGGTAACATGTAATTTTAAAACCATGTTAAAAATAGGTATGATTACATTGTATAGATTTAGTCTTACAGCAGGCCCACTAAAGAAATCTTGTAATAATCTACTTTGCTTTTTGCAATGCTTGGTACACTTACTGAACTTTAAAACAGATCTTGCAGCTGATTTAATGCAGAAGGAATATCTAAACCCACTTTAATTGTTCCAGGCTTCATGCGTGATGTGAATATTTCTCTTAATCCTGTTGGAGTAATTGGACAAATAGGACCTACATGCGAGATAGCTACCAAAAAATAATGATACTCTTGACTTACTTAATATTATCATTTAATTAAATAGACGGCAGAGATTTCGCTGGGGCAGTTTCCAGATCTCACACAGACCAAGTTTGAATTCAGCATCCCTGCAAATCAACAGCCAATCTGTGGCCCAGATGAACCTCCTTCAGAAATTCTCTCTCCTGAAGCTCACCGCCCTCATGGAGAAATATTCACCTTCTAATAAGCATGGATTTAACTGGTAGGTACTGGAATATAACAAAAGGACCATAAATAAATAATATTTATCAAAATTTTTGTGATAAACCTTTGTCATTTGGTAATTATCTAAGTGTGAACTCTAAAGTACCTTTGGAATGCATGTGTCAGTGACATCTTATCTTATAAACAGAGTCAAAAAGGAAAATCCAATGTGTCAGTACCAAATATCATTCACGAGCATTTTCAAATCCCATAGTTTAAAGAATAAGGTAGATAATCTGTAACTACTTTCATTGATGGTAAACACTGGTCTAATATGTAATAGTCTAGTGTTAAAATATCAAATTGCTTTCCAGAGTAAACTAATTACATCTACGTCAATCTGAGGCTACGTCTAACACTGCGTTTCATGATCAGGATCAAAGGAGGTTGTAGGTCGTCACATTCCTGTTGCAACTGGTATCTGAGATTTGGGGCTGGGTTTTCCATTTTTATTTGATGAGAACTTATGGGACCTCGAGTAATCTTGCACTAGATTATGTGCATTGCCTTGCATTTGGCCATTGGAGGAATGGCCGATCAGATTTCCAGTCAACTTGGGAATCATTCCAGTATTCCACATTATTTGCCAAGGAGAGAGAGTGAACATTCAGAAATAACCTTACATGAATCACAGGCTGATGGCCAGTCTCTCAGGCTGTCATGTTCACATTCATTTCCAAGGCATGGTTTGTGCATCATGGTAGCGGGTTGTTTTCTGAGACAAAACCAGGCAAACAGCCATATCAAAACAAAAATTGGGAACATGCTACTTTCAATTCTTCTTTGTTGTTGCCCCCATTCCCCCTCTCACCCACCTCATTATTGTACATGAACCCTTTAAGAATAGATACTTTCAGCAATTTCATTGCAGTGAATTATTTGGCCAGTTACCCTGGAATCATTACCAAAAATGGTAACTTTCTTTCCAAACCTTTAAGAATGATAGTACATTTTTTCACAACATCCAACAGTACTCTCATTGTCTAATCCATTCTAAGAAATGTTTATGACTGCAAATATGACTCTCCAGTCTTCCTCGATCTTGTAACAGTAGCGCTTTGTATATCTAACAGAACAATACCAAGTATGTTTCTTTTGTGGACCGCACATGATTTAATGATTAAGTTAAATGCAGCCATCTATCCTTAATTCACCGGAGATTTTGATTACACTTGCCATTTCAAGAACCACACGACACGCATAAACTGTGGATATTTACTTGATTTCTCCAGAGTTACTCATCAAACTATGTTTCCCTCTGGCAATATCTGAGCTTTCACAGCAGTCCCATACCTTTGTAAATGATAGTGGCCATTCCAACTGCCTCGGGGTTTAAGAGACCAGGCTCTGGTTACACAAAAGCCACATTGTCAAATGGTTGTTCAATCCAAGTCTACAAAAAGTGGCATCAGTTAGTGCAGTGGAACATTAGATTTCATTTTGCCTTGGTCACAAATCAACTAGAGATCACTTCTGTTTTGTTTTGCCCAGAGCTCAATTTTATCATTGACAGTAGATCATGTCAGTAGTGTGGCCAACAGACCCTAGTGTTTGTTTGATGTTTCAGCATTTTTTAAAAATCAGTATCTGATTGGATTACTGACAATTAGAGAATCAAAGCGGATATTGGTACTTCATAGAGGATGCCAAAAAGAACACGGTCTTGGCAGTGGCATAATGAACGAATGCATGCCAGGCCGTTTCAAATAAATAGCAACTGAAAAATGAGAATTAACCCTTAATCTCCTGTTAGGTTCAGGGAAATTCCTGTATCACTGGAGCAACCCAAGTTTATTTACAGTTTGTACTCTATGATTATGAGGTAAACATTGATATTAACAACAGTAAAGATACTTAAACAGCTGCTCTACTTGATTAACTCCAAAGATTGGGTAAATTTTAACTATTGACTGAACATACAAACTGCCAGTTAGGTGTAGACTGGCTGCTATAGAACCTGCCCAATTTTTCATTTCACGTATCACTCAGTAATTGCCAACACACTCAATCTCTGCCTCACTAACAGCAAAAACCTGTTTGAACTTTACATCAAACTGATTATCCTCAACTTCATCCTGCTCTTCTGTCATTCCTGCTCTCCTGTCATTCCTGCTCTCCTATCCTGTTCCCAAACTCGATATGATTTGCTGCCGACAAGTAACCATATTGTTTGCACCCCCTCATCCTGGCAATATCAAAGCAAGAATACCTTATTAAAAATGACTGCCCCCTCAAGACAGTATTGTTAATTATTGGTTGAGGATGAGGCTTCACTGTGAAAGCTCACATAGTTTCAGTAACCTGTTAATGTTCTTTGTCAATGTTTCCCCAATAAATAATATTTATTAAAATATGATTTCAGAATGTATCTAATCCTTATCATTTCCTTGTAAAAGAGACAGCTTCTTAAAGATATTGTTGACACTGCTCCTCACTGCCTGCTTTATTGTGGTTGTAGTGCCTTGGCTGCATTGAAGTCCTTCCAGCTGGCAGCGTAAACACAATTCAGAATGTCTGGAATTGCAGTCCAAGAGTGCACTGCCCTTTTTCATTAAACTGCCAATATCCTCATCTAATAGTCTAACACCTTTGCAGATTCACCCCTCTGTGTGCTGTATTTTCTTCCTTCCTCTCCCTGGACCTGTATAAAAACTCTATGCACATCAATCGAGCTCTATTCCTAAACTGTATCACATGCATTGGTACTCATGTTGGTCCATGTTCACTCTTTTTTCCAGGGCTGTTCCCAAGTTTATGAAGAGGATCAAGGCCCCAGACTACAAGGACAGGAATGTTTTTGGGGTTCCTCTGCTAGTAAATGTCCAACGCTCAGGACACCCGCTCCCTCAGAGCATTCAACAAGCCATGCGCTTCCTCCGCAAACAGTGTCTGGACCAGGTCAGTATCTTACTACGGCGATTGTGAAAAGGAGCCACAATGGCAGTTAATCACGGTTCTTGTGAGCAATGGGCTGGATTTCGAACCCCGCCTCAGATAATGTATTGGCGTCAATAGGTTTAAATGAGGTCAGTCTAGCCAATGCATCCCCTCCAGGGCTTGAGGATGATGAATGATGAATCTCATGCAGCAACTACCTCTACATTTCCCAGCAGGTTAAGTGTCCACCCATGAAGGGCTCAAAATCTGCCACTTTAAGGGATGGATCCTTTGCACCTCAGTTGTTTGTTGTTCCTTTATGTTGGACCCAGTCCTCTGGGCCCACATTTCTGCTTGAGGCTTTGGCCCTCAGAGTGTCAACTGAGCACAAGAAAAATGTCTCCTTGGATCGTTCAGTCTCCAAAGGCATTTCGCAGTGAGTCTATCTGTCAGTCACCAGCTTTCACTGGGCAGGTAGAGATGCTAAATCAAGGAAGCAGGATTAAATTGTGTTAATTACATTTTAATTATGTGCTTTTCAATGAAATTTCAGCTACCAATGAGCACGTTTCCTGTTTTGTTAATTTCCCATCGGTGACCTAATCGCTTATAGTTTCCTGCTGCTGGGAGTTTTAATGCATATCACTCTGCAGAATTCTCCATGTCAATTCACCACCTTGGCCTGCTCTAGTAGGACTTCACAAAACTTTCCCTGGTATGCTTGATGGTGACAAAAATAAATTGGTTTATGGCATTTTTGCAACTGAAGTTGTAAAAGGTTAAAGTGCGATATTTGCCATTTCGTTTAATACAGGAGACTTTATTAAGATCAACTTAAATCTGACCAAACAGCCTTGCTTATTGAATGCAAGTCACTTTTTTTGCTGCCATTGTCATTGAACATTTCTTACAAATGTTTTTAAAATCATGTTTTTACTATTGTCAATCAACAGGTTGGATTATTCCGGAAATCTGGAGTCAAGTCCCGGATTCAAGCCTTGCGGCAGATGAATGAAACTTGCACAGACAGCGTAAACTATGAAGGCCAATCAGCATATGATGTGGCAGATATGCTTAAACAGTATTTTAGAGATCTGCCTGAGCCACTGATGACCAGCAAACTCTCAGAGACATTTCTTCAAATCTACCAGTGTAAGTAATAACTGAAAAGAAAATTTTGCAGTATAGCAGATGTTTTCAGATGTAAGTACAATGGATAGTCTTTGTACTTGATTAATGTTCAAAGTGAAATTTTGAGCATTAAAGTGAAAGACAAGCTCCAAAATCACAAGACTGTTCTTGTGCCCAGCTGCCTGTCTCTTATTAGGCTTTTAACAGGAGTCCGAGGGGTTAGATCTCTTGTTTGACAATGTGGCCATCCTGTAGGACATGGTGTCTCATTCCATCCGTCCACTGGATCTCTAAGATTAATTTGATATTATATAGAATACATCTAATGCATTTGTAGAAAGGGTGTAATGGGGCAAACTGGTAGACTTCATCCTGTGAGGGAATATAAATCCTCTACTTTTTATGGTCTAAAGTTCTTTGATTGGATTTACAAACATCATTGGAGGGGCCACCCAGATGCAATTGTAGCCTCCCAAAGGCATTTAAATCATGGCAACTCCCACTGATCCAGCAAACATTGCCTGGGTCCTGCGAAAGCCTGGGATAACTGTATTAGGAATAGGGGTTTGCTTTGGGGAAATGGAGAAGCCCATGTTTCATTTCGAACAACAGTGTTTGCCAGGCAGGTGATGAAATAGTACATTTGAACACAATGGTATTATACCGTGTTTGGCACTTGCAAACAAAGAAATCGATTTATCTTGCTATTTCTGAAGTTCATAGAAGTGGTTTAATAATGCCACGTTGTAATTTGACATGTTCTGTCTGACAAGTCTAGGAACATGAGTTTGTCAATAATTTATGTAAGTAAAGGTCTGATAGGTCACTGTTTAAATGTCCCTGTTGATTCATTTCTTCTTGTTCCTTCCTGTATAAATAATCTGAGGGTGTTCTATTTTAAACTGGTGCAAATTTTGAAGATTATGCATGTTTTGAAGATTGTCTATATTTTGCGAAAGTACTATATTTTGACAGTAATCTATTTGCTCTCAGTATCAGGATTTGTTAAGTGTTCTCTCTGAAATAGCTTGCATATATTTACGGCTCAGCTCATAGCACAAAGAAAACAAAATAACTTTGTGTGGACTCATCAATCATCCCATGCTGTAACACTCTTGGCCTCCTAATAAAAATATAAAACCTTAACCATACATTTAAGAACCAAAAAGGAAGTTGTTCCTTCTGTTTGGGATAAAACAGTATGCATTGAATTTTTGTCAATGTTAAAATGTGCTCTGTGACAATAGGTACTTTGGCTTTCCATTCTGCTCAACATAAAAACAACATGTTAAAAACATACAGTGAAATAAGGTCCAGGAATCAGATAAGTGTTGAAAGTTGTAGGAATCCTTTTTGTTCTTTTCACTAGCATTCTCTCTCTCCTCTGAAGTCAGGAATGGAAAGTGGTTGACTTCTTTTTAATCCCAAACTCTGTTCTGTAAATTGTCATGGCAATTGTGTCGTCTGTAGTGAACTGTCAGCCAAGGAGAGACCAGCTAATTTCAAATGGCCTGAAAATTTGAGTTTTTTTTCAATCTGCCAGGTCTAATTTATTGCTAAAGCAGAAGCGTCCTAGTCTCTTACGGTTCAGTTCTATATTGCCACGGCATTTATCCACTTAAAGTATCTCAGCTGAAACTCAAGAAAAATACATCAGTTTCCACTTGCATTTTTATTTCAATCACCAGCCTTCTGTCTGAATCTGTGAGTGATATTGTTTAGTTATGAGCTTTGGACTTTGATGCTTGTGCCCATTCGTAACTCTGCACTGTACAGTCATCATCTCAAAATAGTGCATCTTATGTGAACCCCTTTGAAGTCTATATCAATCTGGTGTTTTATAAAATGCAAGTTTTCCTTCCATAGCCATAAAGCACCTTCAACATCTCCTACTTCAAGTTCGGAATGTAAATGTTGTCTTACTAAAAAATATTATGCCGCAGATGTCCCGAAGGATCAGCGTCTCCAAGCAATCCAGGCTGGCATCATGCTGCTGCCTGATGAGAATCGTGAGGCCCTGCAGACACTTCTGTATTTCCTGAGTGACGTCACCGCTGTCGTGGAAGAAAACCAGATGACACCTACAAACCTGGCAGTGTGCCTGGCTCCTTCATTGTTTCACCTCAATACTCTCAAGAGAGAAAACTCATCTCCCAGGTACTGTTCTGGGAATGGAGGTTCTGTGTATTTTAAATTTAAAAAGGAAAATGATATCTGTTCATTGATTAGCTCACTTTCTGAATACAAATATACTAAATCTATAATACAAAATAGAGTCATTGAAGAAACATTTGGACAGGTACATGGATGGGATAGATATGGAGGGATATGGACCAAATGCCGGCAAATGGAACTAGTTTAATTGTGAAAACTAGGCAGCCTGGACAAGTTAGGCCGAAGGGCTTGTTTCCATGCTGTAAACCTCTGACTCTGTGATATATATACTCAAGAGGATCTGTTGCACTAGTTACACATCTAAGGAGTCCTGTAATACACAGTGGGTTGGATCTTGACTTTGTACAATGGTATAAAATAAAATGAAAATAAATTATGGGACACATAAAGTTTGTTGGCAAGATCAGTAATAGCTGAAAATGTGTTGCTGGAAAAGCACAGCAGGTCAGGCAGCAGCCAGGGAACAGGAGAATCGACGTTTCGGGCCTAAGCCCTTCTTCAGGAATGAGGAAAGTTTGTCCAGCAGGCTAAGATAAAAGGTAGGGAGGAGGGACTTGGGGGAGGGGAGTCGGAAATGCGATAGATCAGTAATAAACCTACAAACATATTTACGTACCGAGAATGGCAAAACATATCCAGATGTACAGGGAGAGCAGTGACACACACCTACATAGATATTTTTCTAATCAACCTGTTCAGAGGTATCACATCTACAATGTATAAGGGAAGGTCAGTCACCATTGGATCAAGGAGAACAGTAGGAAACTTGGAAAAAAACAGCTAAATGGGGAAATGCACCCCCATTTCAAGTCACCAACTAGAGAAGAGAGAAAATTTCATTCCAAAAAAAACACACAGACGTCAGACTCTCAAGCTAAAACAGTTCAAAAATGCCTTTTGTCTGGCATACATTCTAACTATTTATTGCGTGAAACTATAATGTTGTCATCCATCAATGGGTAAAATTGATAAGGACCTCTTGCAAGCGCTGTCCCCACGCAGAACCACGGCCTCAGAAACCTTAATTAAAATAGAGCCTTGACCTTGCCATCGAGTCTACCATTTAATTTAAAGGCCAGTCACATTCAGGTTGGCTCCTGATGCAGAGACAAATTACTGTGGGTTTATCCGAGTGAAAGGATTTTTACTCACTTTCATGTAAGTGTGTCACATAAATTGTGTATCCTAATTGTTGATCCTTGTGTAAGTTTACAGGACTTGTCAGTGTTTAATAATCCTTTTGTCCAGTTTAACAAATAGCTGTGCTGGCACCTTGGTGTCTGTGCTGTTGTTCACTAGTCATCATGTATTAATGAGATCCTTGTCCCTTATTAATCCCAGAGTGATACAGAGGAAACAAAGTTTGGGCAAACCTGACCAGAAGGACCTGAATGAAAATTTGGCTGCTACGCAAGGTCTGGCCCACATGATCGCTGAGTGCAAGAAGCTTTTCAAGGTGTGTTTTGTTTGTAGATTGTGCATGATTATGCTGATCAGTTGTGTTTTGGAATTTCCTGTCATGAAAATCACTTCTGATTGAAAGCTGCTGAACTGTGAAATGTGCTTCTGCCTTCATGAACTGCAAGCATGTGAAATACCTGTCATGTGGGAAAAAAGGCAGGAGATAATAGAGCCAGACTAGGTAACAAGAGCCAGTACAGGTGAAATGGGCCAAATGGTCTCCTCCTGCACTGTAATAATTCTGTGATTCCAACAACCACAGCTGCCCTCAATGAAAATGAGTACTGGATTCGGGTAAGGGATATCTGGATTCTGGACTACAGCACAATTTTGCCTAAGACTTTGCGTCTTCCCAGATGTTCAGGTGTCAGTTTGTGAGGTTTTCTAACTTTAGCCTGCTACCAGGAGAAAGAAAACAGACTAATCAATGTAACTGCTGATTGTTCAGTACCAAACTAAACAGCATCAGTATAAAAGTACTTATGTGTGTTGGTAGTATGATTAGCTTGAATATGTTTGTTTCCATAGATCCCAGAGGAAATGATGAGCCACTGCCGTAACTCTTACATGGAGCAGGATTTGCAGCCAGTTAGTTTGGAAGAGCTGGGCCAAACCTGCCAGGGTGAACCCTCGGCCTTCCAAACGTACTTGCAGAACGACATTGATAGTCTCCTGAAGGAGGCGAAAGATAAATTCAAAGGCTGGGTCAGCTGTTCAACATCAGAATCAGCAGAACTTGCCTACAAGAAGGTAATTGCTATTGTTTAAGGCATTGTCTGTTGACACCCGCAACAGCATGCTAACCAGAAACACACATGCTCATGTTTCAGGGCCTTCTACATCACATGAAGTTAATGTGCGACAGAATATGGAAAGGCTGCATTGTGCATGTGCAGAGAAGAAGCACGATTTTGAAATGGGATACAATGGTGAGGGGGGTGTAGAGTGAATCAGAACATGACAGCATTGGTGGGGTCCCATCAAGTGCACTTCTAAAGTTTTAGGCATTTCTTTGGACCATATGGTCCCGGGACATCTGTCAGGGAAGTCAAAGGATTTTTGGTTAGGCAAGAGGTACTCTTTAAAATGGTCAAATGTAGACATGAATATGCATCAATCAATTTACTGTGAAGCTCACTGGAACTGTCAGCTAAGCAGTCAAAATCAAACTCAACTGTCCAAAGGACATGTCAAAAGTGTCCACAGGACCTGATTAAAAGCAACTGATGAGTTCAGCTAAGAAAGCATTTAAACAGCCTGCCCTCTAAAGAATTGAAAAGAAATATTTGGAGTGTTAAAAAACTGATTGCTTGCTATTCCCCTCTATCTTTTGGCATAAGCCAAATTGGATTACTGTCACTTTACTGATTTCACAACCACCGTTATCACAGTAGCTTACCTGCCATTTCAGTTTGATTGACAACTCCAAATGGTTGTAAACTTTTTGAAGTGGCACAATAAATAAATTCCATCTTTCTTTAGAAGACATTTTTTTAAAATAAGGCATTATTTAGTGAAGGAATGTAAATATAATGTAAGGCATTATTTAGTGAAGGAATGATAGAGGAGCCTGCAATACCCCTTTTAGTCAACCTTTTCATATTTCATTATGGCTTCTGAGCTCTACCCGTGGTAAATAATAAGCAGGTTGGCATGGTAAGAACAAAGGATAGCAATGGGAGTGGATACATTGGCACTAAGTTGGCATGGGAGCTATAACAGGCCATGGTGGATGGCTAAAGGGGCATGTTCACATGAAGAGTATAAGGGGATCATGTGGGTGGCTGGAGGAGCACAGGTGGGCATGGAGGCTATGAGATGTCATAAGGAGTGCGTACAGAGCCTGGTTGGCATGGATGGGGCATGGGAAGAATGGGGTGCGAGCAGTGAGTGTATGAGCACTGTCTCGTATTTTATGTTTTATTTTGCTGAGACTGCCATATGGTGACAGTGCCTTCTACTCTCGTTCCGGAGTTGTCCAGCCCAAGTTCTCATATAGCCCCAGGACTACTCCAGACAAAGAAATCCCAACAAGCAGCCATTTTAAAGGGCAGGTTTGCAGACTCAACAATACTCAAAACTCTGCATGTCTGAGTGGTGAACTAAAATCCATGCATTGGTCAGCTACAAAAGCTCAGGGTCTTGATGTTTTTGTGGATGTTATCAAAAATCCACTTACTTTGGCTACATGTGTGAAGAATTAAAAAGGTTTACAGTGCAGCTTTTTTCCATCAGGTATGTGATGGGCCACCTCTGAAATTGTGGAAGGCTTGCATTGAGATTCCTGGTTCACCAGAGGATGTTCTCTGGCGGATTGTACGTGATCGCCAACTCTGGGATGATGACCTTCTTAGTTCAAAGGTCATTGAAAGTTTAAATAGTCAAACGGACATCTATCATTATGTGCAAACCAGCATGGCCCCACACCCGACCAGAGATTATGTACTCATAAGGTAAATATTTTTAAACTCTTTCATGTATCGTTTGCAAGGTTAAACAAAAAAAGACTTTGGATTAGCCAGCATGGCTTTACATTGACTGTGTTGTTGCAAACACCAATACAAAGCAGGCATGTTTGATCCTTAGTTTGTGCAGTTAGTTAGTCTCAGTTCAATGGCAGGAACAATACTTTAGTACTGAGCAAAGGAGCTGGAAAATAATAACCTATGGTTTTCATTACTATCTAGTGAAATCCTCCAGAATTGCCTGTGTATGGCCATTGGACAAATCAGCAACAATATTCCATATTGTTGCAAAACCTGTCATGGTTTGCCCATGAAGAATGTGTCATTGTGGGGATTCCTGGGGGACTGCTACATGAGCCTATTCTTGCAGAAGGGAAGAGAAGACATGAAAAGTAATTTGTAGAAATAGTGACCTAGATCCTCCAGTGAGCAGTGATGCTGGATCAACCATCCCTGCTGGCTGCAAAGATATTTCTTACCTGACCACTTTGCATCCTCCTGTACCAAGTGATTGTTTGCCACAGTCATCCACAGATGTGGCCGTCCACTTTTCACAACCTCTACTGCCATAGGGAAGGTGATGGCCTCCTGTTTTATCACTAGCTGTTAATCCAGACACCCAGGTAGATTAGATTAGATTACTTACAGTGTGGAAACAGGCCCTTCGGCACAACAAGTCCACACCGCCCCGCCGAAGCGCAACCCACCCATACACCTACCTTTACCCCTTACCTAACACTATGGGCAATTTAGCATGGCCAATTCACCTAACCTGCACATCTTTGGACTGTGGGAGGAAACCGGAGCACCCGGAGGAAACCCACGCAGACACGGGGAGAATGTGCAAACTCCACACAGTCAGTCGCCTGAGGCGGGAATTGAACCCGGGTCTCTGGCGCTGTGAGGCAGCAGTGCTAACCACTGTGCCACCGTGCCGCCCACGGTGTTCTGGGGACTCAGGTTCGAATACCAACAAGGCAGATGGCAGGATTAGAATTCGATCTCAAAAATATCTGGAATAAAAGCCTAATAATGACCATGTCAGAAAAATCCATCTGGTTCACAAATGTCATTTAGGGAAGAAAACCGCCATCGTTACCTAGTCTGGCCTCCATGTGACACCAGGCCCAACAATGTGGCTGATCTTAAGCTCCCTCTGGCAATAAATGGTGGCTTAGCCAGCAATGCCCTCATCCTATTAATTAATAAAGGATGTTCAGGCAAATTTCAACAGCTTTAAGGAATTTAGTGGAGTAGATGAGGTACAGTGAGGATATTTGTTGTGTTAGGGGGCTGGGTCAGCTCTGAGGGAGTGGGAGGATATTTGTTGTGTTAGGGAGCTGGGTCAGCTCTGAGGGAGTGGGAGGATATTTGTGTTAGGGAGCTGGGTCAGCGCTGAGGGAGTGGGAGGATATTTGTTGGGGTAGGGAGCTGGGTCAACGCTGAGGGAGTGGGAGGATATTTGTTGTGTTAGGGAGCTGGGTCAGCGCTGAGGGAGTGGGAGGATATTTGTTGGGGTAGGGAGCTGGGTCAGCACTGAGGGAGTGGGAGGATATTTGTTGTGTTAGGGAGCTGGGTCAGCTCTGAGGGAGTGGGAAGATATTTGTTGTGTTAGGGAGCTGGGTCAGCGCTGAGGGAGTGGGAGGATATTTGTTGTCTTAGGGAGCTGGGTCAGCGCTGAGGGAGTGGGAGGATATTTGTTGGGGAAGGGAGCTGCGTCAGTGCTGAGGGAGTGGGAGGATCTTTGTTGGGGAAGGGAGCTGGGTCAGCGCTGAGGGAGTGGGAAGTCGGGTCAGGGCGTAGTTGAGTGTGAGTGGAGGGATTGGGGAGCTCACTTGGGATGGTTTGGTTACTCTGTTAGTCACTAAGTTACACCAGAAGTTAAACAAGGGGATAAGACTGAGGGTAGTATCTAAGTAAGTGTCACATATCTAGCCCAAGTCTGCAACCTGAGCTCAGTCTTAGAGACAATCTCGGAGAGTCCAGGGAAGTGTGCATCAATCCACCTGAATCTAAACTTGCTGCAGGGATCAGGACTTCCAGTGGCTCCTAAAGCACCACTGTAGGTATGCCTCAGTATTTTCTGCTTTTGACATCAGAAGGTCTGGCCCACTATATTTATATTATAGAAATATAATTTTCTTGAATATTTTATTTTACCTTGTATTCCTTCTATTTATTACCTGCGTTTCAAACTTGTTTCATTTTACTTCAGGACTTGGAGGACCAACTTGCCCAAGGGGTGCTGTGCATTGGTGGCCACTTCAGTGGAGCACAATGGGATACCTGTAGTTGGAGGAGTCCGAGCTAATGCTCTTACCTCACGATATCTAATCGAACCCTGCGGGTCAGGAAAATCTAAGCTCACCTACATATGTCGGGTAGACACAAGGTATTGACTGGTATCTTTATCTCAGTATGAATTTAATAGTAGGAGCTATATCTCTTATCTGTGCTCTAGAATGCTCTAGCTGATCAGACCAGACCTTTCTGTCCACTTCCTTCTATTGAAACAGACTCCTTCCTACATTCAAATGAAACAAGAATTTTAAATAGATAAATATTTAGTCAGTTAGCATGTTGACTGGAAGACTTACTCCAATATGGATGCAACAATGATAAGACACTGCAAAGATTTACTGGCTTTATTATTTTTTTCATACAGGGCAGAAACAATTGCTAAGATCCTAAGCATTTTTACAGGAACGGTTTTCAATGAACCATGTATGCTTCAAGCAGAAGCACAATTCATTAGATGTACGTTGTTCATGGTGGCACCAAGATGAACAAAAAAAGATAAATTGCAGTAATAATATATTAACTCAACCAGTGTTAAAGTAAACATAACCAAATTGTGGTCACTACCACCAAACTAACTCAACTAATAAGCAATAATTAGCATATGCTTGAAACGTCAACTCTCCTGCTCCTCAGATACTAGCTGTGCTTTTCTAGCACTTCAATTTTTGAGAAATAAATTTTCATTCCACCAAAATTCTATTGCAGAGCTGCATTGATTGCTGGCCTTTCCTAGTGAATTGTCCAAAAGCAAACTGTGGCTTGCTGTACAAAATTATGGCAGCAGCACCTTCCTTCACTTGTGGTTAATAGTGGTGCAACTACAGTGGCGAGGGTGAAAACCCCTATTGAGCTGGGCCACCATAAAGGCTGTGGTGCAACCTCAATTACCTCATGACCCTATCATTAGAGTCTGGACTGCCTTAAATGACTAAAGACAGTTCAGTGACTTTTACTGCAGGTTCTTGCCATTGCAACGTATTTATTTTTAAATTAAACACGTTAGTTTAGTTTTTAAAACCAGTGTAATAAATTCTACATAACATTTTCTATATTTTATATCCTTTACTTCAGGGGACGAATGCCAGAATGGTACAATAAAGCATTTGGACACTTGTGCGCAGTGGAAATTGGTAGAATACGAGACTCTTTTAATATTCCTGGCTCCGACAGTCAAGAAAGCAAGCATTAGGAAACAACTTCCAATGAGCTTGCACCTTAACTCTGAAGCACAGGGCTGCGAAGAACAACCATACCCTTCCAAGGAAACTGTGGTGGACCCAAATTAATACATTTACAATGGAGTCTTACACAGTCAGATCTTTGGAATTATTTTAACTTTAGTAGAATTCCTAATTATGACTGTAGCGATATATTTTTAAAAAGCTGCTTGATTCGAACATGATGGCTGTCATATAGGCCTTTACTGGAATAGTTGGGTGGGAGTAGTGGTCCTTTGAAAAAGTGAAGTGCAAAGATGGATTGTACTTGCTTGCTTAGGGGCTACACTTGCTTCTATGAAGCATCAAGCATTTTGTGTAATATATGTCATGTGTGTATAAAGAATAACCTGGGGTGTGTTCACATGATTTGCTATTTTTATACTTCATTCTGTATCTTCATAGTTTATGACCAATTTTCCAGAGTTGTGTATTTCTGTTGTGCTTGCTTGATTCAGTTATGGTACATCTGGAGCAGTGTGTGCTTGAGTGGGTGTTTCTGAGGAGCTGAAATGTGAGAGAATGGGTAAGGGACAGTGTCTGGTACACTGCTTGTTTGGAAGGCACTGCCATGGCAGAATGATGTCCATCAACCTAAGAGTTTCTAGTGAAGTTAAGTTTGTCAATATAGTATTTAAGTGAAAGACAATGGAGACCACTTTACAGCCATTTTTTTTCCCACCAGGACTTGATTTTTCCTCTTTGTGAATCCCAAAAGATTATCTCTTCTATCTCCCAACAACACAATCCAGTTTCTTCTGTCAGAGATTAGAAGAGTGTTTGGTTGGAATAACATAGTAGCTTTTCCAATCCCGCTAAACTCACTTGACAACATGGCTTGACTCCAGCTACATTTTAAATGGGGAAAGGCTGTTTTGTTTGTTAAGCGATGTCTTTATCCTTTGTTTTCCTCACTAGATGAGGGCTTATGAGGTCCTAAAACCTACAGGGACAAAAATGTATCTTTTGAACAGTGGCATTTATTACCACGGAACATGAATATATACAACTGCATTTGTATAATTGTTTTTAACAATCAGTATGGAGCTTGTCAATAACATTGCAAAACTGCTGCAATTGAAAAGTTGAAAAGTTTTGTATCCTTCAAAAGTGATATTATAAATTACCATGAAACAAAATTCTAGGGCAAAGGCTGTAAAATATAAGGGGCCTGATGCTGTGGTTTTTTTAAATGAATCATAGTTATATGTTATGAAATGTTAACCTTTTCATGTGCAGTCATGCTACTTACATGACTCAAACAAAAATGTTACTAAAAGGAGACAAGAATTCAAAGCTTTTCAGCTTGCATTCATCAGGACTACAATGCAAGAAACAAATGTGAAAATAAGAAATTACCAATTTATGCAGCATGAGAAAAGGGTGCTGATGGGTTAAGCCATCATTGGCATGGAGATGTAGCAATAAAAGTCAACTGTCAATACAAAGAAAGAACAAAGAAAATTTATAGCCCAGGAACAGGCCCTTCAGCCCTCCAAGCCTGAGCCGATCCAAATCCACTGGCTAAACCTATCGCCCAATTCCAAAGCATCCGTATCCCTCTGCTCCCCACTTACTCAAGCATCTGTCCAGACACACCTTAAATGAATCAACCATGCCTGCCTCTACTACCTCTGCTGGCAACACTTTCAAGGCACCTACCACCCTTAATTCTCAGACCAGGCAGGCAGATTTTGATTGGTGAGGGTGTTGCCATAGGAATGTAGTAAATTGGCAGTCCCCATGACCCCTTTTTACCCCTATGAAAGAGGTGCAATGCTTGTAGAAAGTTCCTTCTACTTACATAAATTCAGGGTTCTGTTTATTAAAAGATGCAGCTTATCACATGCAAATACTGAAATGGTTTCACAGTAAGTTGCTGCTTTTATTCACTCTTTGTTTCCCTCTGAAGCAGAAAACTGTCTTGGTTTTTTTTGTTATTTATACTACAGATGATCAGATTTTGCTGAAAAACTACATGACATCTAAAATTCAAAAGTAACCATAGTTTGCCCAAAATGCTGAAACTCGCCCGTTTCCACTTGCAGTTGATCTGCTAAAGTTTGCGCTCAGGTGAAATTTCTTAATTCTCATGATAGTGACGCATGTGCATCTGGTGCACCCACAATTGGCATCAGGTGGGACATGGCAGGATCTTCCTGGAAATTGGCTAGAGGTGGCTATCATTGCAAGGGACCCACTCCATAAAAGTGTGAGGTTGCATAGTAATCACTGTACTGAACCAGCAATTCTGATGTCATGAGTTTGGACTCCTTACTGGCTAAATTATGAAAGGTGAACTTTTTTAACTCTTAAGAATACTCAGGCTGGCACAAGGAGCAAAATGACTGTGAAAGCTATTGACCCAGCTCATTCTTGATTGACCCTTCCCAAAGTGAACTTGCCATCTAGAATGGATACAGTTCAAATGTGCCTCCAGTCCCACACTGGCCAACAAATGCACCTTATGCAACAAGTTCAATCCACTATTGTTTTGGCACATTGAAATAAATGCAGCCATAACAATGGTGCCCATTGCCCAGGCAGAGCCCAAATAGATAATAAAAGAAATACTCAAAACTCTCTGTTGAAGTTTTGCAACCTGGGCAAAGGTTTTAGTCTGGACTTTTAGGTGGGCCCCACAGTGCTTCAACCAATACACCTGATCTGACCCACATCAACTACCTGCCAGGTTTCAAAAATGGTTGGAGGTTTACAAGCTCCCAATGTTTGGAATCCTTACAGTGGCTTCATTCCCACAGGGTCCTCCCTGAAACCTTGGCAAAAGGAGGAATCTCATTGTCTGGCAAATCCCTGCCAATAATTATAGTGGAATATCTGCCAAAATGGACCTGATTTCCAGGACACTTGTGTGAATACAGCATTTTACTATTTTGCTTTATTCATTCACAAATGTGAGTGTAGGATCAGTGAGTTAAGGCATGAATGTTTTTGTGGGTTCACAAATATAATATCACATTTACAACTTGCCTCCTTCAAAACTGTTCCTCAGCATGTGCTCATGCTGTAAATTGCAAAACACTACAGATTGATTTGTGGCTACATCACATATGTGTGACAAAATTCTAAATAATATATGCAAAGTTCTTTCCACATGTGCGCTATTGGGTGTAAAATGCTTTCTGTAACAGAACAAACATTTCCATCTATTATTTACTGGAGTGTGTTATTTACCCATTATCAAATAATGTATGTAATAGTGTGTAATTGGAAGATCCCCAACTTTGTTTAGTGAAATTATTCTAATATGCTAAAAATAACTTTTAAGATTAAATTTCTAATCTATTTTTGTTTTATTTGTTTTTTTCATTCTCACCTGCCAATCATGAGATTTTATTAACAATCATGCTAATTACAAGTGGTCCTTGTATAAAAGGTGGTCGTTCACACAGATTTCACTGTAAGATTAGTATTTGTTTGAGGGTTTAAATGGAATGTAGTTAATAGTAAATACAAAACTGCTAATGGGAACTCAATGACCCTTTTTAATATGTGGGTGCTGGAGCCCTTTATAAGCAGGAAATCAAAGAAGGATTTATCTAATATGGTTTAAAATATTTACCTTTCAGTGTTATGTAAAGAGCTTTTAGTGAAATTTTGTGGCAATAAGAACAATTATATCAATAATTATTTCAGTGTTATCCCTTCACTTTAAACCGCTTACTTTCTCTGTGTTTGTTACAAAAGTTCAACTGGTATTTGTAGAATTTGGTGTCATTGTATATACCATTGTATTGTAAACTTCTATTCATGTCTAGCTGCATACTGCCAAATAGGGATAACGCATGTTATTAATTATTTAAATATTCACATATTTATACCTCAATTATACATTTTTGTACCTCTTTTTTAAAAATTGTAAATATTTTACTCTCCAAATGCTAAGACATAAAGAATCAAGAAAGTGTTTATATCTTTGTATGTCTGTACAGTTATAACCATCAAGTGCACTATTAAATGTGTTAAATGAGAATAATCATTCTTTGTTTTGGTATTTTGTTTTGGTCTTACAATAGGAATATCCAAATCAAGACCATGAGTCATATCCAGGAAATTTAGGCCACTCTGTTCAACTTGATCCTGTTGTCCATCGATCTGCCCTGTTTGAATTTTGTTGTATTGGAAATTTGGAAGGAATCTGCTGCTCTGTATTGTTGCTACATCAAAGACCATAACACCATAAGATGTAGGAACATGAGTAGATCACTCGGCTATTGAGTAGGCTCTACCATGCAGAGAGATCATGATGAATCTAATAATCCTCGAATCTACTTTCCTGCCTTCTTCCTATAACCCTTGATTCTCTCACTGATTATAAGACCACAAAACATAGGAGCAGCCCAACAAGTCTGCCCCACTGGATAAATACAAAATTAGAAAACAATATTTTATAATAGCAAGTTTATTGAAAGTTAATGGGTGCGTTGTTTTCAACTTTATATGTGTAATTGAAGACCCAGTCTTATGCCCTTGCAAAGACTTTGTTCTCCAAGATGCAAATAATGATAGGAAGAACTGTTCTTCTTCAAAAAATGCTCACTTTTATTTCCACTCATTTGCAGAACTGCAACAGTAGCCACCATTTTACACCAGTAGAGGTTTGTTTCCTGTATCTAATTGGAGCAATGCAGAAACAATGCCTTATTGTTCTCTGGCCCGGTGGATCAGAATGACACATTGGGTTGAATGACCTCCATCTGTGGCGAAAGTGAGGACTGCAGATGCTGGAGATCAGAGACAAGATTAGAGTGGTGCTGGAAAAGCACAGCATTTTTTGAAGTGGGAGGATTTGAAGGAGAAATTGTTAAGGGTGAGGATCAGTTCAGCAAAACGAATGAGATTGTCAGTGGAAGAGTACTGGTGGGAATGTCGGGAGAGGAAGAAACGGAGGGCTTGGAGGCCCTGGTCATGGCGGATGGAGGTATAGAGGGACTGGATGTCCATGGTGAAGATAAGGCATTTGGGGCCGGGGAAACGGAAGTTTTGGAGGAGGTGGTTTTCTGATGAAGGACTCCTGCCCGAAATGGCAATTTTCCTGCTCCCCAGATACTGCCTGACCTGCTGTGCTTTTCCAGCACCACTCTAATCTTGTCTCTGACCTCCATCTGTGCCCAAACCATTCTATAATTCTATGAACTCTGGCTATGCATGCTTCTCAGTTGACATGTAACTCTACTCACAGCCTTTCCTAGGACTGTATTTTCAACTGCTGGATACTCCTGTAACCCGACAGCAATGCTCGGTCAGGCCATCCAAGCCAGGGAAGTTACAAAAAAAATAAGAGCCAGTTGTTCAGTACTGGCCTTGGTAATGGACTGTGAATCAGGCCATTTGCAATGTTTTTGTTAAAGGAACAACTCAGCAGTGAACTTTTTCCAAGCTTGCAAATAATAACATTTACTGTAGAGTCTCAAAACCTATTGGTTTTAAGACATAATGATTTAATTGCAGAGGGAGAAAGGGACACGTACAGTCGAGGAATGGGCAGATAAGTGACAGATGAATTTCAAGGGGGAATATCACGGAGTGATATTTGGTACAAGAGTGTGGAGAGACAATACAAAAGCAATGGTACTATTCTAAATGCTGTGCAGGGGCAGAGAGATCTGGGGGGTATATATGTGCATAAGTCATTAAAGGTGGCAGGACACGTTGAGCAAATAAAGCATATCATATTTTAGTCCTCATTAATAGGGGCATAGAGTACAAGAGCAAGGAGTTATTGTGAACTTAATTAGGACACCAGTTAAAGCTCGGCTCGAGTACTGTATATAGTTCCAGGTGCCAAACTTTAATATGGATGCAAACGCATTGAGAGAAAGTGGAGAAGCAGTTTATGAAGATGGATGAGGAACTTAAGTTCAGTGAATCGATTGGAGAAGTTGAAGAGGAAAGGGCCAAGAGGAGACTGATGGAAGATTTCAAAATCATGAAGGCAGAGTAGATAGGCAGAAACTATTTTTTATTCACGCATGAGAAATGGACATTGCAGCTGGCCAGCATTGATTGCCTATCCCCAAGTACCCTTGAGAAGATAAGCTTCCTACTTGAACCACTGCATCCACGTGCTGTAAGTAGACCTACAATGCCCTTTGAGAAAGAGTTCTATGATTTTGACCCAACCACAGTGAAAGAACAGCAATATGTTTCTAAGTCAGCACGGGGAATGGCTTGGAGAGAAACTTGAAGAAAGCAATGTTGTCATATATCTGCTGCCCTTGTCCAAGATGGAAGTAGTCGTATGTTTGGAAGGTGCTGCCTGAAGATTGTTGACAAATTTCTGCAGTGCATCTTGCAGGTACACACTGCTGCTACTGAGTGTCGGTGGTGGAGGAGTGAGTGATTGTGGATGTGCTGCCAATCAAGCAGGCTGCTTTGTCCTGAATGATGTCAAGCTTCTTGAGTGTTGTTAGGGCTGCATTCCCCCAGGCAAGTAGAGAGTCAGGACATGAGTTACTCACCACAGTATATGCCTAGCCTCTGACCTGCTTTTGTAGCCTCTGTGTTTATGTGGTGAGTCACCTGAGTTTCTGGTCAACGGTAACACCCCAGATGTTGATAGTGAGGGATTCAGTAATGGTTATGCTATTAAGGGGCATGGATAAAGTAAATAGACCTGGGGTCGGGGAGTCCAGAACTACAGGGCATAGGTTTAGGGAGAGAGGGGAAAGATATAAAAGAGACCTAAGGGGCAATTTTTTCACGCAGAGGGTGGTACGTGTATGGAATGAACTGCCAGAGAATGTGGTGAAGGCTGGTACAATTGCAACATTTAAGGGACATTTGGATGGGTATATGAATAGGAAACGTTTGGAAGGATATGGGCCGGGTGCTGGCAGGTGAGACTAGATTGGGTTGGGATATCTGGTCGGCATGGACGGGTTGGACGGAGAGGTCTGTTTCCTTGCTGTACATCTCTATGATTCTATGACTTCACCTTCTGTTCAGATTGGGGTCTCAAGCACAACTTCAGGGCTTCTGCAAGTTGAGCCTCAAGGAGTCACGCTTTGGGAACATCAACGATGACACCGACGTCCCAGGATACCCAAGTTTTGCTGCCACGACAACTGCCTCTTTGTCACTGGCAGACTCCGGACCTGCTTGTGCAAACATCAGTGAGCATCCCCACTTCTGACCTTATGGTGGAGAGAAGATCGTTGATGAAGCAGCCTAAGACACTATCCTGAGGAACTCCTACAGAGATATCCTAGATATCCTAGATATCCTAGTCTGAGATGACTGACCTCCAACAGTCAGAATCATTTTCCTATCAGCCAAACTGACTTCAACGAGCAGAGAGTTTGATTCCAGTTTTGCTATACTCCTTTATGCCACAATTTTTCAAATACAACGTTTTTCAAACATTGTCACTGTCACCTTACCTCTGGAATTCAGGTATTTCGTCCATGTTTGAACCAAGGCTCTAATGAGGTCAGGAGCTGAGTGGCCCAGGCAGAACCCAAACTGGGTGTCACTGAGCAGGTTATTGCTGAGCAGGTGCAGCTTGGTAGCTCAGTTAATGACACCTTCCATCACTTTACTGATGATCGAGAGTAGACTAATGGAGCGGTAATTAGTCAGGCTGGATTTTTTCTGCTTTTTATGTACAGGACATACTTGGGCAATTTTCCACATGGGGAAATTACTGTGATTCATTACTAGAGACAGAATGACTAAGCATTTGGACAAGTATGGGCTGAACAATGAATCAGCATGGATTTGTGAAGGGGAAGTCATCTCTGACTAAGTTGAATATCTTGAGGCAGTTGTGAGCTTTATCAACAGCGGTGTCATTGGATGATGGTCAAATGGTCTTACAAAAAAATAGTTGGTAAGGTGCCACTCAATTGCAAAAGAAAATATTGCAGATTGAAAGTGACCTTGTGAGATCGTTTAGTAATTGGTTCAGAATTAAAGGTTCAGAAAAGATTTACAAGGATGTTGCCAGAGTTGGAGGGTTTGAGCTATAGGGAAAAGCTGAATAGGCTGGGAATGTTTTCCCTGGAGCGTCGTAGGCTGAGGGGTGACCCCTATAGAGGTTTATAAAATCATGGAGGGACATGGATAGGGTAAGTAGACAATGTCTTTTTCTCAGAATGGGGGTGCCCAGAACTAGAGGGCATTGGTTTAAGGTGAGAGGGGAAAGATATAAAAGACACCTAAAGGGCAACTTTTTCATTCAGAGGCTGGTGCATGTATGGAATGAGGTGCCAGAGGAAGTGTTGGAAACAGTACAATTACAACATTTAATAGGTATATAGATGGGTATATGAATAGGCATGGTTTAGAGGGATATGGGCCAAATGCTGGCAAATGAAACTAGATTAATTTAGGGTATCTGTTTGGTATGGATGCGTTTAACCAAAGGACCTGTTTCCATGCTGTACATCTCTATGATCTCTATGACTCTAATTAGTAAACAGAGCAGTGTTAAAGACAATGGCCCAGATTGTCCAATGGCTAGGTTAGCAGGGGAGGTGAGGGTCTTCTGATATTGTCACTTGTCTGTTAACCTGGAAACCCTGGTAATGTTCTGAGGACCTGTGTTCAAATTCCACCATGGCATGTGGTAGAATGCGAATTCAATAAATATCTGGACTTAGGAGTCCAATAATGACCATGAAAGTATTGCCAATCACTAGGAGAAAATCCCCTCTAGTTTATTAATGTCTTTTAGGCAAGGAAATCGTTGGCCTTACCTAAACGTGACCCAAGGCAATGTGGTTGACACTTAACTGTCTTCTGGGCAAATAGGGATGGATAGTAAATGCTGTCCTAGTCAATGACAGCCATGTCCCCAGGAATTAATTTCTAAAAATCTTTTCTGAAGTCTCAATGGGAACACTATAAAATCTCCTGCGTAGCAGATCCCTAAGGAATTGTCCAAGAAATAGAAGATCCCACTGAGCTTTTCCCCAAGTGGAAACTTCTGAAAGTATCCGTTCAAATCAGAGAATTTGGAGGGTTCCACTGTAGTTAAGGAAATAGTTACACAAGAAAAGGGAGGTGATTAAAAACCTAGTCTAATTTCTGAGTAACTATTAAACTGATCCCACAACTTCCAATGAGGTGGGCGGCATGGTGGCACGGTGGTTAGCACTACTACCTCACAGCGCCAGAGACCCGGGTTCAATTCCCGCCTCAGGCGACTGACTGTGTGGAGTTTGCACGTTCTCCCCATGTCTGCGTGGGTTTCCTCCGGGTGCTCCGGTTTCCTCCCACAATCCAAAGATGTGCAGGTCAGGTGAATTGGCCATGCTAAATTGCCTGTAGTGTTAGGTAAGGGGTAAATGTAGGGGTATGGGTGGGTTGCGCTTCGGTGGGTCGGTGTGGACTTGTTGGGCCGAAGGGCCTGTTTCCACACTGTAAGTAATCTAATCTAATCTTCCCACACACTCCTGCAACCTACATCTCCCCAGACCCTCGCCCGACATCTCTATTTCCAGAACCCAAAAACTCACACTACTAGATACTGTGGAGCACATTCTCCAGCCTTGCTGTTACATGTCCCTAGCTGTTGTCTTTGTTGCCCTGTTCCAGAGCAACCTTTTCTGAAAAGGGATGGTAACCTCACTGATTCCTTTTCTGCTCCTCAGTACTGGGTATCGCATACTGGGTATAATTCTCCTTACTATCCAACCTTCACTCCCTCCTGCTGGTCAACATCTCCATGAGGATATTCGGAGCTGTATCACCCTCAATCCTCACCAGTCCAACAAAAATCAGTTGCCAAGTAGTAATTTGCGTAGTGCTGACTCACCCGAAGTACCACGTGTCGCCTCTCACTGAAGTCACTGGGCACACAGCACAGGTGCAATGCTCATTTCATACTCATTTTCAGCACATGTTTGAAGTGCTGCTTTATGGAATATGACAATTATTTGTTTATATGTTTAATATTCAATAAACTGATCTCATGATTTATAACCTGAGATGTGGTCTGATAGAGCATGAAAACCCTACTCATTCTGCCCATGAAAACAAAGAAATCAAGTGATGACTGGATGGCAAAAATTTAAGACAGAGGTAGATGAGTTCTTGATTAGTAAGGGATTAAGGGTTACAGGGGGAAGGCAGGAGAATGGGGTTGAGAAACATTTCAGCAATGATTGAATAGTGGAGCAGACTCGATGGGCCAAATGGCTTAATTCCACTCCTCTATCTTGTAGTTTTGTGGTCTTATGGTCTTTTGGGCGTTTTCTGATAAAGTTACATACATTGACAAGGTTTATCATCATCCAGTCTCGAAACATTTAGAGTCATAGAGTCATAGAGATGTACAGCATGGAAACAGACCCTTCGGTCCAACCCATCCATGCTGACCAGATATCCCCACCCAATCTTGTCCCACCTGCCAGCACCCAGCCCATATTGCTCCAACCCCTTTCTATTCATATACCCATCCAAATGCCTTTTAAATGTTGCAATTGTACCAGTCTCCACCACTTCCTCTGGCAGCTCATTCCATACATGCACCACCTTCTGCATGAAAACATTGCCCCGTAAGTCTCTTTTATGTCTTTCCCCTCTCACCCTAAACCTATGCCCTCTAGTTCTGGACTCCCTGACCCCAGGGAAAAGACTTTGTCTATTTATCCTATCCATGCCCCTCATGATTTTATAAACCTTCATAAGGTCAACCCCTCAGCCTCCAATGCTCCAGGGAAAATAGCCCCAGCTTATTCAACCTCTCCCTATAACTCAAATCCTTCAACTCTGGCAACATCCTTGTAAATCTTTTCTGAACACTTTCAATTTTCACAACATCCTTCCAACTGGAAGAACACCAGAACTGCACACAATATTCCAAGAGTGGCCGAACCAATGTCCTGTACAGCCACAACATGACCTCCCAACTCCTGTACTCAAGACTCTGACCAATAAAGGAAAGCATACCAAACGCCTTCTTCACTATCCTATCTACCTGTGACTCCACTTTCAAGGAGCTATGAACCTGCACTCCAAGGATTCTTTGTTCAGGAAAACTCCCGAGGACCTTACCATTAAGTGTATAAGTCCTGCTAAGATTTGCTTTCCCAAACTGCAGCACCTCACATTTATTTGAATTAAACTCCATCTGCCACTTCTCAGCCCATTGGCCCATCGGATCAAGATCCTGTTCTAAACTGAGGTAATCTTCCTCGCTGTCCACTACACCTCCAATTTTGGTGTCATCTGCAAACTTACTAACTGTACCTCTTATGCTCACATCCAAATCATTTATATAAATGACGAAAAGTAGTGGACCCAGCACCAATCCTTGTGGCACTCCACTGGTCACAGGCCTCCAGTCTGAAAAACAACTCTCCACCACTACCCTCAGTCTTCTACTTTTGTGCCAGTTCTGCATCCAAATGGCTAGTTCTCCCTGTATTCCACGAAGTCTAACCTTGCTAACCAGTCTCCCATGGGGAAACTTGTTGAACGCCTTACTGAGTTCATATAGATCACATCTACTGCTCTGCCCTCATCAATCCCCTTTGCTACTTGTTTAAAAAACTCAATCAAGTTTGTGAGACAGGATTTCCCACACACAAAGCCATGTTGACTATCCCTTAATCAGTCCTTGCTTTTTCAAATACATGTACATCATGTCCCTTAGGATTCCCTCCAACAACCTGACCACCACCAATGTCAGGCTCACTGGTCTGTAGTACCCTGGTTTGGCCTTACCACCCTTCTTAAACAGTGGCACCACATTAGCCAACCTCCAGTCTTCTGGCACCTCACCTGTGACTATCGATGATGCAAACATCTTAGCAAGAGGCCCAGCAATCACTTCTCTAGCTTTCCACAGAGTTCTGATGTTTAGATACCTGGCAGTAAAGGCATATTATGGTTTACAGTAATGTAAGAAACATTAAAAATAGTGATTGGCCATACTCATACCTTGTGTAATAAATAGTAATCTTTTTTACATCCCTTGATAACATTTACATCACTTTGTAACTTTCTAAGCATTTATAGTGAAAGGTTCTCTGCAATTAAAGTTAACCCGCAAGTCCTAGAATGGTCACTAGATGACAGTATGAGCACAATGAAACAGATCTTAAATATTAGTTACGAATGACCATTTCCATTATTTGTGGTAGATCTTGACTTCATGCAGCAGTGTAAAAAGGAGCACATACTTTAAATCTCAATTTTTATTTTCAATTCTGAAGCCTTATTCTAAAATACAAAATTGCATTTTACTTTCTATGAACTTATCCAACTTCCCTCACATTTAGGTGCTCTTTTTAATGTTTTGAATCTGTTTGTAATCATTGAATGATCTGACCAACCAAACAAGGACAGCTGTAGATTTTTTGCATCATTTTTGTGGTGTAACTAAGGAAGAACTGAGAAATCGAATTCAGAGGAATTCATGCCCAAAGTATTCAAATCACTTTGTTTAGATTCTGCTGTTACACAAAAATTCTCTGAGAAGTGATGAAGCTTGTCATTGGATTGTAGCCTTGAAATCTCACTAATAGTGAAGGTCCTTCTCAATTTGTTTAGGGACCTTATAGGTCCAAGTTTTCAGAAATTCAGCAAATAAGGCTTAATCTTACTAAAGTGGTGAGAGAGTGAATGTGCTGCTGAAATGAATGAATGTAATATGAGTGGCTCGGCTTAATGCTTCTTGAGAAGACATCAGAATATCACTTTGGGAGCAGGCGGTATTACATTTCCATATGATGTATTCTACCTGCCGAATCCTGAAACAGATACCAGAGAAGGTGGCATAGGTTAACAAAGCTGACAATAGGAAACTACTCACCAAAACAAATGCATCAGATAATTGGCCCAGAAATTGTCTGTTCTCCACATGCTTCTCGTCCATTCTAAACCTTCAGACAAACATACATCTTTGTTCTGTTTTTAAACATGAGCATTTCACAATTCTGTTTGTACATCAGGATGACACCAAGCCTCGTAAAGCGTTAATTACACAATTGCATTGTTGGCATAGCCAAGAAGCTGTGGTAGAGTTGTATACCTAGGGAATGTGAGAACAATGTCTGTATCACCTCAACTAGGGGAAATCTGCCTGCATAGAGTATCTCAACTTTCAGATGTCTGGGAAAAGTTGAATTCCAAGAGGAATGTCCCTGGCATAGAGTACTAAAATAAAATATCAAAGTATCATGAATGGTTATGGGAAGACAAAGAAATAAGTAATAGGGTAAGATCAACAAAAATAACGCAGTCAGCTACATCCAGGAAGTGTAAATCAAAAAAGAGGACAAATGTATGGCTGAAAATACCCATTGGGACTAATTCTGTGATAGCACACAGGAAGCCACATTCACATCTTTCAAATAATTTCATCTTCTTCAGCATCTGTTCTCATCCTCCAGGCAGTGTAGATTGAGTCTGCTCTAATCTCCTGTCAAGATACAGCAGTGTCATCCTCTAGGGCAGAAATTCCCAACTGTTTTTATGCTGTAAATCCTTTTCCAGCTTATTTTTCTGTCTGTTTGTTTCCAAGTTAGTTCCATGACTAAACGTAATTGAGTTATTTATTTTAATTACTTAATAAGAAACTTGGTACTGATACAAAGCAAAACTTTCTCAAACCCTGAGGCTATTAAATTGAAAGAGTTTTGGAATTCATTGGGTGGAATTGTCTGTGGGAAAGCAATAGAATCCCATGGGGGATTGTGGTTTAGGAGCCTGATACTAGGATCTCTGGGTTGGATTATACAGGCAATAGGAAAGCAGCAAAGCAGCAAATGGGAGCTGCAGGAAACTCTCTGAGCTCATTATAGCAGTCAGCATGCAGATGCTAGAAAGTCAGAGTGGATAAAGTGTGGAGCTGGAAAAAGCACAACAGGTCAAGCAGCATCGGAGGAGCAGGGAGTCGATGTTTCAGGTCTGAACCTCTCATCAGGACTGGAGGAGGGAGAAGGGGGCTGAGAAATAAATGGAGGGAGTGGGACTGGGGGTACGGTGGGTGGAATGGCAGCAGGTGGATGCAGGTAGGTGATTGTGATAGATCAATGGAAGGATGGAGTGGATAGGTGGAGAGGAAGATGGACAGGTTAGGTCAGGTCAAGAGGGCTGTATCGTGGATGAGGTGGGAGGGGTGGGAAGATTTGGAAGCTGGTGAATTAGAGTCATAGAGATGTACAGCATGGAAACAGACCCTTCAGTTCAACCCGTCCATGCCGAACAGATATCCCAACCCAATCTAGTCCCACCTGTCAGCACCCAGCCCATATCCCTCCAAACCCTTCCTATTCATATACCCATCCAAATGCCTCTTAAATGTTGCAATTGTACCAGCCTCCACCACATCCTCTGGCAGCTCATTCCATACACATACCACCCTCTGCGTGAAAAAGTTGCCCCTTAGGTCTCTTTTATATCTTTCCCCTCTCACTTAAAACTTCGTCATCCCTTTGAATTCCATTTTATTCCTAATTTCCCAGAGCAACTCTTACTGTGACATTACTCATTTACTCTGCTTTATTATGCAATACTCGATCTGAAACAGGTCCACCCCCAGTTAGATTAGATTAGATTACTTACAGTGTGGAAACAGGCCCTTCAGCCCAACAAGTCCACACGGAC
>NC_057710.1:84989085-84989563 GCF_004010195.1 Chiloscyllium plagiosum
CACAGTCAGTCACCTGAGGCAGGAATTGAACCCAGATCTCTGGCGCTGTGAGGCAGCAGTGCTAACCACTGTGCCACTGTGCCGCCCGTTCCATGTTAAGGCCATATGGTTGTAAGCTCGCAAGGTGGAAGATGGGATGTTCTTCCTCCAACTTGCATGTGGCTTTATTTTGATGGTGGAGGAGGCTCAGGATGGACATTTGGTGGGGAAGTGGGAAGTGGGAACATGGGAACGCAGACTGTAGCTTTAGGGTGCAGGACCTGGAGTGTAGGGAGGTTAGGAACATGGCATCCATTTCAAAGGAGGGTGCCTGTAAACAGGAAAGTGGTTTGAAGTGTGTATACTTCAATGCAAGAAGTATACGAAATAAGGTAGGTGAACTTGCAGCGTGGGTTGGTACCTGGGACTTCGATGTTGTGGCTATTACGGAGACATGGGTAGAACAGGGACAGGATTGGCTGTGGCAGGTTCCAGGGTT
>NC_057710.1:84992528-85054895 GCF_004010195.1 Chiloscyllium plagiosum
GGGGGGTAGGTATAGGGCAGATGTTAGGGGTAGGTTCTTTACTCAGCGTGTCGTGAGTTCATGGAATGCCCTGCCAGTAGCAGTGGTGGACTCTCCCTCATTATGGGCATTTAAGCGGGCATTGGATTGGCATATGGAGGATAGTGGGCTAGTGTAGGTTAGGTGGGCTTGGATCGGCGCAACATCAAGGGCCGAAGGGCTGTACTGTGCTGTATTCTTCTATGTTCTATGTTCTATGTTCTATGGAGTTGAAATGACTGGCAACCAGAAGGTGGGGTTGATTGGAGCATACAGACCATAGATCCTCCCTGAACTAGTTCCCGAGTTTGCATTGGTTCTCTCCGGTGTAGATAAGACCACACAGGGAGCAACGGATGCAGTAAATCAGGTTGGAGGACATGCAGATGAATCTCTGCCGGACTAGGAATGATTCTTTGGTGCCCTGGAGGAGGTGAGGGGGGAGGTGTGTGGGGTAGGGGGGAACAGGCTTTGCACCTCATGTGGCAACAGGGGAAGATGCCTGGTGTGGAGGAGATGTTAATGGGGTGCATGGACCTAATGAGGGAGTTGCAGAGAGAACGGTCCCTACGAATACAGGATAGAGATGGGCAGGTAAATATCATTTCGGTGATCGGGTCAGACTGCAGGTGACAAAAATGGTGAAGGATGATACACTGGATTTGGAGATTAGTGGGGTGGAAAGTGAGGACCGGGGGACTATATCTTTGCGATGGTTGGGGGCGGGGGAAATAGTTTTGTATGAGGGTAGAGGTGCAGGAAATAGAGGAGATGTGGTTGAGGGCATTGTTGATCATGGCAGGAAGGGATATTATGTTCCTTGAATTTGGAGGACATCTGGGATGTCCTGACATGGAATTGCTCATCCTGGAAGCATAGGAAAATGGGAGCATGAGATCATATACTTGCTGGAGGGTGGTTAGGAGGAGGTGTACTCGAGGTGCCTTCCAAATTTAACAGTGCACCATGAATCACAGGGACCATCAGGTCTCCAGTCATTCGAAAGTGCCGATATCCAGTCCAGGCTTTAGGTTTTGAGCAGAAGGACAGCCATTGTGGAGCTCCCTTCCGTCAGAATGGAGATGTTTGTTGAACACAAGGAGCTGGTCAACAAACTGACAATGGAAAAGGGTAGCTCAGAAGGCTTTAGGTATTCCTTCCAAAGACAGTAGCCAGTAAATAAGATGTCATCCATAAGTCAAAACTGACTACAGGATCTAAGTGGTGGAGAAGAAGTGCAGAGGCAGGTATACCAGTCTCTGGAGATATCAATACCAGAGCAGCAGAAACGGCACGCGGTGCACACCTTGGCCACACAGGCAGCAGCAGGAGGACGTGATGGGAACACCATCAGGAGGCAGCCTGACACCAGCTTGTGCCACATACCTACATGTTCTGTAGTTGCATGAATTACCTGCAGATGGCAAAGTGTGAATGCTGGAGAAAACTGTGCCTCTTAAGGGAAGCCACCACTGTCTGTGTGAGTCTGATGGACAGTCCATGACCAATGGGTCTGGGTGGGAACTCCATGCCAGAAAGTGCTGTAAATCACTGCAGGGCTCAATTTCTACACCTCTAGTTTTTTTCTATTCACTCGTTGGTTGCATTTCCAGAAATGTCTGAGCCCGTGAATTATATGGACATTCCAGCTAAAACTAAACCAAATGATTCAGAAATGAACTGTCTGCCTCCAACCAGCTCTGGACAGAGAATAACATAAAGACTCAGTCTGCTTAATCTGTCTGATAATTTACATCCCAGAGTAGTTAAGGAAGTAGCCCTAGAAATAGTGGATCTAATGATTGTCCGAGTTTCTTTAGACCTTGAAACAATTCATACAGATTGGAGGATAATTAATGTAACTGCACTGTTTAAAAAAGGAAGGGAGAGAGAAAACAGGGAATTATAAACCAGTCAGATTGACATTGATATTGGGGAAGATGCATAAGTCCATTTACAAGAATTCTATAACAGAGCACATATGAAAACAATGGTCAAATCAGAGACAGTAAACATGAATTTACAAAAGGGACATCATGCTTAACAAATCTAGAAGTCCATAGCTCCCTGAAATTGCCAGTATAAGTGGATAAGGGAACAGTCTTCAAGCCTTCATCAGTCAATGCATTGAGTATAAAATTTGGCAAGTCATGTATAAAATCACAGTTAGGCCAGTTTTTGAGTATTGTGTGCAGTTCCGGTTGTCACACAATAGCAACGATGTGGAGAGAGTGCAAAAGAAGTTTAGTTAGATTAGAGTGTATTAGCTATAAGGACAGGTTGGACTTTCTTGGATAGTTTTCACTCGAGCATTGAAGGCTGAAGGCTAACCTGATTGAAGTATATACAATAATGAGAGGCAATACAATAATATACAATAATAATATATGGTATGGTGACTAGTCAGAGTCTTTTTCCCAGAGTGGAAATGTCAAATTCTAGGGAACACAGGTTTAAGGTGAGAGAGGGTAAGGCTAAGGAAAATTGGGTGACTCAGTGGTTAGCACTGATGCCTGACAGTACCAGGATCCCACGTTTGATTCCAGCCTTGAGTGACTGTCTGTATGGAGTTTGCACATTCTCCCTGTGTCTGCATGGGTTTGCTCCGGTTTCCTCCCACACTCCAAAGATGTATAGGTCAGGTGAATTGGCCATTCTAAATTGCCCATAATGTTAGGTGCATTAGTCAGAGGGAAATGGGTCTGGGTGGGTTACTCTTCAGAGGGTCGGTGTGGGCTGGTTGGGCCGAAGGGCCTGTTTCCACACTGTAGGGAATCTAATCTAAAATTGTGAGACAAGTTTTTAGGGAGGTGGTAGATTCAGAGACAACAGCAAAGTTTAAGAGGGATTTAGGTAGACATATGGCAAAAGTGAGGACTGCAGATGCTGGAAATGAGAGTCTAGATTAGAATGGTGCTAGAAAAGCACAGCAGGTCAGGCAGTATCCAAGGAGCAGGAGAATCAACGTTTTGGGCAAAAGCCCTTCATCAGGAATGAAGGTAGACATATGTACAGGCAGTGGATAGAAGAATACAGACCATGTGTAGGCAGATGGGATTAGTTTAGAATGGCATTCTGGTTGGCACAGAAAGGCCTGCTCCTGTACTGTTACTGTTCTGTTTGTTCTATGTGATGGAATTCTTCCAGGACATAACTAGTAGAGCTTTGAGTGAGACAGTGGATGTGGACTTATTTAGACTTCCAACAGGCTTTTTGACAAAGTCCCACCTAAGAGATTAATGTGTAAAATGAAAGTGCTTTGAGATGGAGAGAAAACTGATTAGCAGACAGGAAATGAAGAGTAGGAATAAATGGGTCTTTTTCTGAATAGCAGGCAGTGATAATGATTGGTGCTAGGACCCCAGCTATTGACAATATAGGTGAATGATTCAGATGAGGGAATTAAATGTAACATCTCAAGAATTACAGACGACTCAAACCTGGGTGGAACGGTAAGCTGTGGGGAGGATGCTGAGTCTAGGAGGTGTGTTTTGGACAAGCTGAGTGAGTGGGAAAATGCATGGCATGCAGTAAAATATTAAATGCGAGGTCATCCACTTTGGTGGCAAAAATAGGAAGGTAGATTATTAACTAAATGGCTGTAAATTGAGAGAGGGGAATGTTCAACAAGACCTGGGTGTCCTAATGCACCAGTCACTGAAAGTCAGCATGCAGGTGTAGCAGGTGATAAAGACTGCAAACAGCATGTTGACCTTCATAGTGAGAGGATTTGAGTACAGGAAAAAGGATGTCAGAGCATTGGTGAGGCCACACCTAGAACCACAGAAATGATGCAAGACAGAAAGGGGCCATTCGACCATCTTGTCAATGCACCCAAAGACACCCAGATTCCCTTTCTAATGCCATCCCCCTGTACATGACTCATTGCCCAGCAGCTTACAGAACTTAAACGTGTAGATCCAAGTATTTTTTAAAGGAATCTAGGGTGTCTGCCTCCACCATCACCTCAGAAATGAATTCCAAAAGCCCATAACCCTCTGCTTAAAACTGTTTTTTTTTTCACAGCCCCTGAAGTCCTTCCACCACTCAGCTTGAATCTATGATGCCTAGTTTTTGAACTCTGCCACGGTAAACAGGTTCCTCCTGTCTACTCTATCTCTACCGCTCACAATTTCGTAGACCTCAACCACATCACCTCTCAGCCTTCTCTGTTCCAAGGAAAACAGCCTCAAACTCTTCAGTCTCTCCATGTAATGATAATTCTCTGACCCTGGCAACATTCCAGTAAATTTTCTCTGCATTCTTTCCTGAGCAATTACATTCTTCCTGGAATGTGGTGACCAGAACTACACACAATGCTCCAGCAATGGCCTCACCAGTGTCTTTTACAATTTCATCCTCATTATATCTCCACTTTTGCCAATGAAGGAGAACATTCTATATGATTTTTTTAGAATCTTGTCTACTTGTACTGCTACCTTTAGGGATCTGTGTACTTGCACATCAAGATCTCTCACTTCATCTATCCTTCTCAGTATATTAGCGGGTTTTGAGAAATTTGACTCATGTCATTTGCAAAAAACTATGCAAGGACTGTAACAAACACTACATTGGACAAAAAGGCAGAAAACTAGCCACCAGGATACAAGAACATCAACTAGCCACAAAAAGACATGACCCTCTCTCGCTAGTATCCTAACAAACGGATGAGGAAGGACACCACTTCAACTGGGACAACACATCCATCCACCTCAAGCCAAATAGAAACATGCACGAGAATTCCTAGAAGTATGGCATTCCAACTGGAACTCTATCAACAAACACATTGACTTGGATCCCATTTACCATCCCCTGAGAAAAAGACCCGGAAATGACATCGCCATAGGAGATGATGTCACCACAGGAAATGACATCACCGACCCTAGGAAACTCAAACATGAATAGAAAGCGGGGTACACCTGTGTGAATGCTTCATTTGGAGACTCACTGAAGATGTTAACTAGTATGGTGATGCAATGTCTGAAAATGAACCTTCCAGCTCAGCGAGCAAACCTACATCCAGAACCTCTCAGTATATTCCCAATAATTGTGTATTCCTTTTTACTATTTGACCTCCCTAAATGCATCACCTCACACTTGCCACTTTTCTGCCCTCTCCACCAACACATCGATAGCATTTTGGAGCTTACAGTTATTCTTTATACTGTCCACTATATGGCCAAAATTTGGGTCATCTGCCAAATTTCCCAATTGTGCCCTTTATGTTCACATCCAAATTGTTAATGTATAAAATGAACAGGCAGGATCCCAACACCAAGCTTTGCGGAACATCACATAGAACAGCTTTCTATTCACAAGGCCAGCCATTGACCATTGCTCTTTGTTTTCTGTTACTAAGCCAAATTTGGATTCAATTCAACACATTACCCTGTATTCCCATGGGCTTTTACTTTTTTGACCAGTCTGCCATGTTGTGTGCAGTTTTGATCTCCTTATCTGAGCAAGTTTTTTTATTTCTTCCTTCACAGGATGTGAGCATTTATTGCCCATCCCTAATTGCCCAGAGGATAGCTAACAGTCAACCACATTGTTTTGAGTTTGGAGTCATATGTAGACCAGGTCAGGAGAGGATTAGCAACTAAAAAAAAGCTGCAGATGCTGGAATCCAATTTAGACAGGCAGGGGGATGGAAGAACACAGCGAGCCAGGCAGCATCAGAAGGTGCAGAAGTCAACATTTTGGGTGTAACCCTTCTTCGGGACCAGGGGTGGTTGTGGGTGCAGGATGATGAAGTAGGGATAGGTGAAGACAGCCTCCCACTTTATCTGCAGCTCCTCCCATACCCACTCCCAGTCCTGAAGAATGGTTACAACCAAAACGTCAACTTCAGCACCTCCTGATGCTGCACGGCTTGCTATTTTCTTCCAGCCTCCAGCCTGTCTAGGTCAGGAAAGGATGACAGATTTCCTTCCCTAAAGGACATTAGTGAACCAGATGGGTTTTTCCTGACAATTGGCATTGGTTTCATGGTCATCAACAGATCTTATTTTCAGATTATTATTGAATTATTACTGAATTCCTCTGGGTCTCTGGATTAATAGTCTCGTGATAATACCATTGGGCCATGACCTAGCTATAATGTTCTTGCTTTAGAGGGAGTGCAGCAAAAGTTTATCAAATATATTTCTGGGATGGCAGGATTGGCTTATGAGGAAAGATTCAGTTAAGTTTTATTCATTGGCGTTTATAAGAATGAGGGGAGATCTAATAGAAACCTATACAATTCTAATAGGGTTAGACAGATTAGGATGTTCTCTATGGTGGAGGAGACCAGAACCAAATGAGATGAGGAGAAATTTCTTCCCCCAGAGAATGGCGAGCCTGTAGAACTTGCTACCACAGAAAGTGGCTGAACACAAAACATTTTCTGTTTTCAAGGAGGAGGTCAATATTGCTTGTGGCTAAAGGAATCAAGGGAAATGGCGGGGGTGGGGGTGGGGGGGGGGAGGGGGTGATGGTGAACGTAAGCTGTTGAGCTTGATGATTGACCATATCATCTTGAATGGTGGAGCAGAATCGAGGGGTTGATTGGCCTAATCGTGCTCTTACCTTCTATGTTTCTAAAAACAGGAGCAATTGTTTTTACAGTTATCTCATCTTATCACACTGCAATGGAAGTTCAACCGAGAGAAATAATGCTGTATCTTTGGCTTAATGATCTTTCAATTAGCCCCTTGAGGGAGAGAACAGTACTTGGCTCAGCTCACTACCAGAACTTATTATTGGACATTAATCTCCAAGAAGTTGTGATTTATTTTTTAGTGCCTCTTACTAATTACCAAAATGTGTGATTTATAGCCTGTCTCTTCTCATTTCCTTTCAATTTCCTGAGTGCTTCTATGTACGAATAGAGTAGTGAATCAATTCCCCAACAATTTAAATGTTTTATTCATAATCACTACCTTTGATTTCATCCTAAAACATTTCACTGTGTTCATTTCAAAAGTTGGAATGCAAAAAAACAATGTTTAGGGAATACCCTTCAGCCAATCTCAGTAAGGGACAGCAACAAGAAGAAAAAGGGGTAAATCAAACAATGTTTAACAATAGGTGTTGATGCAATAGGGCATGGAGACTTCTGACAAGGAAGGCTATGAGATGCTTTTATATGGACCTCCAACAGATTAGACTTTGTTTTCATGTATGAAACACAGAGCCTGTTGCACAAATGTTACTAACATCTTGCATTTTCCAACCACCAAATCCACCAAACAGATCATTTTTTTTATTTCAAGAATATATTTTATTCATAAAATTATTTTGATATCTATACAATTAGTCATGCCACTCTTATGCACACATTGCATTTCTTTATATACAGAGATCGGAATTAATCATTCGTATATACAAGTCTGGACACTGACCATCCAGGTATTCTACTGAGGCGTCAGCGGGGCCCAGTTACTGAGTGGGCCCCTGTTCTTAGGTAGGCAGACATTACACGGTGGTCTTTCCGCACTGCGCCTTGGTGGCAGCTGCCCTAAGCTTCAGCGTGTCCCTCAACACGCAGTCCTAGACCTTGGAATGTGCCAGTCTGCAACACTCAGTTGGGGTCAACTCCTTCAGCTGGAAGATCAACAAGTTTCGGACCGCCCAAAGAGCGTCTTCCACTGAGTTGATGATCCTCCAGGCACAGTTGATGTTCGTCTCGGTGTGCATCCCAGGGAATAGACCGTAGAGCACGGTGTCCCACGTCACGGAGCTGCTTGGGACGAACCTTGACAAACACCAGTGCATTCCTCTCCAGACTTCCTTTGCATAGCACATTCCAGAAGGAGGTGTGTGACAGTCTCGTCCCCCCCGCATCCGCTTCGAGGGCAGCGTGCGGTGCGGCAGAGAGTCCGGGCATGCATAAAGGATCTCACAGGCAGAGCCCTTCTCACCACCAGCCAAGCCATGTCTTGGTGCTGTTGGAAAGTTCTGGCGATGAGGCATTCTGCCAAATGACTTTGACAGTCTGCCCAGGGAACAGCTCAACAGGATCCACCCTCTCCTTTTCCTGAAGGGTCTCAAGGACACTATGTGCTGACCACTTCCTGATAGACTTGTGGTCAAAGGTGTTTTTCTTCATAACTTCTCCACGAAGGACAGGAGATACAGAACGGTCCAACTACTTGGAGCATATCATTTCATATAAGAGTGTGTTATCATATATTTATAATTCAGTGTGAGAGGAAAGCAGCTCTGTGCCCTTGTACTGCTGATGACACCTTTGGATTGTATTTGGGAATTGGTATAAATTCCTGTGCTCAATCCTGATGAATGGCTTATGCCTGAAACACTGATTCTCCTGCTTCTCGGATGCTGCCTGACCTGCTGTGCTTTTCCAGCACCACACTCTTGACTTTGATCACCAGCATCTGCAGTTCTCAGTTTTTCCCTTTGGGAATTGTTAACCAATGTGAGCTTTTAAATGCTCCATGGAGAGTCCTAGGATTAATTTGTAGGGATTAATATCTTGGTCAGGATTGTTTCTGGCCAAGATTTCTGATACACATTGTTGGACAGGCTGCAAATGCCATAAGTGCCACCCACAGGTGACTTCAAGGGCATACATGTGCAAAGAGGCCCACTGCTACATTTTGGAATGACGGAAAAGGCAGAGTAGTAAATCATACCATTAGTTATTCTGAGACATGCCAGACTGTTATGATGAGGCTGGAGCTTTGCCGACATTGCCTTCTGTGGATGGAAGGTGCAGGCATATGCCACCTGTAGAGTATACCGTGAGATGTTGGGGGATGATCTCCAACATGAAAGAATAGAGAAAGACTTCAGGAAATTGCAATCACTAGTTAATCATTCTGACTTCCAAGTCAGGAGTCGGCACCATCTAGTTTCTCACGGGTAACTGACAGAATAGCAAACTGCACAGAAATGAGGTGAGACTCTCTAATAATTAGATGTTTATGCTTGGAAACTGGAACCTCGCAGATTACTGGCAAAGTTCTCACTGAGCCATTGACAATAAATCTTGGCACAATCAATCAGAGATGCCCATGTCCCGTGAGTAATACAAAAAATAGTCACATTGAATCCGAGAATCTTGACCTTGAATTTTAGAGAGGGAAACACAATAAAATCCATCAGAAATGATGGACTTCAGCAAAAAGGCTTGTATTTATATAAGGCTTTTAAAATAGTGAAGCATCACAAGGCACTTCACAGGAATATTATCAAACAAAATTTGACTCCAACTACACAGGTCATAAAGTCACAGAGTCACAGAGATGTACAGTACGGAATAGACCCTTTGGTCAAACTCATCCATACCAACCAGATATCCTAAATAAATCGAGTCCCATTTGTCAGCATTTGGCCTATATCCCTCTAAACCCTTCCTATTCATATACTCATCCATATGCTTTTATATTATAATTTGTAATTGTACTAGCCTCCACTACTTCTTCTGGCAGCTCATTCATTACACGCACCACCCTCTGCATGAAAAAGTTGTCCCTTAGGTCTTTTAAATCTTTTGCTTCTCACCTTAAGGCTATGCCCTCTAGTTTTGGACTACACCACCCCTGGGAAAAGACCATGCCTATTAACCCTATCCATGTTGCTCATGATTTTATAAACCGCTATAAGGCCACCTCTCGGCCTCCAATGCTCCAGGAAAAACAGACCCAGCCTATTCAGCCTCTCCCAATAGCTCAAACCCTCCAACCCTCGCAATATCCTTGTAAATCTATTCTTAAACCTTTCAAGTTTCACAACATCCTTCCTATAGCAGGGACACCAGAACTGCACACAGTATTCCAAATGTGGCCTAACCAATGTCCTGTACCTTTCAACGCCTATACTCAATGCACTGACCAA
This sequence comes from Chiloscyllium plagiosum, assembly GCF_004010195.1. Taxonomy (NCBI): domain Eukaryota; kingdom Metazoa; phylum Chordata; class Chondrichthyes; order Orectolobiformes; family Hemiscylliidae; genus Chiloscyllium; species Chiloscyllium plagiosum. Next base: position 85,002,390 of record NC_057710.1, read on the forward strand.
TAAAGGCCAGAGCATATTTGGGCCTTTCTTTCTTGTGTTTACATTCCCAAATGTGTGAGGCAACTGTGCAAGTAAGACCATCAAATGTTTACTCTCTTTATGAATCTTATCATTCCATTAGCAGCAGAATCACTTCATTCACCTCGGAACACTGATGGCCAATTCAGGCTTGTTGATCACAAAAAGGTCAATGAGGTCCTACAATCACATTAGTGGTACCATCTCTCTCATTGAGGTTTAACAATTTGTCCAATCAGCATACATTATCACTTGTTCCTCAAACTCTCATTAGTTGGTGCTCGTATGCTTTACATATTTCAAATACACGAACAGGACTAAGGGACTTAGCCAATTAGTTCATGAGCGATATGTGCCTCATTTCCATTTAATTGTCCATATTTATCAATATGATTTATCATTTGAAACACCTCAGTTTCATCACTCAATGTTTTGAATCCAGGCCAATAGGAAACGAGTTTTTGAAACAAGGTCGCCTAATTTAACTTTTGAAGCCCCAGTATAATTCTCGTGAACCCAGGCTATCAGTCATCAGTAACTGTTATCAGATTGTTCAAAAAAGATGTGGAATATCCATTTCAGTGAGTGGAGAGGAAATTATTTGTTGTGGAAGGGTGATTCTGTAATTGGAATTGCAAAATCTGATCCAGAGTGTGATTCCTGATGCCATTGCCAAAGTGACTCTGAATGAAGTCAATGAATTCTTTGCATGAGACGGCAAAGACAAATTATTTGACAGTTTATAAAACATTTTGACTATGGATAAATGTATCCTTGTGGAATTAATTTGTTCAATAATATGTTACATTGGCTTGATTAAAATTACAGATGGTGCATTTTTTTCATATTTCAAGGTAGCATTCCAACACCAACAGTTCACATTTTATACACAGTACATAAGCTGAACACTGTCTGGAAGGATTTTTTGAGGCTTTAAACAGCAACATATACTGAGACTTTTAAACTGAAATAAAAGAGAAAAAATATGTAACTTGTTAAAATTAATCTTTTATTTTTAAAAGGTACTGAAAAATTACAAAATACTACTTGCATACTATTACTTATAATATTATCCTATTTTGAACCTAACTCAAATCTAAAACAGCACAACATCAATTATAATATGCTTATTACTTAAAACTGCAAAATATTGCAATGCTATCATTTGGTTTCTGGAAATAATAACCTTTCCTAAGTATGTGACAGAGAAAAAATGTTGATCTATCCTGATACTCTTACAAAATCTAACAGAATCTAGACTGTGTAAGACAAATGATACCTGCATGAGGAAACATCATTTCAGTGAAAAAAAAATTGCTTAAATAAAGGAGTTAGTCGGAATGCTTCAAAGCAGGACACATTCCTGGTGTTGGCTTCATACAGTGCATTTTGATCATGAATTTTATTCATTGTGTAAACCAATATGTTCTGTGGTAAAATTTTATGTTCAATATTATATATTGGAAATAATTAAAGAGAGGTTATATTTTGAGTCTATTTCATATTTTTACAATATAGATGCAAACCTATTAAATATATTTATACACTAATATTGTATGAAGTGACTTGTGCAGTATTTGTACATTTGTTGCAGAATTATTTATGTCGAATTTGTATCATCAAACCACACCAAATGGACTAATTGGTCAATGCCTATATGGTATGCATCAACCTGTTCCCATTCTTCTTCAATTAACTCTCTCCTTCATATCCATCCATTCCTTTCTGCCCACCGCTCATATATTCATTCAATCAGTTATCTTTTCACTTTACCTATTTTCTGCTGTAGTGCACTTCAGATGTTAATCATTGTCTGGGTAAAGGCATTTCTCCTGAACTCACTTCTGGTATTAAACGTGGCCATCTTATATTTATTATTATTATTATTATTATTATTATTATTATTATTATTATTATTAGATTCCTCCAACTGTGAATACATGGGTATGGATCTATTAAAGGATTGCAGTTGCTAAATTGTATTGATATCATGTTGAGGATATTGCCACAAAGTTCAAGAAGGAAAATTGTATTAAATTTTAATCTCTCCTCGACCATGGTGTTAGGAGTATTCTACACAATGTTGTTATGTTGGGGGTGAGATAAGACAAAAACCTATCAATGCAGATCATGTAATACTCAAGAACTATATGTATTTGGTCTGCTTTGTGGTGAGATTAGAATGAAAATTAACATTCAAAGTGGACTTTGAAAATTAAATTGAAATCCAAGAATTGTGCTCTCTTGAGACTAGCCAGCAGTCAGGGAGCAAATCAGAAAACACTTCTAATGACCAATCTCACCCTGTGTTATATATTGTCAATGAACTGTGCTTCAATAGGCTCAAGCCACGCAACCAAATTGAATATTGAATTCAAATCAATTGATTGAATTTGAGTATTGCTGAAACAGACAGTGCAAGTATAATGCTAGATAGGTAAGCCATACATCCCAAAAGCTAGCTAATTTTAGTAAATAATCTATTCTTTTGGTTGTTCGTAACCGGCAACATGTTGACAATACCCAATAGTATTCTGCTTGCCAAACTGAAAAACATAGGGTGATTCCACCATTGGACAGCATTTGCTAAATAATTATGAGTGTGCTAAGAATAGTGCTGGCAACCAATTTAAGATTGTCAATCAGGATTACAAAGTGACACACTTGTGTATACTGGAAGCTACCTACTTCAATTCAGTAAAAACCAGCAGACAGCCGCTTTCTGGTTAATTTCCCAGAACAATGCCTTGACCAGAGTCAACTTTTCTGGTTTCAATTTAAACAAAGTTTGGCAGTTAACCGTCAATCATCATACAATTACCAGCATTTGCACGATTTTGCTTTTATCATAAAGCAACAAACTGGAACAGCAATATGGGCTGAAAGAGATCCAGGTGGCATTCTCACTGCATTGGAGGGATGTTGCTCCTATGCAACTCTTGAGACCAGGGTTATTGTGACATCACTGTTGATGTGTAAAGTCTCTTGGCCCTTGTGAAATGGTATTTTTCAATGTCCTTATAACACATTACTGCTTGGCCCTAAAATGTATTCTCTAACCAAAATGGAAATGGTAATGATAACACCAAGCACCTGTTAGCACCTTCTGCACTCATGCTTTGCTTCAATTCAAGTTGCACCCATGAGAACATATGATGAAAATGCTGACCAATTATATTTGTCAAATTCAATTGCACAAATACCTGGGCATTGTAATAAATTTTTAGCATTATCAATGTTTAACATATTCAATATTGTGCTTATCATGGGCATAATAGGAGTTACAAATGGTCTGGTTGCAATGTGCGATTAAAATTTAGTAGATTAAAGAGTTGCCACTTTTATTTTGCATTAAAACGTGTTTGTCAGTTTGTAATCTGGGCGCATCATTCTTTTTCTGCTATAATACACCAATTGCCATGATCATAAGAAGAATTGAGGATGTGAAGTTCTTGTACATTCTCTTCAATTAGCTGAGCCAATTCTCCTTCCCTGAAGACATGATAATATCTCATTAATTCTGTAGCATCCGCAAATTCCTCCTGCTTATCATCCAAAGCCACAGATCTGGTACTGTCAATCCCAGAATCTGGTGACTCTGTGGCGGATGTCCTCTTAAAAGAACTTGTACTTTCCTTGGATCTTGTTGCTTCATCATTTTTCTGAAAAATCTGTCTGTTAGCCTGACATAGATTTAGGATCTCTTGTCTACAGGATTCACTTTGATGGCTCCCTTGCTTCTCTTTCAAACTGCTCTCTAACCATTGTGATTCTTTATGGTTTGGATTTTCAGTGAATACTTCATCTTCAAAACTGTCTCTCTTCGTTAATGGTGGACAATCTCCGTCCAAGCTGCAGTGCCTAGAAGGTAAACCCAAGTTCCCCACAGGCTGTACGTTGTTCCTCCACTTGTGGATGACCTCAGGTGATTTCCTCATTGATTTAAAGTGATCAATATGTGTCTGCATTGCAGCCTCGTCAAGAGATTTAGAAAAGAACCATGAACAAAGCGACTTACCTAGATTCTTGTAAAATGGATGCTCTTGATCTTCAGACATCCTGGAGCAGCAATTTTCTAGCAAGGTATGGTTGTTAGTTCTGTATGAAAGTATTGTGTGTTGATCCTGCCTGAGAGACAACATTGCACTGGCCTCAGTTGGATCTGTTTTCATTTGATCTTTATCTTGTGCTTTGACTGTGTTCGCAGTTATGGGTTTGTTGTGGCCTTGACCAGACTCTGATGACGGTCGAGAACACAAGGATCGGTTCCAAGGAACAAAGATGTCCTGTTTTTCAAAGTGGCGGTGTTTTTGTTCCATTGCCCACACGTAAATCATCATCTGTCCTCCGTGGTGCAAAGTCCTTGTCATTTCTTTTATTGCTCGTATACGCCTGCCTTTTGTTGAGAAATGGTGAATCACTACAAAAAGAAATGATAGGGTTCATTTATAATGATTTTCACAATTGGAGAACATTCCCAGGACAATGGAGAAAAAACAGAGGATGGGGTTTAAATTGGTAGCTTTGATAAGGCAAATACAATAAGCCAAATAGCCTGCTTTTGCATCATTTGATTCTATAATCACTGAGTTGATAGACAAGATGTATAAACCCTAAAACAGATATGAATACTTCCATTATGAATATATGGCTGCAAGCTACTAATTTATAAAATAGCATTCAACAATTTCATCAGCACTTTGGAGTATAAGTAGCATTACTAACCATGCTGACAGCATTAAACTTCACACCTGTTGTACAATGGATCCAAGCATGTTATAGGATCATATCAAGCTGGTCATTTGACACATTTCAAACAATTCATCACATTCTGCTGCTTTTTCTCCCAGCACTACAAACGTACTTTTCTCATTTTCAATTTCATTAGGAAGTTACTATTGAATATGTTTCCACTTGCATTTCAGTGCATTCTTTTTGAAATATAAAAGCTGCATATCTATAACCTAAACTTGGTGAAAATATTGTGTTCAAAAGTGAGAAATAAATTGCTTTCAACCATTGTCATCTCAATAAGGGATTAAGAGTTACTAATACAGTCAATAATCCTACATTGGCATTTCAAAAATAAGGAGATCAAACCAGTTAATGGAATAGTCGGTGGGTATTAGCAATAGCTCATACCTCATAAAGCAAAAAGCAGCATCACTTTGAAGTCGCCTCCCTCACCTCCAACATGTCTAAAGCTGAGTTTTTGAACAAATAAGGACAGAGGAATTATTTGGTATCTGGAGAGTTGAACACAGTTGGGGCATAGTGAAAGGAGGGAACTGCTGACTGAGCTACTTCGTTCAAAACTCCATAATCAACAACACAATGCAAAACCAGATTACTGATTTGACTAGGATGGGCAAGATAACCACATTAAGCTGCCAGATTTGGAGCTTTCTAGCTAGTACTGCACCAAAATCTAAAGATCAGTTGGATTTGAGGGGAATTCCTAAAAACATGGCTGATTTTGTATTCCTCAGCCTGGCTCAGGGAGCCCAGCTTTTCTGCTTCTGTGGATAGACCCTCTTAGAGGCCCACTGCCAGGTACCTCTTCAACCATTCGATAAAATAATCTGGTCAGGCAGGAAGCCCTTCTGGGGTCAATCCAATGCTTAAATTATGTTTTGCTATTTCATTATGCACCTAGACCAGGCACTGACTCAATTACATGCACTAGCAGAGATCCTGAGTTTGGTTGTTGACACAGTGGGACAGAGAACTAGAACAAGGGGTCTTTGTCCCAGTTTCTTCTCACCACACAAAGGAGTTGAATTTTGTCCAGTCAAAAAGTGTTAACTTGTTTTCATTTGAGCAGCTGTGTATTTCCAGCATTCACTATTTTGTTGTAGTTATTATGCAAAAGAAGAGGGTGAATTATTGATTGGTGCAAACCATTTCCTAACCCCTGACTAAATATTGACAACAGCACATCTATTAAAGATTAACTTTCCCATTGCAAAATGGACCACTGTCCATAATAAAGAGAATTGGCAGCACTAATCCCAAAACACAAACTCAAGCACTCCTTTATCTAAGAAACAACTACATTGGAATTCAAATTGAATTTGATTAGGTTTTATTTGAAATAAACCTGATGAAATATAATTTGGATCAGTTTTAAGATACAGCCTTGATCCACTTTTCATTATTAAACTTCGTGATTTTTTTGTTTCACTGTAATAAGATTTCATTTTAAAATAAAAAACAAAACTCACAGATTTCAGCTACTTAAAAAAAGGCTTAACTAAGGATAATTTAACCAAGTTATGATAAAATATAAGCCATATATTTAATGAACTCAGTACATCTTAAAGTATGTAAGTTTTTATGTTAAATAAAGTTAAAATAGCTTTATTTTCAGAACATATTTTTGATTATTATTATTATAGGGAATCTAGTCTGTGTTTGCCAATATTATACAATTGCACATATTGGAGGATGATTTCAATAATGACTCTCTGCATTGCCTGGAGTGCATTCAATACTTTTACAGGACAGACAGGAAAATTGTTGAGTGGGGTTGTGGGAATCTGGGGAGGCAATCCAATTTTAATAGTTCACTGCTTTTTTTTTAATCTTCACCCAAGATTTCAGTTGTTTGCTTATATCGATGGAGTTCCTTACCTGCAAAAGGCACAGTCCCAGAGCAGCAATATCAGTGGTGCCAAATGAAACTGTGTCAAGGCATTGTGCCTGGGACTCCTCAGACCAGAAGCCAAGTGAAGAAGCAGCTAACAGTCACAGCTATGACATCCTTTTCATGCACACAGTCTAGACTTGGGCCTCTGTCTGATGTGACAGGGGCCTGGTCTATCTGCAGATGTATTCTTGACTCTGCCTCTACCACATGGCACGGTGATGGGAATCAAGCCATGTAATAATCTAAGGCACCAATACAAAGGTAGAGGAGCAGGTAGCACACTCCCAATGCAATCTATTTAATATGCAGTAGTGCTGGGTGAGTGGACACAAGGAGTGGAAAATCAGGCCATCCCTCTAATCTACATCAAAATCATGAATACCCTTTATAAAGAATTTACAACTTTCCTATATTTAGTGCATAAAAAAATTAATCTCACTGGATAAAAAAGTTATCAGAAGATATCAGCTCAATTGTGTCTTATATTCTAGTATATGATCATGTGATCTCTTCTCTTACCTCCAACAGAGATGATTGCATTAAAACACTGATCCCTGAACGGAAGAATTAGGTTATCACAAACCAGGGCTTCATGTCCATGTCTTTTGGCAATTTCCACCAAGGGGCTGCAATAGTCACTGCCCAGTTTATAAGCCTGGCTGTTAACATTAAGATACTTTCCAATTCCACAACCTGCAGTAGAGAAAGACCACCATTAATGCCAGCTTATTGCTTCTTAAAATGACACTTAAAGGAATTAAGTTTAAATATGGTACAAAGGATATACCACAATCTGGTGCATCTAGCAGGGAATGCAGACTGAAAAATGATTTTCAATCTGTGCATCGCCCACAAATGAACTTCTCTCATAAGCTAATAAAAGGTTTTCTCATTAAAACTTTGAAATGTTACTGCTGCCACGTTGCTCATAAGATGTTCAGAGAGTGGAGAGTTTGGCAAGCAGATCTTTATGGGATACCAATGCTTTACCAGGAATTGGGCCAATATCAGTGACAGACTCGGAGCAGAGCAATCCAGTGGAGAATGACAGGCATGCAGACTATACAAATAGTGGACAAAGTAGTACAGAATTTTATGGTTAGAGGTTTGGGCAGTTGTTCAGTTATGACTAGGAGTTCCAAATAATATGTTGTTTCCTTAGAGCCATAAGGAAGAACACACAGAAACACAGAGAATAATAATTATTGAGAAACAGCAGCCAAATACCGTGGTCCACCCTGGAACCAATTTTTTTTAAAAGAAAGTAAACTTCAATTGTTGCACAGTATAATTTTCAAATATATTAGTAACCAGATTTGAAAATGGTGAGAAAATACCAGATTGTTTCCATTTATCTCAAATCGTATGAGGACTGGGAGTTTGAGAAAGACAATGTACGGCTTTAGGACTGATGCAGAAGAAAAGGGTTCACACAACTTATGACATGCAATTTATTTTAGCAGAGCTGCCAATAACAAGTTTGCAACCGAGCACATTCCAAGAACACGGACAACGCGTTAAGAAATGTACTAAAACCTGTGCAACTGTTGCTAAGTTCAACAGAGAAAGGCGATTGTCTCTACCATAGTACAATTACGGGCCGTAAACCAGGAGAAATGTTTGGCCTTATGCACCAGAACATGTTTGACATGAAATGCAAATGCACATTGCAAATATTATCTGAAATGGCAAGTCTATGAGATACCTTATGCACTTTACTGTAAGAAGTGTATCTGCACTGCATTGATGCAATGTACAGTTGGAATTATGCATGCACCTTTACAACTATTCTGAATTAAGTATATGTTTGGAAAACAAAATTCAGGGAATGTGTCCATTGACATTCCTGATACAACCAATGAATTTGAGACAGAGCAAGATGTAAGGAAAGTCTTAAGAGTCTGTTAAATCAGCAAAACAGGTCTGTTTGAATAAGTTACTGCCGCAAATAGTCTTAGCAGTTTGTCTGAAGAAACAGTCTCCATGAACAATAGCACACAGAACTCATTATTGAAACTGCATCAATGTTTTCTAGTAATAGCACAGTAAGTCCTCAATCAAAATTCTATGAGTGGAGGACAGTTACATAAAAGTGATCTTTGTAAAATCAAAGTTAAAAATCACACAACACTAGGTTATAGTCTAACAGGTTTATTTGGAAGTACAAGCTTTTGGAGTACTGCTCCTTCATCAGGTAGCTGTGGAGCCGGATTTTAAGACAGAGAATTTATAGCAAAAGAGCACAGTGTCATACATGCAACTAATATGATATATTGATTAAATAAGACTTAACAGCAATCTAGGAATTGTTCAATATTTCATATGTTGCATCCATGACACTATGATCCTTTGCTATAAATTCTGTGTCTTATGATCGTACTCCATAGCTACCTGATGAAGGAGCGTCGCTCTGAATGCTAGTACTTCCAATTAAACCTGTTGGACTATAACCTGGTGAAGTGTGATTTTTAACTTTGTCCACCCCAGTCCAACATCAGCACCTCCGCATCATCCATAAAATGAATCACAGTCAGTTAAAGCAGAGTGGTCTCTGTGTATGATTGAAAGCGGTGCCAAGAACGGTGGTGTGATAATATTCAGTCTATTTCAGCTGGCTCATAAAATTATTAAATTTGAAAGCAAATGCTGGATTTCAGTGTATTTCTAGAGAAATATTAATACAAACATATTGTTACCAATCAAAGCAACACTAGTTTCCAAAAGTGAAAATATTAAAATAAAAAAATCTTTTGTTAAGTTACTGCAATGCCTAATTTGTAATTTTCTTTCTTAGTGAATTTCATTTTCTGGGCTCATTCTTATGCTCATATACTCCTGCTGACTGATGTAGAGTGAAGTATTTTCATAATTTCAAACTAAATAGATTCCCATAATGAATCAAAGCCTCTGCATGAGGTGGGGTTTGTGGTGTTTTTACAGGTTGGTCATATCTGATTTCCTTTTGTTTCAAGACCTGACTGAATAGTTTCCCCATTGACCTTTGGCAATTACCATTTGTGGTTGTGTAATTGTTCAGTTGAAAATGGCAATACATATTAGGCAGCTGAAAATGTGTTGCTGGAAAAGCGCAGCAGGTCAGGCAGCATCCAGGGAACAGGAGAATCGACGTTTCGGGCATAAGCCCTTCTTCAGGAATGAGGAAAGTTTGTCCAGCAGGCTAAGATAAAAGGTAGGGAGGAGGGACTTGGGGGAGGGGCGTCGGAAATGTGATAGGTGGTACAAACAAACCATTATCTCCCAGACCGTCCATAACCTCATCACCTCGGGGGATCTCCCATCCACCACCTCCAACCTCATAGTCCCACAACCCCGCACGTGGCCTGTCTCCCCAATATAGAGGAGGCCACATTGGGTGCAGAGGATGCAATAGATGATGTGTGTGGAGGTGCAGGTGGATCTGTGGCGGATATGGAAGTTTCCTTTGGGGCCTTGGAGGGAGGTGAGGGGGGAGGTGTGGGCGCATGTCTTGCACTTCTTGCGGTTGCAATATTAGGCAGCATCAATGTTTAATTCTCAGTCTTCACTGATCTTAGCCAAGGTAGCAATAGAAATGCTAAACTCATCTACCTTGTCCCTGAATTAGTAAGACAGAAATCAGCTATGTTCTTAATCACAGTCCAGCAACTCCCATATTTGACAGTGTGTGAAAGCTAGATATGAACAGCATTTGGTTCATCTGTAAAGGTCTTTGAACTCCCTTAAGTATCATTGTCTTTAGTACAATTGTGAAACATTCATAAGAGGAACGGGTCAGATAACTCTGTCCTCAGATAGATCAGGAGAGGTGTTGGATTCAGAATGCCAGAAGGGGAAGGGGAAATTGGCAAGTAATTAAAAAACCTTTGCTGAATATTTTCAAAGACTGTAAACTTCATTCTCTAACACATAGATACAGGGACTGAACCATAAATCACCAAAGTTTGAGAGACAAACTGACATGTCTCTGAACCAGTTCAAAACATGGATAGCAGTACAAAGAAGCAGTGCTTGTTCAATCATAAAGCCATAGTTATTCTGGTTTTGGGAGATTTGATACAGGAATATGCTCCATTCCAAAGTGTAGGGACTTCTGAAATTGAAACATTCAACAGGACAACGGTCAAAAGATTTTTATTTACACATATTGCATTTTCCAATGAAGTACTTTTAATATGTGGTCACTTCAATCATAACTTGCCAAAGGTTTTGAAAACAAGCATAAAAAAATTTTCTTTAGCGAAACAATTGTCCCAGACTCCTCCTATTTCTGACTGGAGCATTCCAAACACATCCATCCCAAATTCTCTACAAGCTTAAAGCTAGTTAGCTTAATCCCTTTGTAGAACAGTACCAGGCATGCACGGATTGAATTTGGTTGCCTTTTTGATAGCACTTCATTAACAGGGGAGGACATAAACCTGTGTGGAGTTTGCATGTTCTCTCCATGTCTCTATGGGTTTCCACCAGGTGCTCCGGTTTCCTCCTACAGTTCAAAGATGTGCAGGTTTGTTGGATTGGTTGCGCTAAATTGTCCATATTGTCCAGGGATATGTAGACTAGGTGGACTAGACATGGGAAATGTGGGGTTACAGGGATAGGGTAGGAAGCTGGATCTGGGTGGGATGTTTTTTGGATTGTTGGAGCAGACACAATGGGCCAAACGGCTTCATTCTGTACTGTAGGGGTTCTATTATTCTCTGATTCTAATATTAACAAATATGGACATTATAGATACATTATTAAAATTTCACTGTTAAAGTGTCCAAGCCATATAAAAACCATCCAATTCACAAAAAGAGGGGCTTCAAATTATTAATTTCTGTTGACAGGTTCTGTATCTTGAACTTGAATGTAAACCACAATAGCTTGGGTTTATGTAAATAGAATTTACATTTACATAGTTCCAAGGTGATTCACAGGTGGAAAATAAAGCAAGGCAATTAAAGAATACTTAGAGAAATCCCATTTACTAATACTTTGGAAAGCATTAAGTTTGTTGTAATTTCTTACCAACATCAGCGATAAGGCTGCCTGGTTCTTGGTCCAGGAGAAACTGTCGGACGCTGGGCCATGCCTTACTTCGGAGTTCGTTGAAGTATGGTGCTGTTTGCTTATAAACATTATGAACATGGGCTTCTTCCAACTGAATGGCTTCTAATTCCATCCTGTGATTTAAAGAAAAACTGGAGTTTTGAATAATACCATATCTGTGCACTTCATGTAACCTATTCAATCAGATTTAACTCATTTAACTATGAGTGTTGGCTCCTCTACCTTGACTGTATTCAGTGTGGTTTTGTCTATATTTGTAATCCAATTACTTCAAAGGTATAGTCCAGGTCAAGACTGTTTATAAGAATTAAGTACCTGAAGCTTTACCTCTACAATTTGTCGTCTTTTGCAGCACTTAAACTCACTTCTTGTACTGCTGCCCATTTAGAGTACTTCTAAAAGCAAAACTGGTGGAACTTTTAAAAAATATTCATGAAAATTTAATGGTTCCCTGTTTATAAAAACATACAAATGTTAGCTGGCATTGGGATTTGTCGATTTTACTCAGATTCTGAGCTGAATATGGTAAAAGGCAAAATGCATGATAATCCACTTTTTAACAATTGCAGTTCTTTTCACAGCTTGTCTCATGGCATTGTTTTCACCAATAACTATTCCAGTCCACCAATATCTCAAAATCTGAGATAAAACGTATGGAAATCGAAGCAATGTGATGATGGCCCCTATCTCAAGAGACGGAATTGAATAATTCCCCAAGTCATAAATGGGCTATGATCATAGGATAAAAGCAAAGCTTTGACAAAGGGTCAGTTAGACTCGAAACGTTAGCTCTTTTCTCTCCTTACAGATGCTGCCAGACCTGCTGGGTTTTTCCAGCATTTTCTCTCTTTGGGCTATGATCATCATCAGTTTAAAGATGCTTATCACATGCTGCTCCACATGACCATTTTCAATATAATGGCAGTGGTACCAGTGTGTTTGCAGTTGGGTAAATATTAAAGCAAGGCAGATCAAAACTCAGCTTCAGGTTTCTCATGTTGAACCATTCCACTGAAAATAGAATTACTTTGAGGTTAGTAAGAACCTCAAACACCTGGCTTTATAATCTAGAGCTGAAGTTTACTACCAACAGAGACAAGCTACGTGAGGAAGATTGCCAAGTTGTTTTGTCACAGATTATATTCCGGTGCCTTCTTTGGAATGATGTCAGCTGCCTGAAGAACATTCATAGCTGAACTCACAAGTGGCTCTTTGGATAAAACACCAGTGGGCTCAAGTTCTTGTTGGGTAGCAAGTTCCCTTCCAAGACACTCCATATTGGTTCTTGGAAATACCTAGCCCCGTTTCTAATCCTTCACCATCATTAGATTAAAATCCTTGAACTCCCTAACAATGCTGTGAGTGTCTCTATACCCAAAGACTGCATCAGTTCAAGAAAGTAGCTCATCTCTACTTTCGCCAAGCTAATCAGGGATGGACCATAAATGCAGGCTTAGCCACAACCCATGACTTAAAAAAAGAGTCAGTGCCTTCAGGGAATACGGGAAGAAATGAAGACAAAAATCAATATTTCTGTGCTATATCATCTGAGTAGAAATTTGATTTTCATTCCAACTGCTATTTCTTGACTAAAATGTTGCATTAAGTGCTTGAAGCAACAGCAACCTGGATTTTCATTGAGTAAAAAGAAATTGGTCCTAAATTTCGGGGAGGTGATCTTTAGTTCTGTTATAATTTTGATCCTATAGTATGGACCATGCTTGAAGCAACAATAACCTGAATTTTCCTCGAGTATAAAGAAATTGGTCCTGAATTTTGGGGAGGTGATCTTTAGTTCTGTTATCATTTTGTAATATGAACCTTGTGTGATATGAACCTTACAGAGGAACAGCCTGAACATCACTTTAAAACTCCATGTTTTGGAGACTGCTGCTTACCCCCTGTCTAAAGTACAGCAAGAAAAGAAATAATAGCATATAAATAAAAGCCCACATTAAAAATGGATAACCAATATTCTTCATACCAGTAAATAGTGAAAGAACTGTGGTTAATGCAACCAATTTAAAAAAATAATAGCCCATGGGGATCCAGCATTTATAGAGTTTCTTCCATCTTAACCCTTGCTAATGTAAGATAATCTGTGGTTCAATACAAAAAGACATGAATGGAGAAAGCTGAAAAAAAAATCTTCATTAATGGCACGGACGTTTCATGATAAAGTTTTATTAGGTAGAGTACTACACAAATCAACAACCTCTAAACATTCACAGATCATTTACTAACTGAAAGGATTCCAGATGTCACTCATTTTTGCTGCAAGGCCTTCTGAGTGTTCCCAATCATCCTGAGACAAGAATTTTCAAACACATGGCCAGAATTTCCACTCTGATAAGGGGACAAGAATGGAAATGGTTGGGCACATAATTTTGCACTGCCAGCCATTGAGCCAGTTTGCTGTTCTGACAGTCAGTGCTTTTGCTCAGCACTGGGTAAGGTGGGATATTGCAACCTCCCTGATTTATATCAAATGTCAACTGATCTTGGGAAAGTGTTGTGTTAGCTCATTAATGGCCTGGAATAATGGAGTACACAGATTACATAACGAATATGGTACAGTTCAAGTGGAAGATGGTGGCAACATAGCAGGGACATGGCTCTATTAGATTGGCTCAAAAATGGTTGCATGACCATCCATCAGCATAGAAGTGCCTTTGGGTAAGTAGAGTGAATAAAGAAGTGTCTACTCAGTCACCAGTGTGGATCTTTAGCTTCCAGGTAGACTATTAGACAATAAAAGGAGTGTGAGTGCAGCTGGCTGCCAGGTAGGCAACAGTTGGACATGGAATTAAGGTATTTGGACTGAGTGATCAACATGCTCAGGAGCACTGATGGAGCTTGAAACATGAAGAAGGCAATGAAGGCCATACCATCAGCACTAAGTATACCATCAAAGATGTTTCCTGTAACTACAATAGAATCCAAACTGCAGAAGATTGGGCCTGTCTAGGTCATGGTTTCTGACATGAAGAAGGCCTCACATCTCACAGCCTTGCCCTTCCAGTAGCCTTTAGTGTCACTGTGGCCTTGAATTGTTTTGACCTGGCTTATCCCAGGGATCAGCAGCATGTTCAAGCAGCAGTAAACCACAGGTCACTGATACACTATTTGTGAGAGCTGGACAATACAAAGAATTTCAAACAGCTCAGCCATTACAGGAAGAAAAAGCAGAGGGAGTAACCTCCATTATTGGGTTCCCACAGGTACAGGATAATATCAATCCTATTCTGTGGTCACCAGGCTTCCAAATGAGCAATCTGATGTGAGAATGAAGGGTTTGCACTCCCTCAACATTCAGCTGGATGACGGTCTAGACTAGCGCCTCCTTCATGTGTGTGCTCACTTTCTACCCACTGCCATGACTTTATATACTCCAACAATCCAGAGTGCTGCTGCTCCTCATGTTGTCATCAAAACTTCATAGAAAGATTCTAGGAGGCAAGGAATATTACTTGAAGACATGGTTACTCACATCTTTTCTGAATACCAAAGTAAACACACAAAGGGGCTACAGCTGAAATCATCTGCACAGATCGGAATATACAGCTCCAGCATTCAGACCAGACGTCATGCAGCAAACTCACATATTGTGGTAGTTTGCAGCATTCACCATAAGCTAGTCCTCCAGGAAGGCGTGGAACGTGAAGAAGCTGAAGCATTAGATCAACACATTTCAGTATAGGTTTTGGAAGAGGTTCAGGAAGCTGGAGAGCTGAGAAGTGCCCATATTGAGCAGAAAGGTGGCCCGTGCTGCATCAGGCAACAAAGTTCTTATCAAGATGTTGTTATCAGAAAGGTAGTACTGACCCAGGCAAGTTTACCCAAGCACTCCTCATTCAGCAGGACTGATGTGAGAACATATCTATTAAACACACAAATTTAAATAGGTCCACTCTTACAGCCTGTAGTCCCTCTCCATCAGTGTCAATACCCCATTGAAAAACCAAAACTTACTTTCACTACATCTTCCTTGTTTTGCAATCATGCCATTAATGTTTAGCATCATGGCTCAACCTTCCACTGTCAATAACCAACTACCGTTTATACAATCACAAATGAAACAAGTTCTGGTGTGTGACTCACTGCATCGCAATGTGGTGGTTTTCACTCTCGGTCATTTCTTACAGTACTCTCTGCGTGACCTTGGATGTGATGGAGGTAGCCTAACTAGCTATGTCTGCTTGCAGCTATAATATCTATGATGGCCATCTCCTTGTAAAAGTGTCAATAAGAACACTTGCACTGCTGTCATTGCATGAGTAACCTTTGTCACTGAACTCTGTTTCATAGATGATCATTCTGTCAGAAGGACCAAAGTGGCTGATGATGATGATGGCACCCACTGGGGATTGGTATATTCATCCTTGTTGGTGACTGTCCCAGCCTGTGGATGGCATTCTGGATGGCTGGAAGGGAGCACCAGCTAAGGTATAAAGTCTGCATCCTTCTTTGTGCCATAAGTGCCATTGATTGTGTCATTCTGTGTAGGTCATGGCACTGTGGTTACACAAACTCCTCATGCTGTTGCATGTGACTTTCCATGAGGCAGGCCACACTCTCCATGGAGGAACTCATGTATTCAAAGCCATGTGCTGCATATGATCGCTATTCAGAGACAATGAGCCTGTATCGCCTCAGAGAACTTCAATATGTGAGCTCACCTCTCTCACTGTTGCTTTTCTTGTGACTTAAAAGATCCTGCATCTGTACCCAGTTGAGCATGGTTATGTTTGTTGTTCCTCTCTTCAGGGTTCTGCCCACTGCTATCTCCACCTCCATCTCTTCCTGTTCACTAGTGTTGTGCTCTTCACCCAGTGCCATCCTTTCTCATTGTACATGAGGATCCACAGTGGTAGAGGTAATGGTGAGATGGTGCTTGTCTTGTGGCACCCCTTACACTTGAAAGCTCTAGTGATGCTGATGTATTGTCATGCTCTGCATCCCCAACTGATCTTGTTCACGATCTAGGAGGAGGTGACAAGAACTTGTCTGTGACAACAGAACTGTTAAGCAAGGGTTCATATGAGTGAAAGGAGTTTAGCTTAAAAGGTCTAGGTCATAAACGTTTGGTTAAAACCCTCAGGGGTATTCAAAGCTCAGAAAGTCTAAGCTCTGTTCCATGAAGACTCCAGACAGATTATATCAGTTTCTCAAGATGGGGAATTGAACCTAAATTTAGTGCTGTACATGTGAAAGAGAGAATTCTCTCTAGTGTAGGTGCTGTAAAGGAATGCCATTAGGATTAATGGGTTGCATTTCACTGTGTGGCTCAAAATCTTCAAATTTATGCAACATATAAAGTTTAGTTTGTTTCATTTTATCTTCAGTTTTCTTGCATAGTGAATATATCTTGTATTGTTAAACCTGAATCCCCAGTGTTGCAAATTTGTTTTTCAATGGAAGACCACCTCATTAAAACCAGTAAAAAAATCCTAAAGTATGATCTGTCAAGCCAAATTTCAGTCTGGGACCTGACTTGTCCAGGATTAACATCATCAAGAATCATAACAGTATGCTGTTAGACAAGAGGAGTGCACACCATCTCTTTTATCTACAGAATTCATGATCCTTCCATCCTCTCCTCCAGGCATACTCATCTTTCCATCATGTTCTTGGTCACACAGTGCTATCCTCACAATGTATAATGCTACCACATCCTCTATGGCAGCAAGGATGTTCAGCTGGCTTTCTCCCCCTCCTATGCATACTCACTTCAGTGAAGTCTGCACTCTCCTTTCCTGCAAGGATAAAAGGGAGAGAGATAAGATAATGCTAACTTATCTTTCAAATAAGAAGCTTTGTGTGTCAGTGCTGCCTGATCCTTAACAGCACCAGAATGCAGAGCATTGCGCTGGGTCAGTAATTACCCTGATGCACAACTCTTCCAAGCTTATAAGCATTTTTTTGCTGCTATTTCTACTGGTGGTGTGATACCCAGAGGCCTGTCAGTTGCTGAATCATTTTGCACTAAACTTGCCAGAACAAAAATTATTAAACGTTTTGTGGCATTGCACCCAGGTCCATCAGATGATGCAGTGGCTCACATGTTCTGGCACCTTTAGCCTGGCTGGCTTATCCCAGTGTCTCCTGACACTCTCTGAAAACGGAGCATCTGCATCTCTTCGATAGTTTATAATATTATTTAAGGGCTTTGGTTGTTAACAATAGGGCAGTCATACCGTTCTTACTGTGTCTCTGCCTCTCCCCCTGCTGACTTCGGCCTTCCATAACTCTTGACGTCAGCCCCCACTAGATCCAACCGTGACCAAGCCTTTAAATCAGGCTTATACTTTATAGGCCCCACTTTCATCCCATGCTTGCTGCTGCTATTGAGTAGCATGCCCACCTGCCAGTGCTGCCCACCTGAACCTGCACTGCAATGTAGGGATAGGGACCCAGAAATTGTTCTGACATCGGAGCTAGGCACTCAACTAAAACTTGCTGACCATGAAGAGAGTGTGTCACTAGACTCATAATCCAGTAATTTAAATTCATGAGGGTTATGGATTTAAATGCCAATTTAAATTTAGTTAATACATTTAGAATTGAAATGGTGAAGGTATCATTGATTATTCTAATAGCCAATCAGGGTTAATTAGGGAGGGAACTCTGCCATCTGTAACCTGTCTGCTTTTCACGTGAATCCAGATCCAGACCAATGAGCTTGAAATATTCTCGTAAGCCACTCAGTTCAAGTGTTTAGGGATGGGCACCAAATACTGGCCTTGCCAGCGATGCCCACATCCAATGAAAGAATGAAGGGAAATAGAAAGCATAAATAAAAATAGAAAGGACTGCAGAAGCTCAGCAGGTCTGGCATGTCTGTCGTGAGAGAAACACAGTTAATATATTGAGTCCAGTACAACTCTTTCTCAAAATGTTAACTCCATTGATCTCCCCTCCAATAAAGTCAGACCCCCTGAGTTTCTCCAGTTCCTTCTGTTGTTATTTCAGATTTCCTGAATCTCTAGTCCTTTATTTTTACTTGAAATAAAAACATGGGTAGATCTTTTCCAGCTCCTGAAAAACCAAGGCAAAAGTGAGTCAGATGGAAAAGTAAAGTGAGATTGGAAAAATAAGATTCTCAATGTCAAGAACAAAAAGGTCTGATTTTCCACCCAATGTTTTGACAGAGGAGAATCTCACTAGTGAGTAGTGCGAGGCACATATGCATTCCTTAAGATCTCTTTTCTGCATAATTTCACTTAAATCATAAACAATTTGTTATTTTCTCATCAGTGGAGGAAAGATAGACAGTGACAATTCCCAACGTAAAAATCAGAGTGGGTACCTTATGGCTTCAGTTCAGTGTTTGATCCTCTGGGTGTCACCTTGGCCAGCAGTCCCTAACATCGCAGGGTATGTGCCATGGGCAAAAACCACCTGCATCCTTTGTCACTGAGGTTTGTAATGGACACATACCAGCCTCATCACATCCCCAGGGTATTTCTCTGACTCATTTTCAATGTGCTATTGCTGCCAGGCCACTTTGTGCTCAAGGATACAAGCACATCTCATGCTTTAGAACAAGGTATATCTCAAGACTCTTAGCTTGTAATTTTAGCACTCACTTACTTTGCACTAACTTGGTTGCTTACTGTTTCTCTGTCTTGCCTTGTTCGGCTTTGCCAGAGTCTGCAGCCTCACAGTACATCTGTTTTGCCTTGTCTCTTAGAGTAGACACAATGTCAGGCAACTTGGCTTTTTCCATCTGTTTGTGGGAATTTGGGTGTCACGGACTCGACCAGCATTTATTGCCCATTACAAATTGCCCAGAAGACAGGTGAGAGTGAGCCACTTGGGATGGTCGGTGTCAAGGCATACATATCATTTGAGTTCAGTGATTGTGCCAGGGTCAGTCCTGCAAGTCCAATGTAATTAGCCCATAGTTTTATGGTAAGTCAACCAGGAAGATGCACAGATATTAATCTGGGTTCTGGTAACTTACCAGACAGTGCTGTCATTCTACATAGGTCCTACGGGTGACCCCTGTCAAAGGGGCTGATGCTGTGATAGGAAATTTGGGAAAGTCAATTATGAGGGTTGGAGGCAGCATGCTGCGATGCAGAGGGTACAACAGTTGTGACGGGGAGCAACTCAGTCCATAAAAGTGGGATAGACAGTGGAACATGGGTAATGCAAGAGGGGGTCATTAATGGTTAACACTACTCTAGCTTCAAGAGGGTATACTGTGCATCATAATGTTTGGCAAAATTAAGTTGTAAGTCCTGGGACCAGGAGAAATAAGGGGAGATGAAGAACTAAGTGAAAGAGTTGAGAGGGAACATGAGGAAGCTCAGAATTGATGGATGGATAGGAAGTGCTGGAAAGAAGCGAGCAAATAGTTTGGGACTTCACCCAGATGGTGAGGTTGAGCCTGCAATTCACTCTGCAGGGTACGACATGTGTTGTACCATCCTCATCAGAATTGCAAATATGCAATGGAAATGAAAACAATGGCTGCCACAACTGCCAAAGTGTATGGGGAAGTACTTTTTTTTCCCTGTCTGAAGATGAGGGTTCTACTTGTACACAATATGAAGCCCTTCAAAGGGTAATTGCACTAATCAAGCACTGAATCAGTACATATTGAAGTTATCTGCATGGGAAATTCTGAATATTCAAATTCTGTTCATGAAACGCATACAGTCATAAATGTGCAGGATATAAATCCTGGCCTGGCCACAAGCAACCATGGCTACGTCATTGGTTATTACAGACTGATCATTGTCAGCTCTGTGAAACACAAATAATCACAGGTCATGTTAAAATTGTCACTTGTGAGCCACATTTCAAAAAGACAATCCAAGATCTCATAAGAACACTGAGCTGATTTCCTCTAACCTTTAACTGTAAACATTTTTATATGTAATATTGCCTTTCTTGGATAGTGTGGTGGGGAGTGTAGACAGGTTTCAGTAACTCTGAAATCTCTTCCTTTATTTGTATGACAAGGCTTGTCCTGCATACATCAAAATAATGTGCACTATGTTTAAGGTTTATGTACAGGTGACCACGAGTTGGAGTTTTCCATGTACAACTGCATTGAATACTGTAGTACGCCAAACTATCATTTATTTTTGATACGGATGCTGATTGCTTACATTACTAAGGATGCACTCTGTTTCTGATAGTCCTCACCCAGGTTCATTAAGACCATGATTGATGGATCCAGGACAATACAGCTGCGGTTATCAGTTCTGAAGCTGTTGTATAATGAAGACACAATGAAAATAAGGAGAAGCAATTATGCCAGCAAACCCAATACCAGCAGCAACTCCAGCAGATGCCAGCAGCCCCAGTTGTGACCTGAAAAGGTAAGGAAATATCCAACCTCAGAGCTGTCAAGGTGACAGTTGTACCAGACTGATATTTTCCAAGCTGGTGATTTATGTGGAATCTTTCAATCTTTCAACCCATGAGTGTATCAATGTTTTTCCCAATGCAATTTGTGCCAGATCACACTGTTTCACCTCATTTCCTCATGCTGGGTCAGTGCTCCAGCATTAGGAATTAGGCTCGGGTCCCCGGCTACAACTCATGATAACTGCACATTAAGTAGGCTGCACATTGCATTGAGAGTGTCATATCATAACAGCTGACTTCATCAACAGAAAAGAGCTTTCTTCCATCAATGCCACATCATAAAGGTCTGCACCTGTACCCTTGAAATAGCCATGATTCCTGTATTCTTGACAACTCTCAGGTTCCTGCTTCCTGCTTCAAGAGACAGAAATTTAACAAGGGTGGCTGCTGGAAGACAAGGGCTACCCTCCCCAACCATGACTGATGACTTCAATACACAACCCCCTGACTGAGGCTGAGCGTAGATACAATGCAACCCACTCTTACAACAGGTCCATAGTGGAGAAGACAATAGGCCTGCTAAATTGGCCCAAGCGGGCCCTGCTATACAGTTCAGACAGAGTGTGCTGCATAATCCCAGCATACTGTAATCTGCACAATTGGAGTAGGCAAAGTGGGGATGTGATGGGTGCCAAAGAACTGGGAGAGCAATAGCAGTCCTCTGAGGAGGAAGATAAGGACTTTGGAACAAGAGGAACATCACCTTCAGCATGTTAGATTTATGCATCATCAGATATAACAAGCCAGACAGGACTGAATTGACAGCCAGTTTCAATAGATGTCAGTTAGTGGGGTTATCATTCATTCACTGCACAATTGCTGATGTTTGAGAGGTAAGCAGCCTCTGTTTATTCTCAGATCCAAAATTTTGTTGTTTGCATTTTCTTTGCTCCTACTGTATTGCAATAAAAGTTAACATTTCCAACAGTTTGAAGACTTTACAATAAGTCATGCTCCCATATTGAACACTACTGACAAGATGGTTTGCCATACTGGGCACTAGTAAAAGAATAGCACTCCTTTAACATGGGACAGAAATAAGGACAGGTAATCTCTAGAGCTTCATTCTTGTAGCTGCAGTTACCATGACACTCTATCAGATCAAGTAAGATGTCAAGTAATAATACAGTTATGAATGTGAGATTCTATTTCCAATGAGTTATGTGCCTTAGATGCTTTTCATTTCTATTTGTGCCTTATGCCTATGAAGTGCTATTTCTGGCTGACAGCATTTGACCTGGTGGACAGTTAGGTTTTAAATATGGTGCCAGCATCACAAATCCCAGAAGAGCTAGGCAGCATGAGTTCTGCTGCCACTGGTGAGTGAGTAATGGTGAATAGCAGCACCATAGAGGTATGGTGCTTACATAATGAGGTCAGTAGCAAAGAATTGGATCCAATAACCTGCTGAGTTCACAGACAGAAGCCCTCAGTGAAATTGCCCAAAATGGACACTTTGGCAAATTTTAGTAAAATTCAACCCCATATCTCCCCTCATTAGCCTGAGGCCAATCTAGTCTCTCAGGTGAACCTACAAAAAGAAAAGCCATAGCACTCTTTAAAAGAAGAGCAGAAATTTCACAGTATGCTGGCCAATATTTGTGCTGCAGCAATATCACTGAAGCAGATTTTTCTGGTTATTATCTCATTGATGTTTGCAGTGCCTTGCTGTCGGCTGTTGCATTTCCTACAATGCCACAATGTAATTGCCTTCAAATGTAATTGTCTGTAAAGTGCTTTGGCACATCCTGAAAGGTCATCAAGTATCTCACTTAATACTCTCAAGTCTCAGAATCTTTCACCCGTGAGTATTCCACAGCCCAGTTCCCATAGCTATATCCGAGTTAAATAGACACTTTTGCCACTTCCTACAATTCAACTCCATGTGCCATTTCCCTCTGTTTTTCCAGCCTAAAAAAGAAGTGTTGAGGACACACACCTGAAACTGGTGGTTTATTCAAGTAAGAGGGTTTTTTGATGTCCCCTCAATACTTATTGCCTGAAAATAGAAGCCTACAAATTGTCAAATAAGCCCCCCTGAAAGAACACCTGGAAGCTGCAACCAGAAATGCAAATTTTTAAATTGTACACATTTGATTGCGAAGTCAGGTAGATCAGGATCTAGAAACTATCTTTTCTATTATAGGGCATAGGGTACTATATGGAATAGGAGAAAGTGAGGTCTGCAGATGCTGGAGATCAGAGCTGAAAATGTGTTGCTGGAAAAGCGCAGCAGGTCCGGCAGCATCCAGGGAACAGGAGAATCGACGTTTCGGGCATAAGCCTGAAGAAGGGCTTATGCCCGAAACGTCGATTCTCCTGTTCCCTGGATGCTGCCTGACCTGCTGCGCTTTTCCAGCAACACATTTTCAGCTACTATATGGAATAGAACATTGCAGCACAGAAAAAGACACTCAGCCACTGAGAGCTCTTGAGAACTACTATCTATCAGTCCAATAACCCCTAGTCTTTCCCCAAAGCAATGCAAATATATCTGATTTTCCATGAAAGTTACAATTGAATCTGTTTTCTGCATCCTTTCATATAGTGCATTCCAGATCATAGCAATCTGTTGTTTAAAACATGTTTCATCATCTCTTCTATTGTTTCTGAACCCATATTTAAGTGGAGCAATCTTCAGAGCAGATAATAAACCTTAGAACATTGGACTCATATCACGTTACTATTTAAATACAATCCTCTTTAATGTTTGAACCAAAAAATGAAATAGCACCCACAACATGGAAAATAAGAAACAACGACGTAGATCCAAATTGTTTTCTAATTCTGAACTAATCCAAGGCTGCCAATTACTCCTCAATCAATAAGAACAGTGGTTGTTCCATTAGAATTTTCCATAATGTATTGACTTTACATTTCCTCAATAATGGGATCATTAAGGCTTGGAAAAAATTATTTGACATAAGTACAGTACAATGTCACAGGCATAGTTAACTTTATTTAAAGCAACAACTTAAGTTTTAAATTCTCGCTCTTGTTTACAAATCCTTCTCCCTATTTCTGTTATCTCCTCTAACATTAAAACCCTCTGATATATCTGCTCTCAATTTATTCTGGTCTCTTGAGCACGCCTGATTTTAACTACTGCACCTCCCTGGCCAGACCTCAGCTGCCTTGATCACAGGAACTGTGATTTCCTTCACACACTTCTCTGCCTCACTTCTACTCTCCCTAAATCTGGCCTCTCCTACCAGGTTTCTCTTCATCTGACGTAATATCTCTTTAAGTGGCTTGGTGTAATGCTTCTTTAGCAGTGGGACTTTATGATGTTTCATTGTGTTAAAGGTGCCTTACAAATATAAATTGTCATTGCCACCATTATATGAAACAGAAAGAGATATTTAGCAGACAATCCACCAGGCAAATGTACAAACAGACAAGGAGTTGAAAATAGTAAAAGCTGTTGAAACGTTGTGTTTTATGACTTCATTCTCAAATTAAAATGTCAAATGTGCATTTCCACTGCTGAAATAAAATATTCAATCCTAATTACAGCTTGGAGCTGAAAGACACTTCCAATTACAGGGAAATTTAGGCCTTCTTATATCCTTACTGAGCTAAATGCACACACTGACATCAGCAGCTTTGTTTGTTTGGATGTAAACAGTCCTAAAATAGCAACTGATCTTACAGCTTACCTGCTATTCTACGTCAGTTCCACATCAGATGGTGCTGGGTTGTAACCTTTACATTCAACACTCAATGTCTGTTTTTATCAGTGCAAATTTTACCCTTTAAAGCATCAAGTAGACAGCTTTTCAAATACTTACAATTTCAGTCACACACATTTTGGGTAAGTGTCATGGCTGTTGCAAAACAGAACTAAAGAAATGCACAATCCCTCACACAGCTGTTTCATTCATAAGTACATGGCTGAATTACACAGAAAAGAAGACAATTTAGGCAATAGACAGGAATGTTAATAAGACCATAAGATATAGGGAAAAGTGACGGCTGCAGATGCTGGAGATCAGTGTTGGAAAATATGGCACTGGAAAAGCACATCAGGTCAGGCAGCAGTGGAAGAGCAGGAGAATCGACGTTTCAGGCATAATCCCTTAATTAGGAATGTGGAGGCAGGTATGGGGGCTGAGAGATAAATAGAAAAGTGATAGTCTGATGCAGGTGGAGGGTGATGGTGATAGCTCAGAACTGAGGGTGAAGCGAATAGATGGGAAGGAAGATAGACAGATAGGGCAGCTTCAGAGGGTGGTGTCGAGTTAGAGGGTTGGATCTGGGATGAGGCGGGGGGAGGGAAGATGAGGAAATTGGTGAAATCAACATTAATTCCAAGTAGTTGGAGGGTCCAATGCAGAAGATGAAGTGGTCTTCGTCCAGGCATCGGGTGGCGAGGATTTGGCAGTGGAAGCGGCCCAGGACTTGCATGCCCTTGGCGGAGTGGGAGGGGTAGTTGAAGTGGTTGGCCACATGGCAGTGGGGTTGTTTGGTGTGTGTGTACACCAGAGATGTTCCCTGAAACATTCGTCAATTGGCATCCTGTCTCCCCAATGTAGAAGAGACCACATCAAGAGCAACGGACACAGTAGACGAGGCGTTTGGACATTCAGGAAAATCTCTGCCGGATGTGGAAGGATCCTTTGGGGTCTTAGAACGAGGTGGTGGGGAGGTATGGGTGTAGGTTTTACACCTCTTGTGGTGGCAAAGGAAGGTGCCGAGTGTGGAGGGTGGGGCTGGAAGGTCCCAGGGCAGAGGTGCAGGAAGTGGAAGAGATGCACTGGAAGGCATTGTTGAATACATGGGAGTGGAAATTGCGGTCCTTGAAGTAAGATGCCATCTGGGATGTCCTGGAGTGGCACTGCTCCTCCTGGGAGTAGATACGGTGGAAGACGACATGGGGTTGAACTAGCCCATTTGGCTGATCAAGTCTGTTCTGCCATTTGATCATGGCTTATACATTTCTCAACACCTGCCGTCTCTCCGTAACCCTTGATCCCCTTACCAGTCAAGAACTTATCTCTCTCTCTCTCTCTCTATCTCTGTCTTATATGCATTCAATGACTTTGCCTCCATAGTCCTCTGTGGCAATGAGTTCCATAGATTAACCACCCCCGGCTAAAGAAATTGCCCCTCATCTAAATTCTAAAGGGGTTGTCCCTTCACTCTAAACTTCTGCCCTCAACTCCTACTCTCTCTTATTAGTGAATAGACTTGGAGAGTGGGTGAAGAAGTGACAGATGGAATACAATGTGGGCAATTATGTTGCTATGCACTTTGGTAGGAAGAATAGAAGTCTAGAAAATTTTCTAAATGGAAAAAGGCTTCAGAAATCTGTGGCACAAAGGGATTTGGAAGTCTTCTGGTTAAGTTGAGTTGGCAGTTAGGAAAGCAAATGCAATGTTAGCATTCATTTCAACATAAACATCAGCATCTACATTCACTTTATCCTAGCCTCTCAGTATTCTGTAAGCTTCAATTATATTCCCCTCATCCTTCTAAACTCCATGGAGTACAGACCCAGAGACCTCAACCATTCCTTATATGACAAGCTAGTTATCTCCGCGATCATTCTTGCAAACCTCCCTTGGACTCCATCCATTGCCAACACATCCTTCCTTAGATATGGGACCCAAAGCTGCTCAAAATATTCCTGACCAGAGACCTATACAGCCTCAGCAGTATATTTCAGCTTTTGTATTCTATCCGTCTTGAAATGAATGCTAATATTGCATTTACCTTCCTAACTGCTTATTGCATCTTTACCTTAAGAAAATCCTGAACTAGGATTTCTAAGTTTCTTTGTGCTTTAGATTTCTGAAGCCTTTCCTCATTTAGAAAATAGTTTATGCCTCTAACCTTCCCACAAAGGTGCACAGCCTCACACTTTCCCACATTTTATTCTATCTGCCACGTCTTTACCCACTCTTCTAGCCTGTCTAAGTTATTCTGCAATTTCCCTGCTTCCTCAATATTACTTTGTCTCTCCACCTTTGTATCATCTGCCACATTGTTGGGAAATAAATGCTCTGCACCTGTCACATCATAGCTGGCTCAACTTATAGCTGTACATTGTTAGGAACTAGGAAAAAGTGAGAACTGCGGGATGCTGGAGATCAGAGTCAAAACGTGTGGCACTGGAAAAGTACAGCAGGTAAGAAATGTCATTCCTGATGAAGGGCTCATGCCCAAAACATTGATTTTCCTGCTCCTCGGATGCTGCCTAACCTGCTGTGCTTTTCCAACACCACATTTTTTAACATTGTTAGCAACTGTATTATCTTAGTGAACAATTTCAAGGGAGTATGGATCAGAAATGGGAGTAAAGCAGCATACACTGGATAGGATCATCACATGGCTTGCAATCCTGCTCCCAAATGTATGTAACAACAGATGTTGGAATACCAAGCCATTGGTTCTCATAATGACAGGATGGGATCAGAAAAGGATTGAATTGGTAGGCTTATCAGAACTAGCAGGCAGAGACTCGATGGACTTACTTTATAGTCTGGCATGAATGATGCTTTTCTCATGTGAGCAAAATTGATAAACATAGCAGAACTACAGTAAACTGAAAAGCAAGAACATTGATTTTATTGCCCCCCCCCCCCCCAAGACAAGACTCCTTAAAAAGACAAGAGCCTTTGATGTTGCGGGTAGTAGATGAGCATGGATTGGCTAGCAAATATAAGACAAGTAATACAGCTAAGATTATGGATGACTCAAAAATAGGTGGGAAGATTCTTGCTGGGGATAGCACAGAGCGTGCAGAGGGATATGGACAGTTTTAGTGAGTGGGCAGAAACTGGGCAGTTGGAGTATAATGTAGGAAAACATGAGATTATAAACTTTGACAGGAAGAATAGAAGAGCTGAATATTTTTTAAATGGAGAAAAACTGCAGAAAGCTACAACACAGTGGGATTTTGGTATCCTCATGCATAAATCACAAAATGCTAGCCTCCAAGTTGAGCAGGTAGAAAAAACAATGGAATGTTTAACTTTATTGCATAGGGAATAGAAGAGAAAAATAGGGTACTCTTGCTACAGCTATCCAAGGCAGACCTTGGATACGTTGAAGAATTTTTGTCCCCTTATCTGAGGCATTAGAGGCAGGCCAAAGAAGGTCCTTCACTAGGTTGATTCCAGGCAGAGAGGGACAGTCTTATGAAGAGAGGTTGAGTAAATTGAGCCTCTACTCATCGGAGTTTAGAGCATAATAGGTGACATTATTGAAACATGTATGTCTCTTAGAGTGCTTGGCAGGGTAGATATGGAGATGTTGTTTTCCCTTGTGGCAAAGTCCAGGAACAGAAAGTATAATCTCAGAGTAAGCAATAGTCCAATACAAAATAAGGAGAACTTTGTTCTCTCAGACAGTGATGAATCTGTGTTTTTTTTTAAATGGCAGAGAGCTGTCAAAGTTGGTCATTACATGTATTCACAGTTGAAATAGACAGGATTTTAATCATTAAAGAAATCAATGATTATGGAAAAAATATCAGTAACTTGGAGTTGAGGACTATCAGCCATGATCTCAGTGAATGGTGCAGCAGACTTGACAGATTGAATCGCCTACTTCTGCTCTTACGTTGTATAGTCCAATGGTCTTTTAGAGGGGTAGGAGAGGGTCTAGGATGTATATGGTGCCAGGATTCAGAAGCTCGACCTCCATTCAAACTATCTCCATTTCAAGGTGGAGGCATCATGCCATGCCTTGCAAACTTCAAACAAGTGGTTAATGAATGCACCAACATCACAATCTAATCAGAACACATCAATTTAACAGAAAGTGAACAGCGGTTAGAACTGGGGAGATGATGGCCTGGTTGTATTATTACTGGGCTATTAATCCAGTAATCTGTATCACCTTCAGAGGACCTGGTTTCAAATCCCACCATCACAGATGGTGGCACTTGAACAAAATCAAAATCTGTAATTAAGTGTCTAATGGTAACTATTGTCAACTTTCAAGAAAACCCATCTGGTTCATCAGTGTGCTTTAGGGAAGGAAACTGCTGTCCTTACCTAGTCTGGCCTGCATGTGGTTCCAGATCCAGTTTTTTTTTTGTGCTGGGTATAATACCAACCAATGGAGAGTTTTCTTCCTGATTCCCCATTGAATCCAGCTTCGCCAAAGCGCCCTGATGCCACACTTCATAAAATCGTGTGTTGATACCAAGGACAGCCACCATCACTTCATGGTAAGGAATCTTTGATGCTGCTAGTTGTCAAAATTAAGTTGAGTATTTACTTCAACAATACCCTGGGGAACTCCTGTAGCCAGCTTTTCATACCTAAATCTGAAGCACACAACATCCAAAATACACCTCTGAATGGCTTGAGGATATTTTTAATTGTTCATAAATTTCTTTGTTCAACTTTAAAATAAGCCAGATCGAGTCATGCAAAATGAGAATCTTTGCAAAAATATTTTGTCCAAAACAATTTATTAAGCTCCTGAGCTAGCTTGCTCTATTAATTTAACAATGTCACTGCTGAGATATATAACTTGCTTCTGAGAAAACACACAACCTAGTGAACTGTGTAATTACCTCATTAAATTGAAAGTGAACTGAAAATGTAGCAATAAATTGTTTCAGCTGTAGTCTAAGGTTAATCTCCTCACAAGTACAAATCTACTCTTTGGTCTGAATGAAACATTTCCTGCCGTGGAATTAATGTGAATGTCTGTTTTCATTGCTGGCTCCTCATGTTTGTACAGTTCATACCATTTAACATGTGTCTGGCAGTCATAGAGTCGTACAGCATGGAAACAGTCCCTTCAGTCCATGACAACCATATTCCCAAACTAAACTAGTCCCACCTGCCTGCGCATGGCCCATATCCCTCCAAACATTTCTTAATCATGTACTTATCTATATATCTTTTAAATGTTGGAACTGTACCTGCATCCACTACTTCCCTTGGAAGTCCAGTCGACACAAGAACCGCTCTCTGTGTCAAAAAAAATTGCCCCTCGTGTTTTTTAAAAAATCTTTCTCCTCTTGCGCACCCAGCAAGATTAGAAACATTCATGCCCTAGCTTAAGGATGGAAATCAGCTAAGGTTCCTTCTTCTCATCATTATCCAGTGATCCAAGTGTGATAGTGAATTTGGAATGGAACGTAACTGTGATTTCCTTGAAATCCCCCACCCTAGGATTCACCTTATCTGCCACTCACCTTATCTGTATCCTTCATGATTTTATAGTCAGGAAATGGAATGCAATGGAATCTTAAGTGTTTAATGCAAGGATTACTTCAGAGCGACAAATAAAAGCAAAACCGAGAACCAAACATTAGACTCACTGGAAGAACATGCTGTATCAGTATTGCTCAATTGAGTAAATTGTGTGTTCTACCACCTTCTCAGTGTGGGAGATGCATTAGGGGCTCACGTGGTATGGCATACAATGAAGGAAAATGACCTTCTGGCCTTAGGAGAAAAGACATGTAAACAAATTATACTTTATGGCATCACTGCAACTATTTACTGGTTATAATAGTTTTATGCTGTATGTGACTGCAAAGTGACCTTGCCTTATCATAGATTCCCTGGAGTGCAGAAAGAGGCCATTCAGCACATCAACTCTCCACTGAGTCTCTTAAGAGCACCCCACCAGGCCTAATCCCAGCCCTCTGATCCCATATTTACCATGTCTAAACAAGCTAGCCTACACACCTCTGTCGACACAACTGGCAATTTAGCATGGCCAATCCACCTAACTTGTACATCTTTAGACTGTGGGACAAAACCAGAGAACCTGGAGGAAACCCACACAGACACAGGGAGAATGTGCAAATTCCATAAGACAGTTTCCCAAGACTGGAATCAAAGCTGGGTCCCTGGGATTGTGCGGCAGCAGTGCTAACCATTGAGCCACCAAGTCACTTTTGACTGTCTCTGACAAGAATCTACTTTACTCTCTAACCAAGTCCTCATAACATCATTAAAGTGAGTTCTGCTTGTTTCATTCAATTATGTATTAACTTCATGAGACCAATGCTTAAACGACCCCCAAACGTCTTTTCAGATAACAATTATTGCAACACATTTGTTTACGTGAAGACATTTACCACTACCACATCGCAACCTGAGTCTTTTACTCTACAGATTCAGATGATCTGGAGGTTTCAGTATTTTCTCTGAACATATTTTTCCCAAACTTTGAAGGGTAGTAGAAACAAAAACAGAAATAGCTGGGCAAACTCAGCAGGTCTGGTCCCAAGAAGGGTTACTGGACCCAAAACATTATCTCTGCTTCCTCTCCACTGCAGCCAGTCTTGCTGAGCTTTTCCAGCTATTTCTGCTTTTGGTTCTGATTTCCAGCATTCGCAGTTCCTTGGGTTTTTTTTTGGAAGGATAGTATTTTCTTGGATAGAAGATAATTGTCTCAGAGTATCTTCCTGACATGTCTGAGGTCTGAGTTCTTTTCTGATCTAGAAGATTTTTAATCTCCTGCACATATTTCACAAGAATATTATCCCTGATAGAGCAGCTACTTTTATCTTTGGAGTATCTTGAATATTTACACAGTGCCTAGCACTTTTTAGCAGAGACTTCCTTGGAGTTGTATATACCACATCCTCAACTACTGTTGTTGTAATTTTGTTCTCCACCCTGATCTGTTATGAAGAGTTAGATGATTGTTTTTGACCAAAGAGGCCTGAAGGGCTTTTCTGAACTATAGATCTCTATGAATCAATCTCTAACTTGAAATGAGATGCTCATTGGCACAAACGTCAGTCTGTCAAAATGGTTGGTCACTGAATTTCCTAAGGAAAACTTTCAGTTTGTCTTCTACTGCAGATTGTCCTGTCTTGTTTACCTGTTTCTCTGTGTAGTTCTTTAGTGTTCTGCTTTTTTGTGACTGAATTCTACTATGAATTCTACTACATTTCTGAAAGTGACCTCTCTTGTTTACAATAAAAGCATTTGCTTTTAATAACCGAGCACAGTTTGCATGTGTCTTTGGACACTTAAGAACAAACCACATTGCTGTGGGTCGAGAGTCAGCTACGGACAGACCATGATACGGAGATCCCTTCTTGGGACCAGACCTGCTGAGTTGGACTGGGGTGTACAAAGTTAAAAATCACACAACACCAGGTTATAGTTCAACAGGTTTAAATGAGCCCACTGATGAACCGAAACAGTCATCACAGGGATCTGTAGAGGAGCGACCAAAGAAGGTGTCAACTTGGACCCCACCGGAGTGCCGCTGCCCTGGGCTTGACATGTATGCTCAAACCGTCAGGAAATATATAAATGCCAGATTCATCAGCCATACCACAAGGTAGAGCAAAACATCACCCGTTCACAACGCAATGCCATCCAGGCTCACAAAACCAATCACAACATTGTCATCAAACCAGCAGATAAAGGAGGAGCCGTTGTCATTCAGAATAGAAAAGATTACTGCAAGGAAGTGTACCGAAAACTGAACAACCAGGAACACTACAGGCAACTACCAGCTGATCCGACCAAAGAACACACCCATGAATTAAACACATTGATCAGGACTTTGGATCCAGTCCCTTAGAGTTCCCTACATGCCCTCATCTCATGTACTTCTCACGTAGGCAACTTCTACTGCCTTCCAAAGATACACAAAGCCAACACACCAGGACGTCCCATCATATTAGGCAATGGGATCCTGTGTGACAACCTCTCCGGCGATGTTGAAGGCATCTTGAAACCCCTTGTACAGGGTATCCCCAGCTTCTGTCATGACACTATGGATTTCTTACAGAAACTCAGCACCCATGGACCAGTCGAACCAGGGACAATTCCTCGTCACAATGGATGTTTCAGCACTCTACACCAGCATCCCCCACAATGACAGCATCGCAGCAACAGCCTCAGTACTCAACACCAATAACTGCCAATCTCCAAACACTGTGCTACAACTCATCCACGTTATCCTCGATCACAACGTCTTCACCTTTGACAACCAGTTCTTCATCCAGACACATGGAACAGCCATGGGGACCAAATTTGCACCCCAATATGCCAACATCTTCATGCACAGGTTTGAACAAGACTTCTTCTCTACGCAGGATCTCCAACCAACACTATACACCAGGTACATTGACAACATTTTCTTCCTCTGGACCCATGGCGAGGAGTCACTGATAAAACTACACAGTGATATCAACAAGCTTCATCCCACCATCAGGCTCACCATGGACTACTCTCGAATATCTGTCTCATTCTTGGACACATGCATCTCCATCAAGGATGGACACCTCAGCACCACACTCTACCACAAACCCACAGACAACCTCACAATGCTACACTTCTCCAGCTTCCACCCAAAACATATTAAAACAGCCATCCCCTATGGACAAGCCCTACGCATACACCGGATTTGTTCAGATGAGGAGGAACGTGACGGGCACCTGGAAGTACTCAGGAATGCCCTTATAAGAACGGGGTACCATGCCCAACTCATCGACCGTCAGTTCCGACATGCCACAGCAAGGAACCATAATGACTTCCTCAGGAGACAGACACGTGCTGCAACCGACAGGGTACCCTTCATTGTCCAGTACTTCACAGGAATCGAAAAACTACGCCATGTTCTTCGTGACCTGCAACACATTATCAATGAGGATAAGCACCTCACCAAGACTTTCTCCACACCTCCAACGCTTGCCTTTAAACAACTGCCAAACCTCAAACAGATCATTGTTTGTAGCAAGCTGCCCGGCTTTCAGAACAACTCCATACAACCCTGTCATGGTAGGCACTACAAGACGTGTCAGAGTGTGGACATAGATACTACCATTACATGTAGGCACACCTCCCACCATGTATGTGGCAGGTATTTATGTGACTCAGCCAACATTGTCTATCTTATACGTTGCAGGCAAAGATGCCCTGAGGCATGATACCTTGGGGAAACTGAGCAAAGGCTACGACAACGGATGAATGGGCACCGCACAACAATCAACAGACAGGAGTGTTCCCTCCCAGTTGGGGAACACTTCAATTGTCCAGGACATTCGACCACAGAGCTTCAGATGACCATCCTCCAAGGCGGACTTCGGGACAGGCAGCAGAGGAAAGTGGCCGGGCAGAGGCTGATAGCTAAGTTCGGTACCCATAGGGAGGGCCTCAACCGGGACCTTGGGTTCATGTCACATTACAGGTGATCACCATTGCACTACTCACATACACACACATATATACACACACACATATACATACACGTTTGTGGGGTGAATTTGGACTTGCAGAGATACATTGTACTTTGCTCAAAAACTGCATGGATTCATGTAAGACTCTGTCATCTCACTTTTCGGATTAGAATCAATCTAAATATTATGGTACAGACAGAGAACACAGAGGGCTAACACCTTCAACATATTGTCTAGCTAACACTAATTGTTACAATTAACCTGAGAATGTAACTTTTAAAAAAAGGTTTTGTGGTTTACACATGAAAGAAGTGAAACTGTCATGGTATTCAAACAGATGAAAGGCTCAACAGACAATCAAGATATTTTTCAATGTATAACCTTTGCTATAAATTCTGTGCCTTACAATTATGTCCTCCACAACCACCTGCTAGCGTGCTTCCAATTAAGCCTGTTGGACTATAACCTGGTGTTGTGTGATTTTTAACTTTGTACACCCCAGTCCAACACCGGCATCTCCAAATCAGGTTTAATTGGAAGCATCAGCTTTCGGAGCGCTGCCCCTTCATCAGGTGGTTGTGGAGTATAAGATTGTAAGACACAGAATTTATAGCAAAAGTTCACAGTGTGATGTAGCTGAAATTATACGTTGAAAAATACCTTGATTGTTTGTTAAGTCTCTCATCTGTTAGAATGACCACATTAGTTTCACTTCTTTCATCGCAAAACTCTTTTTTTAAAACATTACATTCTCAAGTGAACTCAAGTGAAGTTTAACAATTGGTATCAGCCCAGTCAATGTATTGGGTATTAGCACCCCTCTGTATTGCTGTCTGTGCCATACTTTTAGATTGATTCAAATCTCGACCTCGGACCTTTGGGTGACCATCCTCCAAGGTGGACTTCAGGACAGGCAGCAGAAAAAAGTGGCCAAGCAGAGACAGATAGCTAAGTTTGGTACCCATAGGGGTGGCCTCAACTGGACCTTGGTTCATGTCACACTACAGGTGACTCCATTGTACTCTACACACTCATATGCATACACACACACATACACTCCCTCACAGACACTCAGACATCCACCAATCTCCCAACACACACACACGTTTGTGGGGTGAATTTGTACTTGCACAGTTACATTGTACTTTGCTCAAAAACTGCACGGATCGATGTAAGATTCTGTTAATTCATTTTTTAGATTTGAATCAGTCTAAACATTATGGCACAGTCAGCAGCACAGAGGGGTGCTAATACCCAATACATTGACTGGGCTGACACCAATTGTTAAACTTCACTTGAGTTCACTCGAGAATGTAACTTTTTTAAAAAAGAGTTTTTCCATTTACATATGAAAGAAGTGAAACTAACATGGTCATTCTAACAGATGAAAGATTTAAACAATCAAGGTATTTTTCAATGTATAATTTCAGTTACATCACACTGTAAACGTTTGCTATAAATTCTGAAACTTACAGTGTTATACTCCACAAGCAGTGCTCAGAAAGCTAGTGCTTCCAATTAAACCTGTTGGACTATAACCTGGTGTTGTGTGATTTCTAACTAAAGACAGACAAGGAAGGATAGGAGATTTCCTTCCTGAAAGTGACAAAGAACATTACAGGAATCACCTGAAAGTTTTGACATCATCACTACTACTGAGGCTAGCTTTCAATTCCAGATTTATTGATTGCATTTAAATCCCACCAACTTCCCTGGTGGGCTTCAAATCCACATGCCCTCAGTGTTTGTCTGGGTATTTAGATTATAAACCTAGTGGCATACTTCCAATGTCACTGTCTCTCATAGCACTGCTATGATCAGCGAAAGAACCTGCTGCTTTCCATCTGGTGGTATCTACTGGAAAGTGTACATGTGCCAATGAAAAGAGTCTAGTGGTGCAGTGATAGTGTCCCTATCTCTGTGCCAGGAGGCCTGGATTCAAATCCCACCTGCTCCAGAAGTGTGTAATAACATCTCTGATCAGGTTGATTAAAATATCTACAAATGCAGATGTTGGTTACAGCCAAGGTCATCCACTCCACCATGAAAGGACCTGCACTGATATTCAACATGCAGCCTCCTGAAGAGTGCTCTATTTAACCAATGATGAGCAATAACCATGAAGAATATAACTCCATGAGTCAGCACAATGGAAAAATGGGGAGAAATCCTCTCATGTTCTCTCTCACTGGGACAGATTCCAATTTTTCTTTGACAGAGGAAGGGGAAGAGCCACCATTTTTATAACTTGTAATTTGATTTTTCTCTAACTCACTGGCACAAGTGCCAGTTGCAAAACTGTAGACAGAGGGATCATCACTGACGTTGGTCCTAAAGGAGTACAAAAGTTACTAATGAAATAACATTCAGATACTATCATTCACAACATCAAAACTGCTCTCCAGCCAATGAAATATCTTTGAGTTATATTCACTGTCGTGATGCAAGGAAAAGCAGGAGATAATTTCCTGCTACAGCAAGTAGCAAGGGAGTAATTTACAAGACTCCAGTAAAGTTTTGTCAAGATAACTGTTGCTCAAGGCCCTGGAAGAAAACCCAGCTTTCAATGTCACTGTTTCTGTTATATACTTCTACTTCCTTTATACTCTAAGGATTCACCCGATCTATCCTAGCTATACCTGACATGCTTTCTTCTTTTTTTTTAACCAAACCCTCAATTTCTCTTGTCATCCAGCATTCCCTACACCTACCAGCCTTTTCCTTCACCCTCACAGGAATATACTTTCTCTGGACTCATGTTATCTCATTTCTGAAGGCTTCCCATTTTCCAGCCGTCCTTTACCTGCGAACATCTGCACCCAATCAGTTTTTAAAGTTCTTCCCTAATACCGTCAAAATTAATATTCCTCCAATTTAGAACTTCAGCTTTTAGATCTGGTCTATCCTTTTCCATCATTATTTTAAAACTAATAGAACGTTGGTCGCTGGCCCCAAAGTGCTCCCCCACTGACACCTCAAGTCACCTGCCCTGCCTTATTTCCCAAGAGGAGGTTAAGTTTTCCACTTTCTTGATTGGTACATCCACATACTGATTCCTGGTACACACTTAATAAATTCCTCTTCATCTAAACCCTTAACACCATGGCAGTCCTAGTCTATGAGGAGAAAGTGAGGTCTGCAGATGCTGGAGATCAGAGATGGAAATGTGTTGCTGGAAAAGCGCAGCAGGTCAGGCAGCATCTAGGGAACAGGAGAATCGACGTTTCGGGCATTAGAAGAAGGGCTAATGCCCGAAACGTCGATTCTCCTGTTCCCTAGATGCTGCCTGACCTGCTGCGCTTTTCCAGCAACACATTTCCATCTCCAGTCCTAGTCTATGTTTGGAAAGTTAAAATCGCCTACCATAACCACCCTATTATTCTTACAGATATCTGAAATCTCTTTACAAATTTGAGGGGAAAGAAAATGAATTTTTTTGTTTCTGAATTTCCCATCAGCTATCAGGGGGTCTATAACATAATAAGTTATTTCTGTTCAGGTTCTAATCCAATTCCCTCTTGAGTATCTCAGTTGATGCACTACCACATTCTCAGGCAGTGTATTCCAGTGCATGACCACTCGTTGCCGAAAGATACTTTCCCACATGTTGCCATTGGTTCTTTTGCCAATTACCTTAAATAGGGATCCTCTGGTTCTTAGCCATACCAGCTTGACAAATTGTTTCTCTCTATTTGTCTAGACCGCTCATAATTTGAACATCTCTCAAATTTCTTCTCACCCTTCACTCAGAAACTCAATCCCCAACTTCACCTATCTTTTCCTTATAGATCTAATCTCATAAGTCTTTTTTCTCTGCTCTCGCTTTGTAGCCTTTCCATTCCTCCTAATGTGAATTGTGAACAGAATTAGACATAATACTGTAGTTGAGGTTAAACCAACATTTTCTAAATGTTCATCTTTAATGTCATTGCTTTTAAGTTTGTGCCTGTCTTTGTAAAGAGCAAGATTTTTTGCAATCAGTTTCTCAACTTGTCCTACCACCTTCAGTGATTTGTGCACATATATGTGCAGGTTCCAACCCTAGGTTTAGTATTGTGCCCTTTATTTTATATTATTTCTCCTCATTGTTAAATCTCATCTGCACAGGTCAACCCATTCCACCAGTCAGTCTATGATCCCTTGCAGACTATGATCCTTTGCAGACTATCCTCCTCATAATTCGCATAGTTAACATTAACCGCAAACACCTCAAATTGTTTAAATTTTACATCTTTCAATAGAAGATTAACATCTCTCCAAAAAAGACACTCCAGCATCTTCCTTCTCACTACCCAACTTGCTAATACATCTTTTACTGAAATGAAATTAGAAGGACTTTTGCAAAAGCCCCCCCTTTCTTTTTTCAATGAAATGAACATGAAATCAAAACTGTGCATCCACAAATCTAAAAAGGCTGCTACATTAAGAATTGCAAAGCAAATCTTTTATTATTTCTGGAAGGAGAAGAACAAAGTCAGGGGTACCTCATTTATACCACAGTTACAGCACACAAGTGATATATTAAAGCCTATTATACACTGCATTGGCAAACAACAGAATAATTACTAAACATTTCTTCATGGAATCAGTGCCCTTTTAAGTATCTTGAATAAAATTGACTTGGGTGAAGATAGAACATATGTAGTCCCCAGCACAGGAATAGCACAAATTGTTTGTTCCAATGATTTTGCCAGCAGCTTTTAAGAGATGCAGTGTCACATACTAACAAAGAAATATTAAGTTTCATGACCTCAGTCTGTGTAAAAAAACAGTAAGAATCAGAAGTTTATTATTTGTAAAAGGACAATGTCATCACTTGAAATGAAGTGAAAATCTGTGACAAGAAACGGTTGTGTTGAAAGGAGCAGCACAGTTTGAATGCTGTAAATTAAAGGATGGGTTCTGACAAAAATAACCTGATTTGAATCAATTACAAAGCCTCTTTACCTGTTAGTGAAGCTGTCCCTGATGTCTCTTCAATTCCTAGTAAAGCCATGACGCATGAGACCTGTACAGAAATGAGCAGAAATTGAATCAGCTAAGCTCTCCATTTTTTCACAGCAGCTTCAACAAAGGCTCCAGAGAGTCTGCATAACCCAGTTTAGTACTGTTTATCTATTGCATTAGCTTGTATTGAATAGGCCATGAAGTGCAGAGCAGGCTCTTCCATGCAGCCTTATTTCAAGCAGGTCTCAGTGCTAGGAGCACACAGCAAGGAGATAGACCCACACATCAACTGAAGCTTTGTAATTCAGGTGATGTAGTAAAACCCTATGCTGACAGCTTCCTCAGTGTCTTCTGGGAAAACATTTTCCATTCAAAGCAGCCTAGCTTTTGCGTGCATGGCATTTCTACAAGGCTCACAGTTGAGGGAAAGCAAATTCACTACAGACTTTCAAGGTAATCCAACTTGATCACACTGATCATTAAAGTCATTTTGGTTCAGAATGATTTCTCGATTTGAGGAACTTTAGTTTAGGCAAAGCACTGTAGCTTCCAACCCTCGGCACAGTTTTTTTTTCTAATGTATCCAGAAAACCAGCGTCATTGGTG
Organism: Chiloscyllium plagiosum; assembly: GCF_004010195.1. NCBI lineage: Eukaryota > Metazoa > Chordata > Chondrichthyes > Orectolobiformes > Hemiscylliidae > Chiloscyllium > Chiloscyllium plagiosum. The sequence goes on from NC_057710.1 coordinate 85,042,166, forward strand.
CTAAGTCAGGGAAATAATTTGTTATGTGCCTCTTAAAGTGGCAATGAGGTTTCAAAATTCCGGAATGACATTGTATAAAAAGGAAACTGGCTACAGAACACTAATAACATCTAGGCTATATAAGCTGTTTATACACATTTTGCAAATTGCACTCCACAATCTTTTAATATTCGTCAAAAGTATAAATTAAGAGAAATCACAATTCATGTATTTCTTCAGTGGAATATTTACTTTTGTTTGTACAAATTCATAATTACTATGCAACACAAAATAGCTAAGTAGCAATGAAATCTTGCATTTATATAGTACCTTTGACATAGTGAAACATCCTAACAGACTTCACTATGTGATTTTTAAACACTTTTGATTAGCAAATAAAGGAGATGCTAAGGCAAATAATCACACAAACATAGAAAATAGAAGCAGAGAAGTAGGTCATTTGGCCCTTTCAGCCTGCCCTACTATTCATTATAATCATAGCTGATCATCCAACTCAATAGCCTGTTCCCACTTTACCCCCCATATTTTTTGATCCCTTTAGCCCTAAGTGTCATACCCAACTTTTCTTGAATTTTATTGTTATTCAATCATGGGACGTGAATGTGTCACTGGTTTGGCCAACATTTGTTGCCTGTCCTGAGTTACATTCGTGAAGATAGTGATGTTTTTGAATCGCTGCAGTCCATGTAGACTTTCAATGCCCATTAGGGAAGAAATTCTATGACCAATAAAGACCATAAGATATAGGAGCAGAAGTTTCCCTCAAAACTCTTGATTATTTTATTAATTAAAAATCTATCTAACTCAGCCTTGAATATAAAAACCCAGCCTCAACAGCCCTCTGTGGTGAAGAATTTCACAGACTCCAGTAACTCTTCTGGTAAGATGGCAGTGGAGTAGGACTTCTGAGCCAGGGCTCATCCACTCTGTCTGCTTTTCTTTTTGTTCCTTTTATTTTTCTCTCTATTTTCTCACTTTTTTTCTTTTATTTTATTTACCTCTTAGGAAAAACTCACTGGTGACAACAGCATCCGTTGGCAATGGCGGTGAGTTAGTCCAATAGTGTGGACCTGAGTAGCCCAGCAGCATGGACATGAATAGGCCCAGCAGCATGGACACGAATAGGCCCAGCAGCACTGATTCAAGCAGGCCCAGCAGCACCGACTCAATTGCGGCCAGCAGCATGGAACTGAGTAGGCCCACCAGCATGGACTAGGGTAGGCCCAGCAGAACGGATCCTAGCACCCAGCAGCATGGACTCGAATAGGCCAAGTAGCACGGACCCAAGTAGGCCCAGCAGCATGGACCAGAGGAGGCCCAGCAGCACGGATCCGGGTAGGCCCAGCAGCACAGACCCGGGTAGGCCCAGCAGCACAGACCTGGGTAGGCCCAGCAGCACGGACCCAAGTAGGTCCTGCAGCACAGACCCAGGTAGGCCCAGCAGCACGGTCCTGAGTAGGCCCAGTTGCATGGAGCGAGTAGGCCCAGCAACATGGACTCAAGTAAGCCCACTAGCATGGACTCGAGTAGGCCCAGCAGCAAGGACCCGAGTAGGTCTGGCAGCACAGACCCAAGTAGGCCCAGCAACATGGACTCAAGTAAGCCCAGTAGCATGGACTTAAGTAGACCTAGCAGCATGGACTTGTGGCAATGGCATTCGTGGAGAGTTCTGATGAGGTGGTCATTCTGAAATTCCCTTATCCCAACTCTGTCTTCTTTTTGTTAGCCAATCCTCTATCCATGCAAATGTATCACCTCCAATACTATAAGCTCTTAACGTATTAAGTAGCCTAACATGTGCTACCTTATCAAATGCTTTCCGAAATATATTATGTTCATTACTTTCCTTTCATATTATACTGCTTATTACTCTACTCAAAGAGTTCTAGTAAATTTGTCTGGCATCATTTCCCCTTCATGAAACCTTGCTGATTCTGCTTGAGAATCACTATCTATAAGATGTGCCACAGTTACTCTCCAAGCCACCTTCAGTGACAAAATCGTGACTATTACCATCTAGAAGTATAATGGCATCAGACACATGGGAATACTATCACCTCCAAGTTTCCCTCTGAGCTGTAACCATTCTGACTTGGAACTAAGTCACCGATGTTGCTGAATCAAAATTCTGGAATTCCTTTCCTGACAACATTGTGGTTGCTCCTATATTCCCCAAGACTGCAGCTGATCACCACCTTCTCAAGGGCAGTTAGGGGCGGGCAATTCATTCTTTTCAAATGAATGACCGATGATAGTTGACATTAATGTTGACCATCCACCTCATAAGCTAATTACCCAGAATCACAACCTCATATTCATGTTTTTCAGCGGATACCTTCACATTTTAAAAACAATTTCTGTACTTAGAAAAATTGGATAAATTGATCTGTTAAGAAATGACTTGAAAACATATATCAACTTGGGCTATGCCTGTTGGAATTTATCAGAACAAGAGGTGAATTTATTGAAATACGAAGGTTCAATGGGGAATTTGATAAGCTAGGTACTTTGAAGATGATTTTCTACATCTTCAAAGTGATACGGTTTGAGAATAAGGAGTCTCCCTTTTAAGATGGAGATGAGGAGATTTTTTCTTTCACACTTGCCAGTCTGTAGGATTCTCTTCCTTAGAAAGCGGTGGTTGGATCATGGAATTTATTTAAACCTGAGTTAGATTTATGAGAGACAAATAAGCTGGGGATCATGACAGGCAGACAGCACATTGGAATTGAAATAACAACCAGATCAGCAACAACTTATCGTAGGGTATAGTTTGTGAGTTTTGGGTTAGTTACTGGTGGGTTTTCTATGTGTCTGAATATTTTAACTGAATAGCTAACTCCAATAATTTCTGTAGCCATGGCGATGTCTTTTAAAAGGCAAATTTAAGAGGCCTAGCTTTAGAATGAATGGGATTTGTGCACCACTCATGGACGTTTGTTTAATTTGTTCTGTGACACCTCAACATAAATAATGGGGCCTAAAGGTTTGTTAGGGATTTTGGAATTTTTTTTACATTGAAGGGTTGAGGGGCCAGTTGGTCTACATCTGCACCTAACTCCTACGTGTCGATTCTGTTACCAAAGGGCATTATATAAATGAGAAATAGGAGAGCGGGAATTCTTAGGGGACACCAGATGTAATGGTGCAGGAGCAGGAAGACAAGGCATTGTAAATGATTCTAGAGTTGTAGAGTATTTTAAAGTTTCATTTCATTCTGCATATGAATTTTTAAGTATGTTTGAAAATGCATTGTTTTATTGTGAGATTCATCTATAATGGGGGACTTTGAAAATTCCGAACTTACAGTGAACTAACTAAAGTCTTTTAAGTATACCTGCAGCATGATCCATTGGATTAGTGACAAACTCTGCCAACTACTTCCTTTCCATTCAACTGGTCCTGCATTTTGGAAAGGCAAATCAGAGCAGGACTTATGCACTTAATGGTAAGGTCCTGGGGAGTGTTGCTGAACAGAGACCTTGGAGTGCAGTGCACTTGAAAGTGGAGTAGATAGGTTAGATAGGACAGTGAAGATGTTTGGTATGTTTTCCTTTATTGGTCGGTGCATTGAGTAAAGGTGTTGAGAGGTTATGTTACGGCTGTACAGGACATTGATTAGGCCATGTTTAGAATACTGTGTGCAATTCTGGTCTTCTTCCTGTGGGAAGGATGTTGTGAAACCTGAAAGGGTTCAGAAAAGATTTACAAGGATGTTGCCAGGTTTGGAGGATTTGAGCTATATGGCGAGGCTGGATAGGCTAGGGCTGTTTTCCTTGGAGCATTGGAGGCTGAGGGGTGACCTTATAGAGATTTATAAAATCATGAGGGGCATGGATAGTATAAACAGGCACGATCTTTTCCCTGGGGTGGTGGAGTCCAGAATTAGAGGGCATAGGTTAGGGTTAGAGGAGAAAGATTTAAAAGGAACCTAAGGGGCAACATATTCATGGAGAAGGTGGTGTGTGTATGGAATGAGCTGGCAGAGGAAATAGTGGAGGCTGGTACAGTTACAACATTTAAAAGGCATCTGGATGGGTATATGAATAGAAAGGGTATGGGCCAAGTGCTGGCAAATGGGACTACATTAGGTTAGGATATCTGATCAGCAAGGACAAGTTGGACTGAAGGGTCTGTTTCCATGCTGTACATCTCTATGACCCTAATTGTTCAATTTTCTCCAATGTTCCAGTCTCATCATGGATTTTTATAGGTTCCCAACTCTGCAATTAGCAATCTACAGAACATTTATGCTTGAATATAAAATGCAAATTAGATTCTTATTCAAAAACTTTCAAATTGTCAGGAAAGCAGAGTACTACTTTCATATAATGGATTTGTAATCTCTCCCCAAAAACATCTATGTATATGCTTTGATGAGCTTTATGTTTTATCGCAACAATGAAGCAGGATTAATGATATTGCAATAATTTTCCCACAGTTTGTATTATAATTCTACTCTTTTATTTATAGGTGAATTGTAAATGTCAAAGACTATCATGTTTCGAGTTGGTAATGTACATGGAGTTGTAAACTGGGTCCAAAAATCATCATTATCGTGAGGAGTTCAATGTGTAACAACAGGGCTGTGACATCTTTAAAATAAAAATAAATGAATTGAATCAAAGAAGATCAGAACTAATCTATGTTTGGATCCAAAAAAAGGTATATAAAATTTTTTTTACGAGATATGGACTTGCAGAATTCTTTTGTACAATCAATAAAACAGAATTTCTTAATATTCATGTGTTGAAACTTTTGAAAGAGAAAATGAGCTTTGTTTAGATTTTTAATATTCATAAGACACCACAAAGTGTGGTCACTATAATATAGGTAAATGTGATAGTCAATGTGAACTGACTTCCCACAAAACTAGATGATGACCAGTTCAGTCCCCCCACTCCCACCTTTGTCGGTATTGTTTGCAGTTGTTTACACATTTCTGGAGGTTCTACCAATTTTCTACCTAATTTATGGAAAGAGTACAGGATAACTGCACAGGAATTCAACAACTTGATTGAAGGAAATATCAGTGCAGAGCAGAAAGACAAAATAACATGAAATGAAGAAGTCAGTTGGGCTTATTGGGATGCAATCGTTGAAGCAAAATATTAACAACTGATAGTTTACAAAGATTGATAAAATACCTTTTCTTGAGGAATTATAAATGAGATATTCCCACACAATTGCCACAAAACTTAGTCAAAGACTTCAGTAACAGCAAGAAGACAATGCAACTTCAGAATTGACTGTGGGATGAAAACTGTTTTATATTAATTATTGTAAGTTTAGGTTTCTGTGCTTTGAGTTAATTAATAGTGAGTCTTCAGTCTGAATATTTTAACTGAATAGTTAACTTGTAAGTATTTCTGTAGCTGTGGTGATTTCTTTTAAAAAGCAAGTTTAGAGGCCTAGATTTGGAGTAAATGGGTTTTGTGCATTACATGAACTCATTGACATTTGTTTAAGTTTAGATTGTTCTGCGACCCAGCAGCACAAATAATGAGGCCTCAAGGTTTGTTAGAGATTTCTGAAACTTTTTTTTTTAAGATTGAGGGAAATATCCAGAGCTGAGAGAAACTTTTGAATATCAGCTTTTACTTAAGCAGAGTAGTCCCATGAAATTCTTGGAGTGGGATGGTCATACAGACCCATGCTTCTGAGACAGGATTGATATATGGTAAATTACGTTATCTTAGAGTGAGGAATTTGTGTTAGTCACAGACCAGAAGTGTTAGGATAAAAACCTGAAGAGGTTCCTTAAAGCTGAGTACATTAAAGCTTGGGTGTATGACAACTGCAGGAATATGTTATCCACAATTCCAGTCTAAAACAAGGTATTAGATATAGCAGCTCTAGTGTGAGTATTATACAAATGGCATTTTAATTAGTGTACTGGGAATATGTTTTTTAGATTAGATTAGATTATTTACAGTGTGGAAACAGGCCCTTCGGCCCAACAAGTCCACACCGACCCACTGAAGCGCAACCCACCCATTCCCCTACATTTACTCCTTTACGTAACACTACGGGCAATTTAGCATGGTCAATTCACCTGACCTGCACATCTTTGGACTGTAGGAGGAAACCGGAGCACCCGGAGGAAACCCACGCAGACACGGGGAGAATGTGCAAACTCCACACAAAATGCTATTGTTTTTCTTTTAGTTCATAAAGGAATGTTTTGTAATAAATAGGATGATATTTTTACTGTGCAGTTGAAAATCTTTTAATTTGTATTATAAGTAGATGTTTGTTATATTTTATTTGCATTTCATTTGTTAATGAATTTCAATTTCATCATTAAAATGTTGTGTGCCTATGCTTCAGTGGGAGGTTATTTCATTAAAACTAAAACCAGTCAAAATAGTATCTAACAAGCCAGGGTTTAATTTCTGGGATCTGACTTATCCAGAAATAAGATCATCTGGGGTCACAACACCTAACAATATTGCAATCTAAGGACTGTTACCTTCAAACAGATTTTCAAGTCTACTCAGCATATCTAATTGATATGAGCAGGTGAAACAAAGAGTTGATTGGTATAGTTATGGAAAATCGCATGAACAACATAATGATATATAAATTTAAATACATGTAATTGATAATTTCCATGGCCAAAAGTTCAAATGCACCATTGAATGGAATAGGAAATGGAAAAATGTCTCAGTTTTTAATCCTCAGCCAATTTTGTGATCAGATGTATTCACAAATGATCAAAAATACTATCTAAGTATAATGCAGGCAGTTATTCACAACTATTCAACTGTACAGAGCCCCGTGAAATGATTTACAAAGGATGGGAGTCATTGTGGACAAAAACTGTTCTTCAAATACATTTCATACTATTACATGTCTTTCTGAGATTATTAACTGGATACAGGTTTAAATATAGTTGGGGAGCAATGTTGGATCGCAGGAAAAAGTGTTGAACTAACAAAAAGATAGAGTCACACATTGAATACAAATTACTTGTGACAATAAGAGCAAATCAAGGGAAAATCGCAAGCTAAACTTCCATCACCATACAATAAATAGTTGCTAAATGAAAACAAGGTGGAGGAATTGGAGGATGGGGGAAGTGTGATGGAAGGAACTGGGGAAGTAATGATTAGAACTGTAACTAAAGATCCAAAACACTGCATTGATTCCCAGATGCCATGGAAAACAATTCTGCAGGAGGAATTTTAGTGCCAATTTTCATACAAAAATAGAGATAAAGAGCTTTACTCAAAGAGATATTATAATGTGGAATTTGCTACGCAGGAAGTAATTGAGGCAAATATCAGGCGACTGACTGTGTGGAGTTTGCACATTCTCCCCGTGTCTGCGTGGGTTTCCTCCGGGTGCTCCAGTTTCCTCCCACAGTCCAAAGATGTGCAGGTTAGGTGAATTGGCCATGTTAAATTGCCTGTAGTGTTAGGTGCAGGGGTAAATGTAGGGGAATGGGTCTGGGTGGGTGCGCTTCGGTGGGTTGGTGTGGACTTGTTGGGCCGAAGGGCCTGTTTCCACACTGTAAGTAATCTAATCTAATCTAATCTTCGATGCTTCTGTGGAGACTGGACTTTCTATATGAGACTAGGTGAGCACTTGGTAAGAGTAAAAGGCGGTTTCTGCTGACACACACAACTGCAGGCAACTGTGCTTCTAGAAATGTGCATGCACGTTATTCCATACATCATGATGTCATATGCAAAGGCTGCATTTACATGTACACAGTAGAAATGCAATATGGATCAGGGTTCAGCAGGGGCTGGAAGAGTGACTCCATGGGGAGGGGGGAGAAAGAAAGGCCCGCTATTCTCCTCGCCCCCACAAGCCTGGTCCTTTTCCAGTCCTCTCCCTCCTTTCCCACCTCTGTGCCCAACTCCTGGGCCCTACCCCTTATTCCCTCCCATTGTCTTCCCTACTGCTAGGACGAGGATTCTCTCCCCCCAGGTGCTGAGCAGCCTCATGTCTGGCACCCCTCCACCCATCCCAGCCCTTTCTGCCCTTCAGTGTGCAGTTTGCTCCTGGCTGAGAGACGGGAGAGATCAAGTGAGATGGAAGCAGGTGACACAGCTGTTAGTGCTTGGACATGGGCGTAATGGTGATATGGTGTCCTGAGTGAGTGAGTAGGCATTGCACAGGGCAACGGAGGTTAGTAGTGTGGGAGATTATGGGTGGGATTGGCAGTGAAAGAAAATGCTACAGGCTACAATAGGAATGGTAGAACATGAGCTTTGGTGGGAGGTGGGTACAGCAGTAGAGATAGGGTGAGCGTGAGGAATTGGTCTAGCTCAGTTGGTTTGTTAAGCAATGTGATGCCACCAGCATAGGTTCAATCCCCTTGGTGGCTGGAGTTTTCATGAAGGAGTCTGTTTCTCAACCTCTCCCCTTGTCTGGGGTATGGTGGCCCTCAGGTTAAATCACTACCAATAATCTCTCTCTCTCTAATGACAGAGCAGCCCTATGGTCTGGTAAGACTAAGACTACCACTCATTGGAGAGATAATAATAGCACTGACCCTCGTGCAGTGTGGAAGGTATTAATCTTCTTATGGCACTTCTGGCCATTCCTCCATACTGTGGCGATAACAGTGACCCAGGTAGTGACCTCAGACCAGGCTACCAGGGGCTGGTCTTGTGGCCTCCTTTGTCTGACTTCCAGGAAGACTCCTCCCCTTTGCACCATTCCCTGGTCCCTACCAAAGAGTCAGTGTTGTCCTCCTCTTCACGACATCTTCTGGAAATATCTTTGACCAAGCAGGGCAGCTTTAGATTGCCAGTGCCACCTTGTAAAGATGGCATGATGCAAGATGTGCTGTCCTTTCACTGGATTTCCACTGAGTGACCGAGTTGTTCAGGGAATGGTATGTCATGGATGGAGCTAGAGTTGAATGTGAGGAATATCTGTGGGGCAAAGTGGGCTGCTAATGAGGCATGTTTGATAAAATACAGTGAGAAATATCACTAGGCTGCATGGCAAAAATCTTCAGCTTCTCAACACAACTTGTATTTAGCCAAAACGATTCAGTCCAATAAGTTCATTCCATAATACTAAGATACGAGGTTGTATTAGCTTAAGACTGGTAACTATGAGTTGCTTGCATTGTAATTAGTGATCTCACGATTTGTCTGCTCTCGCTATTCAACAGCTTCGTAGATCAGAGACCAATCTTTAAGAGAAAGATGTTAGTGTTTAACAAGATGTTTGACTGTCCCCTGGGAGTCTGGAGCTCAGCTGTATGCTGCAAGATTGGAATGAAAAGTAATGTTGTGGGGAAAATCACCAGCCTCGGAGTCAGAGTTGGGGTTCAACGACAGAGTTTATTGTACAACGAAATACCGAAGTTCCGGGTAGAGAAAGACACCAATAGCAGAGTGGTCAGCTGCGAGCCTTCTCTCAACCTGGAGCACATGTCTAGATACTTTTATACATTTTGTCATATAATAGGTCAGTGATGAGGTTATTGTCTTTGTAACATAGTTTGTTTAGTGTAAACATTGCAGAATCATTGATAGTTTCCGTGCAGTCCTTGTCAGTTCCAGCGCAGCCTTTGTTAATTTCAGCACTGACATTGTCAGTTTCAACGTCTGCGTGGAAGTCCATTGCTCCAATAATGGGTGCTAATTGCTCTTCCTAAGAAGGACGATTACTGCAGCCCTGGCTATTATCACTTTGTTTTGTGTCTGTATCAAGCTGTTAGCATTTCTATCAAAGATGTTGGCTGGATCCAGACACTTCGGCGGGCAGTGTACATTACGCATGTGTATTCTCTCCCCCACCTGCCTTAAACTAATCAACTGGGTTGTGAGTGCATTGTGCTGGCATTCTGGTGGTCCTGGGCAGTATCTGTGTTTGCTTTGCTGTCTCTCTCCATATTGTGGTCCGGCAGCCATCTTGTGCGTCCAGTGGTCAACTTATGGCTCGGCAGCCATCTTGTGTGTCCGTATGCCTAGTGTCACCCTGCCCCGTGCCAACTCCCACTTCAGTAGCTTTGCTTGTAGGAGAGGAAACTGGGTCTGGGAGAATCTGCCTGCACTTGTACAGGTGAAAGGCAAAATACTTCCAAGATCAGAATTAACTAATAATGAATTTCAATGACTGGTAATTTGCACAAGATCTTTAATATTAAACGTTTTCCTGTATTGACAATTTATTCTCATGAGGGAATTGAGTGTAAACATGGCTTGTTGTCAATATTTTTTCTTTGCAATGCACATTGTTTTAAGGTTAAATAAAAAGACTGGCAACTACATTGACATTGTAAGAGACATTATTATCTCCTAAGAGATAGCAACTAGGTTACATGGCTGTAGACTGTAGAACTGATTAATGACTAACAACAAATCTAACACTAATTAGCTCTTCCCAGAGACAGTGATCTATTATTCAGTCCAATGGAAAGTGATGGAGTAGTAAGAATGTCACTGGACTAGTGAGCCAGAACCCAAGTCTGACTGGGGATGTGGCTTCAAATGCCATTGCAGCAGATCATAAACACTGAATTCAATAAAAACCTGGAATTGAAAGCTAACCTAATGGTGACCATGTAATCACAGACATTGTTGTAAAATCCCACCTGGTTCACAAATATCTAATCCAAAGCCCATCAATCCCAAACATTTCTAATTTGCTAACCAACCTGCCATGTGGCACCATTTCAAATACTTTCTGAAAGTCCAAGTACACAATATCCACAGTATTACCCTCATCCATTGCCGGTGTTAACTTACCAAAGGACTCAATTTGTCAGACATGACCTGCCTTGACAAAGTGTTGTTGATTGTCTAGTATTATTTTATTTTTCTCTAAGGGTACATTTATCTTCTCCAATCTTACAGCCTCATTAGTTTTCCCCACTATTGATGTCAAGCTGAGTGGTCTGTAGTTTCCTAGTTATCCTTTGCCCCTTTCTTGAACAATGACATCATATTTGCAATCCTCCAGTCCCCCAGGACTACCCCTGTGATCAGAGAGGCCTGGACAATTTCTGTCAACAGTTCTGCAATTTGCTCCCTTACTCCCCAGCAATCTCAGATGCATCCCACCTGGTCTGGTGACTTCTCTACCTGCCTTTTTAGCACCCCTTCTTTACCTAACACTATACTGCTCAATTGCTCAGCACCCATACTTTCAACTGGGCCATTGTCACCATCTTCTAATTTGTTAAAGACAGAAACAAAGCATTAATTTATTACCTCTGCAATACCCTTTGCTTCAGGGTGCATATTATCCTGCTTGTTCCTTCTGGGCTCTACTCTATCCTTCACTAATCTTTCACAATTAATATGCTTAAAGAACATTTCAGTATTTGTTTGAGCACAGTCTGCCATCCATTCCTCATGCTTCCACTTAGCCTTCCTTATTCCAGCCTCCCTCCTAAATTTGATGCTCTCTTCCTGATTCTATTGCTATTATTATTCTGGTAAGCATCATATTACAGAAGGGGCAGTGCTAGATGTCTTGAAGCACATTAAAGTGGAGTTTAATTCAGATGGAGTTTAATTCAGATAAATGCGAGGTGCTGCAGTTTGGGAAAGCAAATCTTAGCAGGACTTATACACTTAATGGTAAGGTCCTGGGGAGTGTTGCTGAACAAAGAGACCTTAGAATACAGGTTCATAGCTCCTTGAAAGTGGAGTTACAGGTAGATAGGATATTCAAGGAGCTATGAACTTGTATTCCAAGGTCTCTTTGTTCAGCAACACTCCCTAGACCTTATAATTAAGTGTATAAGTCCTGCTAAGATTTGCTTTACTTAAATGCAGCACCTCGCATTTATCTGAATTAAACTCCATCTGCCACTTCTCAGCCCATTGGCCCATCTGATCAAGATCCTGTTGCAATCTGAGGTAACCCTTTTTGTTGTCGACTACACCTCCAATTTTGGTGTCATCTGCAAACTTACTAACTGTACCTCTTATGCTCACATCCAAATCATTTATATAAACGATGAAAAGCAGTGGACACAGCACCGATCCTTGTGGCATTCCATACCTCGACACGGTCCTGTCCCCCTTAGTCCAAGAACTCCCCACCTACATTCGGGATACCACCTATGCCCTCCACCTCCTCCATGATTTTTGCTTCCCTGGTCCCCAACGCCTTATCTTCACCATGGACATCCAGTCCCTATACACCTCCATCCCCCATCACGAAGGATTCAAATCCCTCCGCTTCTTCCTTTCCCGCCGTACCAACCAGTACCCTTCCACTGACACCCTCCTTTGACTGACTGAACTGGTCCTCACCCTCAACAACTCTTTCCAATCCTCCCACTTCCGCCAAATCAAAGGAGTAGCCATGGGCACCCGCATGGTGCCTCTTCGTAGGATATGTGGAACAGTCCATCTTCCGCAGCTACACTGGCACCACCCCCCACCTTTTCCTCCGCTACATCGATGACTGTATCGGCGCTGCCTCGTGCTCCCACGAGGAGGTTGAACAATTCATCCACTTTACCAACACCTCCACCCCGACCTCAAATTTACCTGGACCATCTCAGACTCCTCCCTCCCCTTCCTAGACGTCTCCATTTCTATCTGGGGCGACCGAATCAACACGGATATTTACTATAAACCGACCGACTCCCACAGCTACCTAGGCTACACCTCCTCCCACCCTGTCCCCTGTAAAAACGCCGTCCCATATTCCCAATTCCTTCGTCTCCGCCGCATCTGCTCCCAAGAGGACCAGTTCCAATACCGAACAACCCAGATGGCCTCCTTCTTCAAAGACCGCAATT
>NC_057710.1:85056038-85069280 GCF_004010195.1 Chiloscyllium plagiosum
GGATAGGATAAATAGACAAAGTCTTTTCCTTGGGGTGGGGGTGTCCAGAACTAGAGGGCATAGGTTGAGGGTGAGAGGGGAAAGATATAAAAGAGACCTAAGGGGCAACGTTTTCATGCAGAGGGTGGTATGTGTATGGAATGAGCTGCCAGAGGAAGTGGTGGAGGCTGGTACAATTGCAACATTTAAAAGACATTTGGATGGGTAAATGAATAGGAAGGGTTTGGAGGGATATGGGCTGGGTGCTGGCAGTCAGGTCTAGATTGGGTTGGGATATCTGGTTGGCCTGGAAGGGTTGGACCGAAGGATCTGTTTCCGTGCTATACATCTCGATGACTCCATGAGTCTATTTGCCTCCTTTTTTTCCCCTTATTTTCTCATTAATATCCTTAGTCATCCAAGGCGTTTTGCTTTGGATACTCCATATTTATTTCTCCTGTGATGTACCCAACTTGCACCCTAAAAAGGGGCAAAAAATAATTGGAGCCATTCTTTATACTCTTCTGTCAGCATTTATTATCAGAGCTACATCTAATAAACATCCGCTTCCAGACCTAGCAATAATGGTTGCAGTCTGCATCTATTACAGGGGCAAAAGAGAATCCCTAGTTAATGCCCACCTCCTGCGTATGAATAAACAAATTCATATAAATAAAACTAAAGTCATAAATTTAAGAAAAGAACAAAAGTGAGAAGTTATGAAAAGAGTGTTAGAGAATGGAATGTCTTATCAAACAGGAGCAAGTGGCAACATAATCCATAAAGCCTCAAAAAGGAAAGTGATTGATAATCTGAAAAAGAAATATAGAAGATTGGAGAAAAATGCTCAAGGTTTGGAATAAATGGATGGCTCCTTCAGGGAATTGGCATAGACATGATAAGACAATTAGCTTCCCTCTGTGCTGTGAATGCTTTGATTCCATATAAAAAGAAGAAACAACCAACCTCTAAATTAATCATTCTCTGTCAGACATCTCAGAGAAGTTCTGTCAGTGAAAGAAAATAATTTACAAAAACATCCATTATTCATCAGTTCTGGCTGAGAGTTAAAGCAATACGTAACCTAGAATGCACAATGAGAAACATTGAATTGTATGTGGGAATAAGAGCTCAAGTAATTGGTACTGATGTATCTTTCTAAGAGATCAATTTGCTATAAAAGATATTCAGTGACCACATTTTGAGATCAGTAATTGTGAAACTCTGCAGAGGTGAATACTTTTTCTGGCTATTCAACTGACAGTTTTGCAGCAGTTTAGTATTTTTTTAACAAATATTATCATTTTTGTCTCATTTCAATTCTTTTCACATGCAAGTTTAGAATATAGAATCCATTGTTAAAAAAGAACTGAAAACTTTGACTAATTAGATAACTGTACTCAGATTCAGAGGGGCCATTGAGTTTCAGTGTTTTAGAATCCAAGCAGGCAAATTGAGTTGGTCCAGTTACAACAGGGCTGGTTCACAAGACATTTTTTTAATGCATCTATTTTGTGGACCCCAAATAACACGGTTCTTTTTCCCTTTTGTTCTAATCATGTAGAAAGCAATGTAAAGGATTTGATGCGCAACAAGAGGTGAAAAGATGGTGGACAAAATATAAAGTTGCAAAATGAAAACATAGATCTTCAAGCCTGTTATCAAAGTATACTCGAATGAGTCAAAAATCAGTGTCACCATCACAGCGTTTCAGGATACATAATGCAACCTAATAAACCATATTTCAGTCCAAACAGCCAATCTAGGACAGCCAGTCTGATCTCAGAAGTGTCATGCAATCTTCACAAAAGGTTCATTTAAGATCTGCTACTAATTCTACATGGCAGGGTTTTTATTTGTTGTTTGAATTTTACAAATAGATAGATAGATATATATATTGGAAAAGAGAACAGAGTCATGTACTTATCCGAATGGCTTTTAAAAGTTGTTATTGTTTCTCCATCCACCACTTCCTCAGGGAGTTCATTCCACATGCGAACCACCCTCTGTGTAAAAAAATTTGCAACTTTCATATTGGTGACTGGATCAGGCTGTGTAATTTGATAATATCATATAGTCTTGAGTGGGAAAAAGATTGAGGGATGCAGAGGGAGACAGGTATGCCATCATCATCTCCTGATGGTCTTAGTTGTAGGTGCAGAAATTCCAATCAGGGTCCAAAAACCTACTTCAAAACTTGGTCAGAAAAAATATTATGCAACTACCTTTGATTACTTTTACACTGGAGATTTCAAGATATGGGCTTTCTGTTATGAATCTGTCCAGGAAGGTTTAAATCCATGAGGAGAGAAGGTTGTTTCAAAACTATGCTTTGTTTTACACTACTGAAAGCCATACTCTGAAGTTTAAGTGACCAGCAGATACTTTGAAAGCTACTGTGAAAGGGTAAGGATGTAAGGAAAGTAGAATGCCAGGCACTAATCATCTCCTACAAGAGAAAATCTAACCATCACTTTTTCAATGGCATCACCTAATACCAACCCCTTACCTTCAGCATCTAGTGATTATCATTAACCAGAAATTGAAGAGGATCAACAATAGAAGTGCACTGCTACAATAGCAGGTCACAGGCTGGGAATTCTGTTGTAAGTCACTCCTCTCTTGACTCGCCAAAGCCTGGCTGCCCTGTACAAGGCACAAGTCAGGAATGCAACAGAATGTTGTCCTCTTGCTTGGATGAATGCAGCTTCAAAAACACTCCAAAGCTTGACGCAACCTGGACAAAGCAGCTTGTTTAATCAATATCCCATCTACTACCTTGAACATTCACTCTCTCCATCAGCTGCAAGATACACTGCAGCAACTAGCAAAGCCTCCTCCGACAGGACCGTTCAAACTCAAATTCAGACACAATAAGTCCAGGGAAGCAATTGCATGGAAACATCAAGAGCCGCTTTAACCCTCACATCATCCTGACTTGGAATTGTATCACTCACTGATGCTGAGTCAAAATCCTGGGGCTCCATCTCTATTAGTGTTAGTGCACCTACATCAAATGCACTGTAGTGGATTAAAAAGACAGTTCAGCACCACCTTCCCAAGATGTGGTGATTTACTTTAAGGCTGGCAAACCGAATATTATGCTGCCTGATATGGGCAAGATTTGTTACCACCTTTGTGACTGTCTGGTACCCTCTACTTGTTAAGCAGTGGCATGGCTAACAAAAGTGAGAGGCGAGTGGGCCTTCGTGTCAGTTGGGAGTGCTAAGAATAGTGGAGTTTGGCTATAGGTCAAATTACAGCATAAATCATAACTCATGCCATTGTGTCCATGTTAAATGAGAGCAAATCTCACTTGACAAGTCCAGGCAAGTGTGCCTTTATTTAGAGGTAGGACATCAAAAGAAGTTGGAAATTGTCCTGTGGTGCAACCTCACCTGCCTGGCAACCATAATAAACACAAATAGTAGAATTTCCACAGTTCACATTTTGAGTGTCAACCCCAATGCTTCTTAATACGTAAGTGGTTGAATAATCTCAAGCACAGGCAACTCAGTAATTCTCTTCCTTTGATCCTTTAAATATTGACTTGTACATTCAGGTATCACTGAGTGTTCCTGATGAAGGATTTATGCCCGAAACGTCGACTCCCCTGCTCCTTAGGTGCTGCCTGACCGGCTGTGCTTTTCTAGCACCATACTCTCAATACTGAGTGTTCTGACACCTCTTCTGTACATCTGCATTAATGACTGCAAAATTTGAGAGCTAGCTAAGAAAAAGTGAAGACATCCATATAATAGCATCTTACTTTAAACTTATTGTGATACAGCTTTTGCCATTTTCTGATGGAATGCAGATTTTCAGCACCTTTGAATCACCTATGGAAAATTTGTATCATTCACATTACAGGCACAGATAGGGTGGAACATGTCAATTTTTAAACTTCGTAGTGTCCCAGTTGTGCTACATTCCAAGCTAAAAAATTAAAAGACTGCGATTTCTGAGGTAAAATATTCTAGGTTGATCCATGACTCCATCCGAAGAGTAGGACAGTCATCAAGGGCTTATGCCCAAAACATTGACTCTCATGCTCCTCAGATGCTGCCTGGCCTGCTGTGCTTTTCCAGTGCCACACTTTTTGATTCTAATTCTCCAGCATCTGCAAACCTCACTTTCTCCATAGCTCCATCCCCATAGTTATAAATTTCAATCTCCAAAATGTCATCCTATTTGCAATTTCATCAGCAACATTTGTCACACTGAGATTATTGAGGGTTTAATCAAGCCGAAAGTGTCTCCAGACTTTTGAAAAATGAGAAAATGATAAAATCGAAACATATAAAATCTTTACAGGTTGCTGTAGATAGAATGTTTCTCCAGTTAGTGATTCTAGGACCAAGGGACTTAATGTTAGAATAAGGGATAGGCCATTTAAGACTGAGATGAGGAGGAATTCCTTTACTCAAAGCATGGTCAATCTTTAGAATTCATTATCCCAGAGGCTGTGGAAATCCAGCCATGGAGCATGGTCAAGACAGAAATCAATAGGTTTCTGGATATAAATGACATTACGGGATATGGAAATATAGCAGGAAAGTAGCTTTGAGGTAGATGATTAGCCATTATCTAATTGAATGATGGGACAAGCCTGTGGGCCGAATGGCCAGTGTTTTGATGGTGTATGCATGCACTTCTAACAATTACTGCCACACACTTTGATACCAGTACTTCCATTTTAAGAACTCCAAACTGTGATCTATGTTCTCTCTGAACATCACCTATCTAAACATAATCTCAGTAGCTTGAAATACTATCCCACCAACATCCCCAACCCCTCTTAGGGGACTATCTAAAGGGATTCTCAACAACTTATTGGTTAGTTACAGCATTATTTTGTCTGGTCATTGCTGAGTTTTGAGAGGGTGAAGGGAAGCATACAAATGGTAGACACAAGGGCTCCTGAGGCACAATGTTAGTGTCCCTATCTCATAACACATCTGACAAGTTGATTAAGAAACAAATATTTTTAATATGGTAGTCATATATCCTGATTGACAGAGATTGCTCATAGGTGAGTAATTGGGGCGGGGGGTGGAGTTTGCTAAATTAAGCATTAATTGATGTAAGTGATGAAATAAACAGGACATTGCATTTGAAATCATACTCCTGAATTGACACTTCATATAAGGTCACTCAAACTCCTCCTCCCGTTGCATCCGTATTCTTAGGGCTACACTCTTGAATTAGTCTTCACCAACAATTCTTGTCACTGTCCTTTTGAAAACGTGTTTCATGAGGATATAGAACATCTTTCTTTCTTTCTATAAACCTCTCTGACCAAGATCTTGTCTACAGTATCCAAAGGTCTTAATGCATCCTCTGTCATGGTCAGCCATTGTTGAATCTTTCACAGCATACTATTCAAAATTACCTCAGCACCACTAGCAGGCAGCTTCCCTTTAAGAGGTGCAGACTAGCTTTAAGTAATGGTCAGCACACATTGTACTGAGCCCCCAGCTGATGCACACCGCCCAGAGTGTGCTGAATATTTGCAGAAATGAGTAAATTAAACAAAATTGCTCTCCTGCCTGCAGTACAATCAACAGGCAACCCTGTTTTTGGAGTTGTCCAAAATTAAGTCCCTAAGATCTCTTGCCAAGACTCAACCATGTACATTTTAGTTTTATAATAACAGATAGATCCAAATTAATTCTAACTTTCAGAACTATAAAGTTATCAATGAGCAATAGCAATTTAATGTGTTGCACAAAGAAGAGAACCAAAACAACCTGATTGGATTTACTTGGATACCATTGACTGAAACCTAACCATGGGAAATCCAGTGAATTTTCTCATTCATTCAGGGAATGTGGGTATCACTGGCTGGGCCAACATTGAATACCCATCCTCAATTACCCCATAGAAGATGGATAGGAGCCACATCCTTGAACTAATGTTGTTCATTTGTTTAAGGAAGACCCACCATGCTGCTGGCAAGTGAGTTCCAGGCGTTTGACCCAGCAACAGTGAAGGAACAGCAAAATGTTTCAAAGTCAGAATTGTAAGTGGCTTACAGGGGAACTTGCAGGTGACCCCCTTTATCTGCTGCCCTTATCATTTCACATAGTAGGGGTCATTGACCCATCAAACCTATCTGATGATCCTTGGGAAATTTCTGAGGGCACAAGCTGCTATGAATTCAAGCCGAAAATTGAAGAGACAAAAGCATCTAAACTTTGAATTTCTTTTGAAACTTTAGAAATGTGTAATTAAAAGTCTTAAAAAATTCAAGTCTAACATCCTACCTTAAAGCATAAAACAGTCAATGTTATAAATTGACAAAATAATCAACATCACATATAAAACATTGTCAATTACTTGAACATTTTCTATGCTGAGTATCAACTTTGTTTTAAACGTGTTCTTAAAGCTGCATGATTTCCTATTTAGTGTTAAATTCTGAGACATTTGGAACAAGTTAATTGTGAAATTAGCAATCTACATGAGTTCATTGAACACTTGCATATTCTCTAAAATTGTAAGAGTGTGATTTATATAAATTTACATTCCACTGTGATGTTTATCAAATTCTGTTTGATTATGCTCCTATGAAACTCCTTCAAACATTTTATTTCATTGAAGGCATTCTGTAAATGAGAGTCCTTGTTGTTGTTATCGTTGTTATGTGGTCACTTGTTTGTGCTTGAACTGAATTTCCATTTAGTAATAGGTTTTGGCAAACAGTTCTACAACAGTCACTGTTTGAGTAAGGTGCTTTCCATTCATTTCAATGAAAGTAAAACTAGGCAGATTCATTGACAGACACTTTGTCTTTCCCTATGTTCAATATTCCCTGCAAAGAGTTTGTTTTGCATCCTTGCATTCAATATGGTTGTATAGTTGTTCTTGAAATAAATGAGAGCTTTGTGATCAATGGGAGTTAATGGAAGGTAAATAGCACTATTTAGATTTCACCACAATCTTAAATGACTTATGTTGATCATCTCAAGAAAGCTTTTGAAAATTTAAGGAGCTCAAGACCACAATGGAAGTTTGGGATCTATCATTTGTCCTTCTGGACTTTTTTTCTGCTCTTTAACTTTTGTAATGATTTTAGTTGCCATAAAGTTTTGTCCTCAGAGTTCAACAACTGCCACATTTTACAATAATTTTGCTTCTGTGAACAATTCCATATAGAGGTCCTGCAAGCTTAATCATTTCAGGAGTAAGACAAGCAGTGATGGCTGCTGCCACTTCAGTATGCAAGGACCATGTCCACATGCAATCATTTTCCCACACGTTAACAAAGACAAACACTCACACTCACGCTTTCAACACAACTAAGAGTGTCATGGAAAAAATATTTCACAAATCCCAATACAAACAAAGCGGTCCCATTTTCATTGGGACAGGAATGGTGTTGGTCAAGAATCACACATGCAGATGCAGGAGTCCTGAGTTCTTCACCTGGTGGATACTTGCTGAGTTGTCATAATAGGTGTGAGGGCAAAGGATGGTGAGAGGGTAGGGAAAAGGATTCACTGAACTGGTATAGGGGCTCGAAGTAGACTTTGGGGTTGCGTAGAAAGGCATCAGGAAAGAGTATATAATGGGCTACAGCAGTGGTTAGTGGGGCTTAAGATGACATGGACAGCCTTAGGGGCTGTTGGGGATGCGTATCAGGCATGTATTGACAAGAGATGGCATGGATGGGGCATAGATGGGGCATTGGGAGTATGTGAGGCTGAGGAGTTGTGAAGGGTAAGGATTATTTTATGCTTTAAATTTTTTTGATGTTTAAGACCATGCCACTGCAGAGTTTAAAAAAAACCACACAACTCCAGGTTAGAGTCCAACAGGTTTATTTTAGAAGTACAAGCTTTCAGAGCGCTGCTCCTTCATCAGGTAGCTTGTGGGGCAGGATCATAGGACACAGAATTTATAGTAAAAAATCAAAGTGTCAAACAACTGATGCGATTTATTGAACAATCTAAATTGCTGTTAAGTCTTTAATCACTCAGAATTGGGGTGCAGGTTTCGAGTGATTAATTTGTAAATCCCAGAACTTCTTTCAAGTCATTGACTGATCAGCAATCTAGGTTTGTTCAATAAAGTCAGTGGCTTGAAAGAAGTTCTGGGATTTACAAATTAATCACTCGAAACCTGCACCCCAATTCTGAGTGATTAAAGACTTAACAGCAATTTAGGTTGTTCAATAAATCGCATCAGTTGTTTGACACTTTGATTTTTTACTATAAATTCTGTGTCCTATGATCCTGCCCCACTAGCTACCTGATGAAGGAGCAGCACTCCGAAAACTTGTACAATGAACATTATAGTACAGGAACAGGCTCTTCGGCCCTCCAAGCCCGCGCTGATCCAGATCCTATATCTAAACCGGTCATCTATTTTCCAAGGATCGGTATCCCTCTGCTCATTCATGTATCTGTCTAGATGTATCTTAAATGACAATATTGTGCCTGCCTCTACCACCTCCGTTGACAACGTATTCCAGGCACCCACCACCTTCTGCATAAAGAATTTTCCACGTATATCTCCCTTAAACGTTTCCTTTCTCACCTTGAACTCATGACCCCTAGTAATTAAGTCCCTCATTCTGGGAAAAAGCTTCTTGTTATCCATCCTGTTTATACCCCTCATGATTTTGTGGACTGCAATCAGGTCCCCTCTCAACCTCAGTCTTTCTAATGAAAATAATTCTAATCTACTCTACTTCTCTTCATAGACAGCACCCTCCATAACAGGCAACATCCTGGTGAATCTCCTCTGTACCCTGTCCAAAACATCCACATCCTTTTGGTCATGGGAAGACCAGAACTGTATGCAGTATTCCAAATGTGTCCTAACCAAAGTCTTCTACAACTGCAACATGACCTACCAATTCTTTTACACAATACTCCATGCGATGAAGGAAAGCGTGCCATATGCCTTCTTGACCACTCTATCAACCTGAGTTGCTATCTTCAAGGTACAACAGACCTGAACATGCAGATCTCTCTGGGCATCAATTTTCCCCAGGGCTTTTCCATTTACCGTATAGTTCGCTCTTGAATTGGATCTTCAAAATGCATCACCTCGCCCAGATTGAACTCCATCTGCCATTTCTCTGCCCAACTCTCCAATCTATCCATCTATATTCTGCTGTGTCTCTGACAGTCCATTCACTATCTGCTACTTCACCAATCTTAGTGTCATCTGCAAACTTGCTAATCAGACGACCTGTATCTTCCTCCAGATCATTTATGTACTTCCAAATAAACCTGTTGGACAAAATCTGGTGTTGTGAGATTTTTAATTTTGTCCCCTCCAGTGCACCAGCACCTTCACACCATTGCACAGAGACCTCTGTGCCCAGTAGCTTCCATTCCTGGTCTAGCCTGATTTCAAAGTGGCTGGTCCTGTACCAAATAGCTGGCATATGGGCAGCCATTTTTAAAAGTGAGGTTCACAGAACCTGGACTTAACTCTGAGCTCCCAACGTGCAGGCAAACATCAGGCCTTGGAATTGTGCGAATGGTTCCCCACTCCCTTGCATCCCATCCAAACAACATCATACACATAGCATCACAGGAATGTTGCTCCAGTTTCCAATGATACAGGTACTTTGGCTTCCAAGGAAGGTCATAAACCATTTAAAGTCAGTTTTTGCCACATTAAATTGTTGCTAGGCAGCATGTGGCCTAGGTTTCATAGATGTTCATATACTCTGGTGCTTGTAATCATAAAAGAAAAGAGATGTATTGACTCATATTTGAATCAGAATTGACTCAGAGATAGGGTCACATAAGTATGCAGCTGCTTGCAGTAGTGGGTGGGAAAAGGTGCAGCTAAAAGACATACACTCAGAAGAAAGGGTTTAATGAGTCAATCAGATAATTCACCTCACAAATTTTACTTGCAGATTACGGCAATTTTACTCCAACTCCCAACCACACCAGCCAGCAAGAACTTATTCAGAGACTGCCTTTGCATTAATATCATGACCACAATTTTACATGATTGACATTTTGGCACTACTTTGGTAATTAGCATTATATTGACAGCCCTATCTACTGACATGACTTCAAGATGTTGTGACTATGCACTGGGTCCTTGTCTGTAGATATATCATTGCAACCCAGTCAGGAAGGGCGAATTATTCTTTAAAATAAAAATAATACTACAGATACTAGCAAAACAAAACAAAAACATAAATTGTTGGAGACACTCAGCAGCATCTGTGCAGAGAAAACAGAGTGAAAGATTTGAGTCCAGTGACTTCATCTGAACTAATTCCTTTTCTTGTCTCATTCCTCCAGTGACCACAACAACGTTTGAATTTAAATTGAAAGGTGATATTGCCAATTGTTTGTTAAATTGTGTGTTGCTCAGTATGGGATGAAAGTCAATCAGATTTATTAACATAACAAATAGAGGAATAGTTTATTGCAAAGGAAATTTACTTCAGCAAAGATTATCAAAAGATTTAAAATATGCAAATATGTCCCACTATCTATGAAAAATAACACAAACACAAATTCCTCCAAACCTGAAAAACATAAAAATTCATTCCTGATTAAGGGTTTTTGCCCAAAATGTCAACTCTCCTCCTCCTCAGATGCTGCCTGACCTGCTGTGCTTTTCCAGCACCATACTCTCAACTCTAATCTCTAGCATCTGCAGTCCTCACTTTTGCCAAACATAAAAAATTTGCAGAGCATTACCTTAAAGTAACAAAACAGAAATTGTTGTAGTAACTCAGCAGGTCTAGCAGACTCTGTGAAGACAAAGCAGAGGTAACGTTTCAGGTTCAGTGACCTCCCTTCAGAGTTGATTGTAGCTTGGAAAAGGTGGTCTATATACTGAAGCTGGTGGAAGGGTGGGAAAAAAGTGAATGATAGGTAGAGTTGGAACATAGAGAGAGAGAACAGCAATTGGGCACATCAAGGAATGGATTGTAATGAGCCGGGGGAAAGAAAAGCTGATAATGGGGACCAAAGCAGCCCATGTGATGACAAGGTAAAAACAATGACTGCAGATGCTGGAAACCAGATTCTGGATCAGTGGTGCTGGAAGAGGACAGCAGTTCAGGAAGCATCTGATGACAAGGCCTGGTTATGGGGGCTGGGGAAGGACATGGGAGAAAATGCTCAGGCCCTCAAATTACTGAGCTTAATATTGAGTCCTGAAGGCTGCAGGTCCCAAATGGAAAAGGAGAAGCCATTCTTCAAGATCGCACTGAGTCTCCTGGAGCACTGTAGCCAGCCTGAGACAGAGATTTGGCCAGGAGCACGGTGATGTGTTGAAGAGACAAGAGCAACAGGAAGCTCAGGTCTTCATTTTTACAGGCAGAATGTAAATGTTCTGCAAAGCGGTTGCCCAGTCTGAGCTTCCCCAATGTAGAAGAGACCACATTGTGAGCAGGGAATACAATATACTAGACCAAATGATGTGTATTTAAATTGCTGCTTCACCTGGAAGGTGCGTTTGGGCCTTTGAGAGGGGACGAAGTAAAGAGGCAGCTATTGCACTTTCCATAATTGCAGGGAGCAGTAACCTGGAGGATATGGTCTCTATAGAAGGCTGACAAGGAACTGGAGAGGAATATATGTCTGATGGTGGCATCTCACTCGAGGGGGCAGAAATGGTGGCTGATCTTTTGGATGTAGATGCTGGTGGGGTGGAAGGTGAAGACTAGGGTCATCCTATTGGTGTTGTGTGAGGGAAGAGAGGGAGTGAGGGCAAAGGTGTGGGAAAAGGATCAGACAGCTGAGGGCCTTGTCAACCATAGTGGTGGGAAATCCTTGGTTGAGGAAAGAGGTAGACATTTCTGAGGTCGCCTGTGTAATGTGGCATCATCCAGACAGATGCAACAGAGATAGAGAAACTGGGAGAATGGAGTCTTTACAGGAGGCAGGAGGTGAGGATATATAGTCAAGCTAAATGTGGGATTCGGTGTGTGTATACTGGATATTGGTGGCCAGCCTCTCCCCAGAAATGGAAACAGAGATGTTGAGGAAGGAAAGGGAAGAGTCAGAGATGAGCCAGGTGAAGCTAATGGCAGGATGGAAATTGGAAGCAAAACTGATAACTTTTTACAATTCCAGACAAGAGAAGGAAGCAGCACGATGATGTCACTGGAGAAAGTGTTGTGGGTGGGGACTGGAATAGGACTAGGACAAGGAATATTGCACGTACCCCACAAAGAGACAGGCATAGCTTGGGCATGTGCAGGTACCCATGGCCACATTTTGACATGAGAAAATGAAAAGTTAAGGGAGAAGTTGTTCAAAGTGAGAACAGCTTCGGCCAGGCAGAGGAGGGCAGTGATGAATGGAGATGGTTCAGGCCTTTATTTCCAGGAAAAAACTGAGACCCTAAGACCATCCTCATGAGGGATGGCCATGTAAAGGGATCGCAAGTTGACGGTAAAGAGGAGGCGGACTGGAAATTCTGAAACTTACATAAAGTGTTGTAAGAATCATAGATGTATGTGGGAAGGGAACAAACAAGACGAGGAAAACTTGAGTTAAGTTAAGAAGTCATTAGATCCATGGGCAGCAACAGGCAGACTCAGTTAATCTGCCCAGGCAGTCCTACTGGGAATTTTAAAATATTATAATATTGTGGATTACCTTAAAATACCTTGATATGTAACATTTACATTAAAAGAAGACATTCAAAAATTGTTCAAATGCTAGTCAGCAACCAACATCAATTTCATCACAAACAATCAGCACTGAGAATTATTTCTGGAACAGTTATAGCTTGTTGAAATCTCTTTTCCTGGAGACAGCAATTCAGTTTCAGATGTCTCCTTTTAGAACCCTCCATTTACAGTGATGAGAACTTTCAGTGGGTTTAATGAGAGAGAGAAGGAAAAGGTAAGTTTCCTGACTATGTTCAAAAAATAAATTAAACATCCATAAACTGATTGGTTTAGAAGATGCTGTTTAAGAAACCTTGATGAATTTCTGTAATATTTGTTGTCGACAGTATACACTGATGTTACTGAGTGCCAGTGGTAAAGGGACAATAGACAATAGACAATAGGTGCAGGAGTAGGCCATTCTGCCCTTGGAGACTGCACCACCATTCAATATGATCATGGCTGATCATCCTTAATCATTATCCTGTTCCTGCCTTATCTCCATAACCCTTGATTCCACAATCCTTGAGAGCTCTATCCAACTCTTTCTTAAATGAATCCAGAGACTGGGCCTCCACTGCCCTCTGGGGCAGAGCATTCCACACAGCCACCACTCTCTGGGTGAAAACGTTTCTCCTCATCTCTGTCCTAAA
>NC_057710.1:85070314-85100423 GCF_004010195.1 Chiloscyllium plagiosum
TATCAACCTTCAGACCTAACAGTCTCTCCAACACCAATTCCTGGCAAATATAAATTCCCTTAAGTTCAGGTCCTTCAGCCACTGTTACCTCAGGGAGATTGTGTCTTCCCCAGTGAACATAGATCTGAAGTACCAATTCAATTCTTCTGCCATTTCTTTGTTCCCCGTAATATATTCCCCTGTTTCTGTCTTCAAGGTCCCAATTTTAGTCTTACCAATTTTTTTGCCTTTCACATACCTAAAAAAGCTTTTACTATGCTCCTTGATATTTTTGGCCAGTTTACCTTCGTACCTCATTTTTTCTCAGCGTATTTCCTTCTTAGTAATCCTCTGTTGTTCTTTAAAAGCTTCTCAGTCCTTCGCTTTCCCACTTATCTTTGCTATGTTATACTTTTTCTCTTTTAACTTTATATGTTTCTTAACTTCCCTCGTCAGCCACGGACACCCATGCCTCCTCCTAGGATCTTTCTTCCTTTTTGGAATGAACTGATCCTGCAACTTCTGCATTATACACAGAAATATTCGCCATTGTTCCTTCACTGTCATCCCTGCTAAGGTATTGCACCATTGAACTTTGGCCAGCTCCTCCCTCATAGCTCCATAGTTCCCTTTATTCAACAGAAATATTGTCACTTCCGATTGTACCCTCTCCCTCTCAAATTGCAGATTGAAGCTTATTGTATTAAGCTTGGATACTTATGGGTGTAGTTTTAATCAAACATGCTGCTTTTCCCTGCTTCTTAAGAGTTGTTGGAGCTGTACCCATCCAGGCAAATGGGAGAATTCCATCATACTCCTGACTTGCACCTTGTAGGTGGTGGACAGGCTTTGAGGAGTCAGCAGGTGATTTAGTCACGGCAGCATTCTTAGCCTTTGACTTGCTCTTATAGCCACTATTAATATTGCAATACCATCACTACTTGTCTTTTATTTACCTCAATTTTTGGCTTGGAACTATGAGTTGAAGTTAAGAAATAACTTTGAAGAATAATTTTTGTTTTAATGAGTAGAGAACTAAAATAAATGTTTACTGCTGGGAACTGGCCTAGAAGATAATACAATTTAATTACTTCTAAGGACACTGTCAATGAATTGACATTGAGTTGTTCCCATGCTCAGGGCTGAAAAATGATTGGATGTTGAATTGGTTAATCAAGGAAGGGCCGGTGCTAACCAGCTAACTACAGAAAATGTCAGTTGAAAAGAGAAGAATAATGTCGAGAACCAGTTCTGACTGGCTTTTGGCAGGAGGCTGTTCGCAACACTTCCAATTTTGGTGTCATCTGCAAACTTACCAACTGTACCTCTTATGCTTTCATCCAAATCATTTATATAGTGAATGAAAAGCAATGAACCCAGCACCGATCCTTGTGGCACTCCACTGGTCACAGGCATCCAATCTAAAAAACAACTCTCCGTCACCACCCTCTGTCTTCTACCTTTAAGCCAGTTCTGTATCCAAATGGAGAGTTCTCCGTGTATTCCATGAGATCTAACCTCAGTCTCCCATGGGGACCCTGTTGAACACCTTACTGAAGTCCATATCGATCACGTCCACCACTCTGCCCTCATAAATCCTCTTTGTTACTTCTTCAGAAAAGTCAATCAAGTTTGTGAGACATGATTTCCCATGCACAAAGCCATGTTGACTATCCCTAATCAGTCCTTGCCTTTCCAAATACATGTACATCCTGTCCCTCAGGATTCCCCCCAACAACTTGCCCACTACAGATGCCAGGCTCATTGGTCTATAGTTCCCTGGCTTGTCTTTACCGCCTTTCTTAAGTAGTGGCACCACGTTAGCCAACCTCCAGTCTTCCAGCACCTCACCTTGACTATCAATGATACAAATATTTCAGCAAGGTCCTTGTGGCTGAACGCCTGGCATTGATATCTGATGGCTGTCTGCTCCAACTACCTTCAGAGCTTGCATCTGCACAGTTCTGCAGATACAGGAGGAGTCTGTCTTTCGAATTCCTCCATAAAGTGCAGTGCAGTCTCCAGTGCAGTGTCTGAAATGCATGAAGTTCCATTTATCCCAATTAAGTAATTGCCCAATGTTTCCTGGTATGGCTGTCAGTATCTGCTTCAGGCATGTTAAGAGGTAGGGAGAGCTGGCTTTAAGAAATGCAGGATAGCTTTCAGTGATAATAACCCCCTGCCATTCATTTAGTGCTAGAAATAATTGATTAGATTACTTATAGTGTGGAAACAGGCCCTTCGGAATGGCCAATTCACCTAACCTGCACATTTTTGGACTGTGGGAGGAAACAAGAGCACCCGGAGGGATGTGCAGACAGTTGCCTGAGGCAGGAATTGAACCTGGGTCTCTGGTAATGTGAGGCAGCAGTGCTAACCACTATGCCACCGTGCTGCCCACAGTGAGCAAACAGCAGGAAGTTGGCATACTGCCTGAATTGTAATCAATGGGCATAAGCTAATTATATATCTCGATTCCAATGCTTACTTTTGGGGTCCACAAATGTATCTTTCAATCCATGTGAAAAATCAGTCAAGTACTGTGATCTTTGCATTCTGTCACTTTCAGTTTACCCTGAAGTATTCCAGTATATCTCCAGCTTTTAATATAAAATACTCTTTCATAGTTCCTTCTCTTAATTACTGACAGTAAATTTACTGTAGGAATCATTTCCCACTAATAGTTTGACTATTGCAAGCCAACGAAATGATATTAAATTTTCAACAAAATTACACCAAAATGCAATGACTTGTACAAAAACTGAGAGCTTGATTTTCAAACACATGAAAAGGCTGAACAGCAAGACCAAAGTAAAGAGAAATAAATAAATTGAAAGATAGAAGACTAGTGGAAGTAGAAATTGATTTTACAAGTGAATGTCAGAGGACAATGACAATCATAGCAAAAGATGAGAAGAACCACAAACAGAAATAAAATGTAATATATACTCAATACAGTACATCTACAAAACAAAATTGTTTTACCTCATGTTTTCCTTTCAATACGGTTTACTATCCCAAACAAAATACAACATCATTTCAAAAATCTTCGCGTCACAAAACACAAGCTCATGCCACCTCGAGTGAACAGGTCACCAATGCATAAGTAGTGCCCAATGATTAATGCAAGTGAAGCAGCAAGCTGGAGCACTGAACTGTAAAGCAGTACAGTACACTTTCTGGAGAGCATCATTACACAGCAAGATGCAGGCAGAATTTAAAGCAATCTAAAAGCTACCTTTCTTCCAATTTAAACTGTTCCTTGCATTTTCAAAGCAGCACACCAACAATTGCAGACTTCCATTTTTCCTTTTAAAATGCCTGAAATGAATATCACTAAATATTGTGAAGTATTTTACATTGAAAAATACTTAGTCACTGAACAGTGGAGATTTGTAGAAAGAGTGCCTAGAATACTGTTTTGGCAGGCAAACAATGTCATTTTTTTGCATATTATTAATCAGGTTGATACAGAATATATTCCATTTTTTTGAAATCCATCAATACACACAGTAAGAAATAAGTGTCATATAAATAGCATTATGACAATAATTTGTACATTGTTATGGTTACTGAAATTATGATTATTTGGCAGTATGTATACATTTACATTAAATTAATAATTGATTTACAGCATAAAATGAGACCATTCATAGAATCAGAAACAGACCCTTTGGTCCAATTAGTCCATGCTGATCCCAAACTAAACTAGTCCCACCTGCCTGCGCTTGGCCCATATATCTCCAAACATTTCTTAATCATATACTTATCCAAATGTCTTTTAAATGTTGTAACTATACCCGTATCCACCACTTCCTCTGGAAGTTCATTCCACATACAAACCACTCTCTGTGTAAAAAAGTTATCCTTCCCGTCTTTTTAAATCTTTCTCCACTCACCTAAAAAACATGTCCCAGACTTGAAATCCCCCACCTGAGTGAAAAGACACCTGACATTTACCTTATCTATACCCCGCATGATTTTATAAATCTTTATAAAGGTCACCCCTCAACTTCCTACGCTCCAGTGAAAGAAGTCCCAGCTTGTCAAGCCTCTTCTGATGACTGCAACTCTCCATTCCAACAACATCTTGACAAATTTTTTCTAAACCGTTTCCAGCTTAATAATATCCTTCCTCTAACAGGGTGACCAGAACTAGACACAGTACTGTACTCCAGAAGAGGCCTCACCAACATCCTGTACAATCTCAACATGATGCCCCAACTCCTAAACCCAAAGATCTGAGCAATGAAGGAAAGCATGCTAAACAGCTTTTCCTTCATCCTGTCTACATGTGATGAAAACTTCAAAGAATTATCTACCAGAACCCCTAGATCTCACTGTTCTACAACATTACCCTTGACCTTTTTTTAATTTTAAATGTCATGCCTTTGTTTGGTTCATTGAAATACAATACCTCGTATTTATCCAAATTAAACTCCATCTGTCTCTCCTCAGCCCATTGACTCAATTGATCAAAATCTTGTTGTAATCTTAGATAATCTTCTTCACTGTCTACTTTACCACCTATTTTGGTGTCATTCAAAACTTACCAGCCATGCCTTCTATATTCTCATCTAAATAATTTATATAAATGACAAACAAAAGTTGACCCAACACCAATCTAAGTGGAATCCAAAGATCTAGAGCCTTCCGTCCAATATCATCTAGTGTTGAGCGCCTCATCTTCCACCTAGGAACCCTCCAACCACAAGGGATGAATGTAGATTTCTCCAGCTTCCTCATTTCCCCTCCCCCCACCTTATCTCAGTCCAACCCCCGGATTCAGCACTAACCTCTTTCCAGCACCACATTTTTCAACTCCAATATCATCTGTCCAGCAAAGCATTCATCTGCTGTAATCTTCTATTGTAATACTGACTTGCACCTGGTACCTGTACTGTGAGTAATATTTCTACTTTTGACTCCTGCTTGTTAATTTCCTACCTCTCCCAATCTGTTTTGTGGTCCCTGTGCAGACGAGACATTCTTGTATCTTGCGTACCCACCAACTCATTCATCAGTATTCAGAGCAGTATGCTGTTTGGAGAATGAGATTCAATCAGAGACTCCTACACGACCTTGCTGTGGTTGATGTTCTGACAATCAAATGTGCTTATTAGTATGCTACTAGCCAGCTTTGGCTGTGCAAGTACATAAAAACACTCTATGCTTGAAAATATTCCTGATCTGATCATATTTAAGTATACACACTTAGGTTACAAAATGTGGATGACACCACAGAAGTTCGCCTTGTAAATCAATTAAACTTGAATCAGAACAGATGAACTCTATGTAACATAGCTTTTGGAAAAAGCTTTTGATATTGGAATGAAGTCGGATGGGTGAGGTGCAATAGGCTAAAAACAGTGGGAAACAATTCTTGACCTTTATATTGGTAGTATCCATAAAGTGTACAGCAGCTCTGTAGCCTGCTTCAGCAATGGCAGTCAGAATAAGGGGCTTAAGTTTATTTAAACATGTATACTTTTACAAATCTGAAAACCTGCTGTGAAACTTTGGCTGCTCGAGCATACTTAGAATTCAGGTGTAGAAAACAGCTGCACTTAACTTTAATATATTCAGATAAAATTTCCACAGAAATCTTCTAGATCCTCTGCAGGAACTATGGTAGAATTAGAATTAGAATCTCTACAATGTGGAAACAGGCCATTTGGCCCAAAAATGTCCACACCAACCCTCCAAAGAGTATCCTACCCAGACCCATTCCCCTACCCTATTACACTACTCATTATGAAATAATAAATTGCAATGAGAAAGCTACAAAAAAGCAAGAAAGAACAGGAAGGGAGGTAAGTAGGCAACTGTGTTTTAAACATTTGATGTTTATGGAGCAAGTAAGATGGGCAAAGGGAGCATTTACATAATCAAGCTTAGAGCTGAGAAAAGCATGGGTGGTATTCACGTTGGCAGAAGAGGCGAGGGTAGGGGCTCATAAGACCATAAGACATAGGGGTTGAAGTAAGTCCATTCGGCCCATCGAGTCCACTCCACCATTTAATCATGGCGATGGGCATTTCAACTCCACTTATCTGTACTCTCCCCATAGTCTTTAATTCCTTGCGAGATCGAGAATTTATCAATCTCTGCCTTGAAGACATTTAATGTCCCGGCCTCCACTGAGCTCTGTGGCAATGAATTCCACAAGCCCACCATTCTCTGGCTGAAAAAATGTCTCCTCATTTCCGTTCTAAATTGACACCCTCTAATTCTAAGGCTGTGCCCACGGGTCCTAGTTTCCCCGTCTAACGGAAACAAATTCCCAACGTCCACCCTTTCTAAGCCATTCATTATCTTGTAAGTTTCTATTAGATCTCCCCTCAACCTTCTAAACTCTAATAAATATAATCCCAGCATCCTCAGCCATTCATTGTATGTTAGACCTATCATTCCAGGGTTTAATCGTGTGAATCTCTGCTGGACATGCTCCAGTGCCAGTATGTCCTTCCTGAGGTGTGGGGCCCAAAATTGGACACAGTATTCTAAATGGGGCCTAACTAGAGTTTTATAAAGTCTCAGTAGCACATCGCTGCTTTTATATTCCAACTCTCTTGAGATAAATGACAACATTACATTTGCTTTCTTAACCACAGACTCAACCTGCAAGTCAACCTTTAGAGAATCCTGGACTAGTGCTCCCAGGTCCCTTTGTACTTTGGATTTATGAATTTTCTCACCATTTAGAAAATAGTCCATGCTTGTATTTTTTTTTCCCGAATTTGCATTTTCTCACGTTAAATTTCATCAGCCATTTCCTGGATCACTCTCCTAAACTGTCAAAATCTTTCTACAGCCTCCCCACCTCCTCAGAACTACCTTCCCAACTTCACAGCATCGGCAAATATCACCAGAATGCTGCAGTCCCTTCATCCAGATCATTACTTTCTAAAGTGAACAGCTGCGGCCCCAACACTGAACCCTGTGGGACACCGCTTGTCACCGGCTGCCATTCCAAAAAAGAACCTTTTATTCGAACTCTCTGCCTTCCGTCAGACAGCCAATCCTCAATCCATGCCAGTAGCTCACCTCGAACATCATGAGCCCTCACCTTACTCAGCAGCCTCCCATGAGGCACCTTATCAAAGGCCTTCTGGAAGTCTAGGTAGATAAACTCCACTGAGTTTTCCTGGTCTAACTTACTTGTTACCTCTTCAAAGAATTCTAAAGTTTTGTCAGGCACGACCTCTCCTTACTAAATCCAGGCTGCCTTGTTTTAATCCAACCCTGTGCTTCGAAGAATTTAGAAATCTCATCCTTAACAATGATTCTAGAATTTTACCTACAACTGAGGTTAGACTAATTGGCCTATAATTTTCCATCTTTTGTCTTGACCCTTTCTTGAACAAGGGGGTTACAACAGCGATTATCCAATCATCTGGGACTTTCCCTGACTCTAGCGATTTTTGAAAGATCACAACCAACGCCTCCACTATTTCTTCAGCCAACTCCCTCAGAACTCTAGGAGACAGGGCCAGGAGATTTATCAATTTTTAGACCTTTTAGCTTTTCTAGCACTTTTTTTTTGTAATGGCTACCATACTCAACTCTACCCCATGACTCTCCTTAATTATTGGGATATTACTCATGTCTTCCACTGTGAAGACTGATGCAAAATATTTATTAAGTTCTTAAGCTATTTCCTTATCTCCTAGCACTAGCCCTCCTGCATCAATTTGGAGCAGCCCAATGTTTACTTTTGCCTCTCGTTTGTTTCTTATGTATTGAAAGAAACTTTTACTATCATTTCTAATATTACTGGCTGGCTTACCTTCATATTTCATCCTCTCCTTCCTTATTTTTCTCTTTGTTATTCTCTGTTTGTTTTTGTAGTCTTCCCAATCTTCTGATTTCCAAGTGCTCTTAGCCACTTAGGCTCTCTCTTTTTCTTTGATAAACCACCAGCCTCTATGCCCAAACGCCTGATGTTGCTCTGAGTCAAGATCTATCCCGATCTGTTTAACTTTATGTACTGTCATCAAAGGGTCATTAATGCATTGTCAGAAACTTACAAAAGAACAATTAGAATGATTCAGGAAGATTAAGCTGTAAGACTACAGGGAAGTGGCACTAAAACAGCTTTCTTGTAAATTTTTTTCATATTTATATTACCCAGAAATTGTTGGAATGATATATTCGTAAGTACTATAAATTAGAATTTTTACATCACTCTTCAGATTTGCTGAAGATTGCACAATTCCGTACCATTAATAACTCCTCAAATAGCGAAGTAGTACATGTTCAAATGCAATAAGACCTGGACAACATGATGCAAATAACTGGCAATTATCATTAGCACAAGTGTCAGGCAATGATCATCTCCAACAATGCAGAATCAAGCCATCTCACCTTGACATTCAATGTAATTATCTTCCACAAGTCCCAGTATCACATCTTGAGTATGACCATGAACAGAAGCTAAACTCGACCATCCCTAAAACACTGTGGCTTTTTGGCAAAAGCACATTAGAGACTGGGAGTTCAGTGGTGAGTAATTCACCTCCTGACTCCCCAAACCTGTCACCACCAACTACTGCAAGATACAAGTCAGGAGTGTGATGGAATACTTTCTACTTGCCTGGATGAGTGAGGTCCAACATCATACAAGAAGCTCAACACTATTCATGATAAAGTACCCTAGTTTATTAGCACCTCATCTACATACTTAAATACTCACTCCCTCCACCTCTGATGCACAGTGGCAACAATGTATATTATCTAAACGATGCATTGCAGCATCTCATCAAGGATTCTTCGACTGAACTTTCCAAGCCCACAATCTCTACAGCCTAGAAGGACAAGAGTAGCAACATAGGAACACCTTCACAGTTGCTATGTCAAAATCCTGGAACTCTCTAACTGCATTGTGGATGTAACTACACTACATTGATCACAGCAGTTTAAGAAGACAGATCACCACCAGCTTCCCAACAGCAGTTAGAGATGAGTAATAAATGCTGGTCCACCCAATGATGCCCACATCCTCTGAAATAATTATTTACAAAAAAAAGCACTATGGCATCTTGTTCCTCATGTGCAGTGCTGAGGATAATTTTGACAAACAGAACTTCTATGAGGACTCCATTCAAATGAAAAGAAAGCCATATATCTGGAAAATAAGACATGATGCCTTGATTTTTCTCCAGGAAAGTTTACCACCACCTTTGCAGGACAATTAAGGGTGGGCAACAAATGTGATTTTGCTATTAGCATCTACATTCCTGAATAAATTACTCAGTTTGAAAGCTCAACACTGCCAGTATGTCTCTCTACTGATCACTTTATGTTCCATCAGGCTATCTAACAGTCATCAGATAGTGGTTGACAGAAAATCTGTTCCAACTTATGAGAAAGCTGAAGATTTTATTTTTGAGTCAGCCATTAACTCCATTATCTTGCCATTGACTCTATTTGCCTTTCTGAACACCTGCTCAGGATGGATAAGTTAGTGCAAGTTGACACATTGTGAAGCATGGAACTGAGCTTGGAATTCTTACCTCTTCCCAGTATTACAAATACTGACCTCAGCAGGATTGTCTTCCCATGTCCCATCTAATTGTGCAGATCATGAAAATCTAGAAGTCCTTCCGTTCTCTTTCTCCGTTTACCACAACACTACTTGAAGAGCATTGCTTTCTGGTTGTTGGTGCACTTTACCTATTCTAGTTATAAATCCGATTGTTATAAAGTCTGATGGCTGTGCTTTATCCCACAAGAGATTGCATTTGCCCAGCCCCTGTACCTGACCTTTTCAGGCCTTTTGTCCCACAGCTGAATTTAAAATCCTAAACCATCTTTGAATCTCTCCGAATTCCTGCCCTAATGTCATTGCAATCTTCCTCATTGTGTCCTTTCCCTTAGTCCATATTCTTCCAATCAATGGCTTTCTGAACACTCATACAACCAACTTTGATCCTGCTATTTGGAACTCCTTTCCTAAACTCCTCTTCTCCCTTATTTAAAGTAAGACTGTTTGGATAAACATTAAAGTTCCCTTCACACTACATTGTTTGCTGGTTAATGTTATGATTGGTCATATTTCTTGCTGCGTGTCCACCTTCACCAATATAGTTCCTGGAACAATTTACCACAAAGCTTAGACACCATTTCAAAATTTTAAGGACATGCTACACATCAAAAAAGATTTGTAAATGATCAAAATTTATTTATACAATTGCTGCTATTTCTCCACTCTATAATCACTTTCTTGGCTATAACATACTTTAGAATACAGTTTGGTCATTAAAAGTGTTACATCAAAGTACCTTTTTTTATTATTGTGTAACATGAGATTTGAGCAAATGGACAACCATGAAGCAGTTTATTTATTCCATTGGTGTCAGTTCATTACAAAAAGGAAGGGGAATTAAGGATAAACAATGAACTATTTTCATTACGTTCATGGAATGACCATGGAGTGACCATGGGTTACGTTGGGCTCAGGATTTCCTTTATCTGTCTGTTTTCCATTTCCAGCAGCCTTCACTGCATCAAAGATACACTTCCTTTTCCAGCAAGAGTCCATTTGACTGCTCCAACTACCCTCTCTCACATTGCCATCAGTTGGTAGAGGTCCCAGAGAATTGTTCAGGTTTCTTGCTCAGTGCCTTCCATCACTATATGCTGCTGGAGATCCCATTGCAATTATTATAGTTGAGTGGCACGGTGGCTCAGTGGTTAGCACTACTGCCTCACAGCACCAGGGTCCCAGGTTCAATTCCAGCTTTGGGCAACTGTCTGTGTGGAGTTTGCACATTCTCCACGTGTCTGCGTGGATTTCTCCAGGTGCTCCGGTTTCATCCCACAGTCCAATGATGTGCATGTCAGGTGAATTGGCCATGCTAAATTGCCCATAGTGTTAGCTGCATTAGCCAAAGGGAGGTGGGTTGCTCTTCGGATGGTCGGTGTGGACTTGTTGGGCTGAAGGGCCTGTTTCCACACTGTAGGGAATCTAATCTTGATTAGATTAGATTACTTACAGTGTAGAAACAGGCCCTTCAGCCCAATAATTCCACACCGACCCTCCGAAGAGCAACTCACCCAGACAAATTCCCTTACCTTTACCCCTTCACTTAACACTACCTAACCTAACACTCAAAATCTTCTTCTGGTAGTGTTCTTTGAAGAATGATTATTACCCAGGACAAGTCAGGGAATTCACTACTTTTCATCAAACAAACTCACGGAATTTTTGTTACTACCTGAACAAGTAAATGGAGCCTCTGTTTAATATCTTCTCCTCAGGGCAGTAATCCAATTAGTATTGCACTTTGTCAGCTTATATTTTGCCTCCATATCCTTGACTAAGCCTTGAACCTATCACCTTCTGCCTCAGACTTTAGTGTGCAGTGAACTGAACCATAATGTCATATTTAGCACTTGTCTGTAAATATCAGACCATGTTGCTTTTTCATCCCTTTCAAAAGAGTTATTTTTCCTATAACCAAATGAAATGAAAAATTAATGGAAACAGCAAGTTTTTGGTGTACCAAAATTGCGTCAGTGTTAAAGCACAGTTCAAGTTGTAATCTGACTGGAGATTAGGTTGACTTGAGTCCCAAATTTCAGCAGAGAAACTTAAAAATAATTAAGTTTCAAAGAAAAACCATAGTGGACTCAAAAGCTTAATTCTGTTTCTCTCTCCACAGATGCTGCCAGACCTCCTGAGATTCTCCAGCATTTTGTATTTTTATCACAAATTTCCAATATCCAGTTTTTTGCTTTCATTTAAAAATAATTGGGTTACTGTATTTCAGAGTTCAACACTTGGATACTTATTCATTGCCACACTACTGCAATATTGGAAAGATCATTACGAAACAACATAATTACCATTGATAATAAAAATGGAAGACATTGGAAGCACTTGGTAGATCAGGCACATCTGTGGAGAGAGTATTATGTTGACATTCTTAAGTCCATGATAATCATAGTATACTCTATCTGGTTCTTGCTGTAATAGAAAATTATTGATACTAGATGGCACTATGTTCTGATACTAGAAGCCTTTATTAAATTTTAAATTGATTTTAAAAACAAATGTAAAATATAAAGCTAATTTAAATAGTCAAATACAAATTATTGTGAGTTCCCAGTACTTTTTGTTTACTTGCTTTATTTTGCTAGCAACAGGTACAGTCTGGGCAGCTGATATCAATTCCTTAAATGTATTACAATGTCATTCCAACAAAGCTTGAGGCAAAAGTGCAATGTCTGGAACATTCAGGCTGTTTCCAGTAATGTTAAAAAGCAGCATCCAAACAGAAGCATACTGCAGATCATTCTCAGCACCAGACAGAAACATTGATGCTCATAAATGATGGCATGTTGCTGCAATCTTTTCAGTTGCTTGTTTGCTCCATGAAATTTATTCTGTGTATTCAGTGAGATTGTGTCCTCTTAGGCATCAATTTGTTGACATGTCTGACGCTAATTTCTTTGACTGCACCTCAGCTGCCCTGAAGGCCTCAAACTAGAGAGCTGTATCAAGCCGCCTGTTTGGTGCTCTGCAGTTTGCCTGATCCAGAATGCAGAACCTCCTCATCCTTGGAAGGAGAGCAGCATGTTTCATTAGTTGACTGTTCAAATGCTAAAATGGACACCAAAGAGGGAAAGATAATCCATGCTTTTTTCGTCCAATTTGAGTCTACAATAAAATCAATCCGTCACCTCGCACACATGTAACTGAAAAGTGCAAGAAATGTGTCAATTATGATACGGTATCAATCATAAAATTATTACAGCAAAAGGAGACCATTCAGCTTATCGCATTTATTGCTGGTTTTCAGCAGCTATAACTCAGCCACTCCTATTACCATGCTTTTGCTGTGTAATCCAACAATTTCTGTTTCTTCAGATAATTATCCAATTCCCTTTCAAAAGTTTATTTGAGATAAATGCGAGATGTTGCATTTTGGAAAGGCAAATCAGGGGAGGATTTACAGACTTAATGGTATGGGCCTAGGTAGTGTTACCGAGCAAAGAGACCTAGCAGTGCAGGTTCATAGTTTCTTGAAGGTGGAGTCACAGGTAGACAGGGTAGTGAAGAAGACTTTTGGTACATTTGCCTTTACTGGTCAGTGCATTGAGTATAGGAGTTGGGAAGTCATGTTGCAGCTGTACAGGACATTGGTTCGGCGACTTTAGGAATACTGCATTCAATTCTGATCTCCCTGCTATACAAAAGATGTCCTTAAACTAGAAAGATTGCAGAAAAGGTTTACAAGGACATTACCGGGGTTGGATGATCCTATGTGGAGAGGCTGAGTAGGCTGGGGCTATTTTTCTTGGAGAGTCAGAGGCTGAGGGGTGACCTTATAGTCGTTTATAAAATCATAAGGAGCACAGACAGGATGAATAGCCAATGTCTTTTTCCCTGTGGAGAAGAGTCCGAAACTGGAGGGCATAGGTTCAAGGTGAGATGTAAAGGAGATCTAAGGGGCAACTTTTTCTCGCAGAGAGTGATGTGTGTATGGAATTAGCTGCCAGAGGAAGTGGTGGAAACTGGTACAATTGCAACATTTAAAAGGCATCTGGATGCAACATGTGGAGGAAGGGTTTAGAAGGATATGAGCCAAATGCTGGCAAATGGGACTAGATTAATTTAGGATTTCTGGTCAGTATGGATGAGTTGGACTGAAGGGTCTGTTTCTATGCTGTACTACTCTATAACTCTATGACAATAATGAGATTCTGTGTACTGATTTAGGACCCATCTGAGAAATTAGTTTGTACCAGTACTTGATTCTTCAATTTGCAAGCTTTCTGTTAACTGCTCATTGTGGTCATCTGGATAGACCAGCATTTACTGCCCATCCCTAATTGCCCAGTTGGCAGTTAAGAGATACCCACAATTGCAGCAGATCTGAAGTCACTGGAGATCAGATCAGGAAAGGATGTCAGATTTCTTTCCCTCAAGAACATTATTGATTGTCATTAAAAACATGATTCATTAGTGTTTATGTGATAACCTTGAGACAAATATTTTATTCTGGACTTATTTTTTAAATTTAAGAATTGTAATGGCAGGAAGAGTCAGGGACTATCGATTAAAGGCAAACTCACTTCCATCAAGCTGAGGATCTGAGTAATCAATTCAGGCTACAAAGAAGCAATTACAATGCTTTTACATTTTGGGACAGAGCAGCTATGTTAACTTTACAGTTCTGCACAGCAGCTGCTGTCATCGGTGTTCTGCTATGGTTGCCAGTGGACTCACGGTAACAAGATGCAGGTACACAGCAGTGTCCACAGACCTGAGGCTGCTGCAAGAAAAGGGGCGGGTGAATAAGAAGCCCTATACCATGCAAGAAACCCAATTCCATCTCAAAGTCGTGGAGCAGTGCTGTGACTGGCAGAAGGGAAGCAATGCAGAATTGTGTCACTCGAGCTGTAGAAGCAACTCAAAGCCCAAACCAAACTCCAAACATTACTGACTGTAGCTATAAAGTCTATTAATTACATGGCAAAGGGAGTTTAGAGTTTTTAACCATGTTTGTCTTTTTTGTAAGCCAAAGCTTCAGATCAATTCTGTGGCTGAAAGCAACCATTTTAGGATTATTGCACCATTCACAATTCTACTTAATTTAAGTCTAAATTAATTATTCAAAATGACCAGGGAACATTGCTATATTCTAACTAAAGATTTTGGCATAACATGTAGTCTCTACAGAATTGCAACTTAGTCAGAGAGTCATAGAGTTGTAGAGCATAGAAACAAACTCTTCAGGTTCCAACTCATCCATGCTGACCAGATATCCTAAATTCATCTAATGCCATTTGCCAGCACTTGGCTCAAATCCTTCTCAATCTTTCCTATTCATATAGCCATCCAGATGCCTTTTAAATGTTGTAAATGTACCAGCCTCCACCACTTCCTCTGGCAACTCATTCCATGCACACTCCACCTTCTGTGTGAAAAAAAGTGCCCCTTAGGTTCCTTTTAATTTTTGCCCTCTCACCCTAAACCTATGCCCTCTAGTTCTGGACTCCCCACCCCAGGGAAAAGACCTTGTCTATTTACTCTATCCACACCCCTCATGAATTTATAAACCTCTATAATGTCACCCCTCAATCTCTGATGCTCCAGGGAAAACAGCCCAGTCTATTCAGCCTCTCCCTTATAGCTTAAGCCCTCCAACTCTGACAACATCCTTGGAAATGTTTTCTGAACCCTTTCAAATTTCACAGCATCCTTCCCACAGGAGCAAGACACACAATCTTCCAAAAGTGGCCTAACCAATGTCCTGTGCAGCCACAACATGACCTCCCAACTTCCATACTCAATGTTCTGACCAATAAAGGAAAGCATACTAAATGCCTTCTTCACTACCCTAACTGAAACTCCACTTTCAAGGAACTATGAATCTGGACATCTCTTTGTTCAGCAACACTGCTGCTGGGAGTGGTGAGTCACTGATTTGAACCTTTTAAAACTTAGCTCAAGCATGGGACTCCTCCAAGTACAGCGGCGGCAGCAACTCGAAAGGCAGGAGCTTGGACCAGGAGCCTGCCGGGAGCGGTGAGGCACTGATTTGAGTTTTTATATTTGAAATCAGAGAGCAGAGGTTTTAGAGAAGGAGGGACTTCTTTTTATTTCCATCCAGCTATATAAGTTAGTGTTTTCTAAACCCGAGACCCTATCTTTGTAGGGCCTCCCACCCAACCACCTGCTCTAACCTTAAAGACCAGTAACACATCAGGTAAGTGTCTCTTCGTTTTAACTTTCTGATAAAGGGACTAGCAGGGATGGCAGTGCAGGGAGAGTAATGTTCCTCCTGCATGATGTTTGAGTGAGGGACGCCATTGGTGTCCCATCCAAGTACATCTGCAGGAAGTGCACCCAACTCTCGCTCCTCCAAGACCATGTTAGGGAATTAAAGCGGGAGCTGGATGAATTTAGGATCATTCGGGAGGCAGAGGCTGTCATAGATTAGAGTCACAGGGAAGTAGTTACTCCAAGGCATGAAGAAAGTTGTGTCACTGGTCAAAGGGGGAGAAAACAGTCAGTGGAGGGATGAAAAACATGAATACTGTTTTGGATACTGTTGAGGGGGATGACTTACCAGGGGTAAGTAAGCATTGGGGCCCAGGTGTCTGGCACAGAGCCTGTCCCTGTTGCACAGAAGGGAAGGAGAGAAAGGAGGAGAGTGTTAGTCATTGGGGACTCAATAGTTAGAGGGTCAGATAGAAGGTTCATTGGGTATGAATGAGACTCACAGTTGGTGTGTTGCCTTCTAGATACCAGGGTCCGTGATGTCTTGGATCATATCTTTGGGGTCCTGAAGGGAGAGGGTCACCAGCCTCAAGTTGTGGTCCATGTAGGTACCAACGACCTAGGTAGAAAGAGGGATAGGGATGAAAGGCAGGATTTCAGGGAGCTAGGGTGGAAGCTGAGAGCTAGAACAAACAGAGTTGTTATCTCTGGTTTGTTACCTGTGCACGTGATAGCGAGGCAAGGA
The DNA here is from genome assembly GCF_004010195.1 of Chiloscyllium plagiosum. Lineage (NCBI taxonomy): Eukaryota > Metazoa > Chordata > Chondrichthyes > Orectolobiformes > Hemiscylliidae > Chiloscyllium > Chiloscyllium plagiosum. Next base: position 85,086,772 of record NC_057710.1, read on the forward strand.
ATAGGAGAGATATCAGCTGAACACATGGTTGCAAGGATGGTGCAGGAGGGAGGGTTTCAGGTACTTGGAAATTGGAGCTTATTCTGGGGAAGGTGGGACCTCTACAAACCAGACGGTCTTCACTTGAATCAGAGGGATACTAATATCCTGGGTGGGAAATTTCTGGTGCTATTCGGGTGGGTTTAAACTAGCTCAGCAGGGGGATGGGAACCTGAGGTGTAGTTGCAGTGCAGAGGGGAATGAGAGTAGTGAGGACAGGGACAGGATTTCAGGTTCACAGGAATGTGCTGGCAGACAGCAAGCTGGCTTGAAGTGTGTCTATTTCAATGCCAGAAGTATCCAAAATAAGGTAGGTGAGCTTGCTGCATGGATAGGTACCTGAGACTTTGATGTGATGGCCATTTCGGAGACATGGATAGAGCATGGATAGACATGGATGTTGCAGGTTCAGGGTATAGATCTTTCATTAAGGCAAGGTGGTAAAAGAGGGGGAGGTTTTTTTTTTAGATTAGATTACAGTGTGGAAACAGGCCCTTCGGCCCAACAAGTCCACACCGACCCGCCGAAGCGAAATCCACCCATACCCCTACATTTACCCCTTACCTAACACTACGGGCAATTTAGTATGACCCTGCACATCTTTTTGGATGGTGGGAGGAAACCGGAGCACCCGGAGGAAACCCACGCAGACACGGGGAGAACGTGCAAACTCCACACAGTCAGTCGCCTAACGCGGGAATTGAACCCGGGTCTCTGGCGCTGTGAGGCATCAGTGCTAACCACTGTGCCACCGTGCCGCCCCACCTAACAAGGTGTGGCCTTGTTAGTCAAGGATAATATAACAGTGGCTGAAAGAACTTTTGACAAGGACTCGTCTACTGAGGTAATGTTGGCTGAGGTTAGAAACAGGAGAGGAGAGATCACACTGCTTGGAGCTTTTTATAGGCCTCTGCAGAGTTCCAGGGAGGTGGAAGAGAGGATTGGCAAAATTATTCTGGACAGGAGTGAAAGGAACAGGGTGGTCATTAAGGGGGGCTTTAACTTCCCCAACATTGACTGGAAATGATATAACTCTAGTACGTTGGATGGAACAGTTTTTGTCCAAAATGTACAGGAGGGTTTCCTGACACAGTGTGTCGAAGGGCCAACAAGAGGGGAGGCTACACGGGATCTGGTGCTTGGTAATGAACCAGGCAGATGTTTGATTTAGTTGTAGGTGAGCACTTTGGAGAGAGTGACCATAATTCAGTTACGTTTAGTTTAGCAATGGAAAAGGAATAGGTGCATGCCACAGGTCAAGAGTTACCGATGGGCAATTATAAGGGCAATTATAATGCGATTAGGCAAGAATTAGGATGCATAGAATGGGGTAGCAAAAGCAGGGGATGCAGACAATGGAAATGTGGAACTGTTTTAAGGAACAGATATTGCGTGTCCTTGATAGGTATGTCCCTGTCAGGCAGGGAGGAAGTGATAAGGTAAGGGAACCGTGGTTTACTACAGAAATTGCATCTCTTGTTAAGCAGAAGAAGGAGGCTTATGTGTTAACGAGGCAAGATGGTTCAGATGAAGCGATGGAGAGTTACAGATCAGCTAGGAAGGATTTAAAGAGAGAGTTAAGAAGAGCAAGGAGGAGACATGAGCAGTCTTTAGCAAATAAAATAAAGGAGAACCCTAAAGCTTTCTATAGGTATGTGAGGAATAAGAGGATGACTAGGGTAGGAATAGGACCAATCAAAGACAGAAGTGGGAAGTTGAAGGTGGACCCTGTGGAGATCAGAGAGGTGCTAAATGAATATTTCTCATCGGTTTTCACTCAGAAAAAGGAGAATATTGGTGAGGAGAAGAATGAGGTACGAGATATTAGACTGGAAAGGATCGAGGTTAATTACAAACAGATGTTATCAATTCTAGAAGGAGTGAAAGTAGACAAATCCCCTGAGCTGGATGGGATCTATGCAAGGATTCTCTGGGAAGCTAGGGAGGAGATAGCCGAGCCTTTGGCTTTGATATTTGAGTCATCATTGTCTACAGGTTTAGTACCAGAGGACTGGAGGATTGCAAATGTTGTGCCCTTGTTTAAGAAGGGCAGTAGAGATGACCCAGATAATTATAGACCAGTGAGCCTTACTTCTGTTGTAGGAAATGTTTTGGAAAGGATTATAAGAGATGAGATTTATAATTATCTAGCAAGCAACAATTTGATTTCAGATAGTCAAAATGGTTTTGTCAATGCAGGTTGTGTCTCACAAACCTCATTGAGTTTTTTGAGAAGGTGACCAAGCTGTTGGAGAATATGCAGAGGCATGGGATTGAGGGTAATTTAGCAGTTTAGATTAGAAACTGACTTTCTGAAAGAAAGCAGTGAGTGGTGGTTGATGGAAAATATTCAGCCTGGAATCCGGTTACTAGTGGTGTGGCACAAGGATCTGTTTTGGGACCACTACTGTTTGTCATTTTTATTAATGACTCAGACGCTGGCATAGGTGGATGGATTTGTAAATTTGCAGATGATACTAAAGTCAGTGGAATAGTGGACAGTTTAGAAGAATGTTACAGATTGCAGGGGGACTTAGATAAACTGCAGAATTGGGCTGAGAGGTGGCAAATGGAGTTCAATGCAGCTAAATGTGAGGTGATGCACTTTGGGAAGAATAACAGGAAGGCAGAGTACTGGGTCAATGGAAAGATTCTTGGTAGTGTGGATATGCAGGGGGATCTTGGAGTCCATGTACATAAATCCCTAAAAATTGCCACCCAGGTTGAAAGTGCAGTTAAGAAGGCATACAACGTGTTAGGTTTCATTTGTAGAGGGATTGAGTTCCGGAGCCACAATATCATGCTGCAACTATACAAAATGTTAGTGCGGCCACACTTGGAATACTGTGTACAGTTCTGGTTGCCACATTTCAGGAAGGATGTGGAAGCATTGGAAAAGGTGCAGAGGAGATTTACGAGAATGTTGCTTGGTCTGGAGGAAAGGTCTTATGAAGAAAGTCTGAGACGTGCAAAGAAGAAGGCTAAGAGGGGATTTGATAGAGATATACAAGATGATCAGAGGATTAGATAGGGTAGACAGTGAAAGTCTTTTTCCTAAGATCATGACGTCAGTTTATACGAGGGGGCATAACTACAAATTGAGGGGTGATAGATTTAAGACAAATGTCAGAGGCAGATTCTTTACGCAGAGAGTGGTAAGGGCGTGGAATGCCCTACCTGCCAATGTAGTTAACTCAGCCACATTAGGGAGATTTAAACAATCCTTGGATGAGCACATGGATGACGATGGGATAGTGTAGGGGGACAAGCTGAGAATAGTTCATGGGTCGGCGCAACATCAAGGGCCAAAGGGTCTGTTCTGCGTTGTATTGTTCTATGTTCTATGTTCTAACACTCCCCAGGACCTTACCATTAAGTGTATAAGTCCTGCCCTGATTTGCCTTTCCAAAATGCAGCACCTCACATTTATCTAAATTAAACTCCATTTGTAACTCCTGGGCCCATTGGCACAACTGATCAAGATCCCATTTTACTCTGAGGTAACCTTCTTCGCTGTCCACTACACCTCCAATTTTCATGTCATCCACAAACTTACTGTTCATATCCAAATCATTTATATAAATGACAAAAGGCAGTGGACCCAATACCGATCTTTGTGGCACACCACTGGTCACAGGCCTCCAGTCTGAAAACCAACCTTCCACCACCACCCTCTGTCTTCTACCTTTGAGTCAGTTCTGTATCCAAATGACAAGTTGTCCCTGTATTCTATGTGATCTAACCTTGCTAACCAGTCTACCATGAGGAACCTTGTCGAATGTCTTACTCAAGTCCACATAAAACACGTCTACCACTCTGCCCTCACAATCCTCTTTGTTACTTCTTCAAAAAACTCAATCAAGTTCGGGAGACATGATTTCCCGTGCATAAAACGATGTTAACAACCCAAATCAGATCTTGCCTTTCCAAATACGTGCAAATCCTATAACTCAAGGTTCCCTCCAACAACTTGCTCACCACCAGTGTCAGGCTCCCCAGTCTATACCATTACCATCCTATTATTCTGACAGATTTCTGAGAACTCTTTATAAATTTGTTTCTCAGTTTCCCGATTACTATTATGGAGTCTATAATACAATCTCAATAAGGTGATTATCCCTTTCTTATATCTCTGTTCCACCCAAATAAATTCCCTGGACATACTCCCAGGAATATCCTCCCCAAGTACAGCAGTAATGCTATCCCTTATCATAAACGCCACTCCCTCTCCATTCTTGCCCACCCTCCATCACCCACCCAGTCCCTTTCTATCCTTCTTATAGCTTTTGTTTCCTGGAACATTAAGTAGCCAGTCTTGTCCATCCATAAGCCACATTTCTGTAATTGCTATGATATCCCAGTCCCATGTTCATTTGTCTTCCCTGTTAGACCTCTTGCATTGAAATAAATGCAGTTTAATTCATCAGTCTTACCTCATTCAGTGCTTTGTCCCTGCCTGCCCTGACTGTTTGATTTGCTTCTTTTCCCAACTGTACCAGTCTCAGATTGATTTCTTTCCTCACTATCTCCCTGGATTCCCTCCTACCTTATTAGTTTAAATCCTGTCTGAGCAGCTCTAGCAAATCTCCCTGCCAGTATATTAGTCCCCTTCCAATTTAGGTGCAATCTATCCCCCTTGTACAGATCACTTGTACCCCAAAAGAGATTCCAATGATCCAAAAATGTGAATCCTTCCCCCATACACCAGCTCCTCAGCCATGCATTCATCTGCTCTATCCTCCAAGCCTTACCCTCACTTGCTCGTAGCACTGGGAGCAATCCAGATATTACTACTCCCAAGGACCACCTTTTTAAATTCCTGCCTAACTTCCTATGTTCTCCCTTCAGTGTCTCATCCAACCAAACACACTTGTTGCAGACATAATTATCAGTGACATGGAAACTCTCCCCAAACTCCCACATCCAACAGGAAGAGCATATCACTCTACCAAAAGCTATCTTTGCACCTTAACAATTTACAGACCTAGAAAATAGCACAGTCTTACTGCTCTAAAATACATTGCCCCAAGCTAATTTATTATCTATGTTTTATATTTTTAAATTTTAATCAAGAGACATCTCAGTAAAACATAAAACCAAAAGTAACCTGTTTTACTCACTATTAAAAAAGACAGCAAGGTTACACTTAAAAACCATGCACTTATCTGTTCCTGTGCTGTGAGCTCTCCCACATAGGTTCCTCTGAGGTCAGCTGTGAATTTTGCTGTTTGTTAATTTTTCTCAGAGACACTCCGATGCCCAGAGATACATGAATTCAAAAAGCAAAGGCAGCAGCTGCGCATGTTCCCTGCTGTGTCTGACAGCAATGTAAGTTTCTTTCTCACTCTCTCTCTCTCACGGACCATTTGGTCTCTGCCTTTGTCTCTTTTCCTCCCTTTTAAAGTGCCGTTGTTTTGATCTTCCTCCCCAAAGTTCCAAAACAATGCAACAGCTTATAAAACAGTAATTGCTGCTCCTGCAATTCAAGGAAATCAGCTCCAACACCTAAAACACCTCAAAAAAAGGAGCAGCTCCTTACAGCCACAATTTTTGTGCACTATTTGTTTACATCCTTGTTTCAGTGTCATATATTACAGAAATGCTTTAAAATAAAAGCTTAAGGCCTTGAGTGTCAGAAGATTGAATATTTTTAATACATCTCAGCCATTAATTACAAACAAATGAGCAATTTGTGAATCAACAGTTTGATTCATGCCATTAGTTCATCACTAGGTGGCAGTAGATATTAAATAAACCGAAGATGGAAAATTCATTTTTGAATACAACGGAATGGCTAATGCACAGAAAGAAGCTGCTATATCCATTGAGTCTGTGCCAGTTCTATGGAAGAACAATTTATGCAGTCCCAATCCCTTGTTATTTCCTCATAGCCTTGAAAAAATATTTTACATCAGATGACTTTGAACACCTCAACTAAATTTTTCTAAACCTCTTCTCCAAAGAAAACAGCCACAACTTCTATAATCTATTTACATAACTAATACTAATTGCTGGAACCATTTGTGTGAATCTTACTAATCTTTCTCAGTACCTTCTCTAATGCCTTCACATTCTTCCTGAGAATGCCCAGAATTGGATGCATTTCCTTGGGTGAGGCCGAACTGGTGTTTTAAAAAGTTTTATCGTAACTTCTTACCAAAAATATTGACTTCACACTTCACTGAATTAAAGTTCATCATCATTTGTCCACCCAATTTACCAGCCTGTCTAAGCTCCTTTGAAGTTCCTCACAATTCACAAATTTCCAAGATTTTTAATATACAAATTTTGGAATTGTGCTGTGTACATGCAAGTCTAGATTGTTGATACACATCAGGAAAAGCAGAGGTCCTAATTCCAATGCTGGAGAACCTACAATACGCCCTCAAACAATCCAAAACAAAAAGTACTCTGCTTCCTTTCACTTAACCTTGCTTTTACTGACTCTAGTGCTCAACATATTAGCTGTAATTTTGATCACAAGTCTAATTTGTAGCATTTTACCAAATGCATTTTAGAAATTCAAGTGTATCATATCAATCCTATTAGCCTCATCCATAGTTAACGTCATCAAATCATCGTCAATCATGCGGATTAGTGAAAATTGCATTTGAATTCTAAAGCTTGCAACATTCAATGCACTATTATAAGAATTATTTAAATAGTATATTTATGTTATGGGGAATTCCAGCAAATGTGTGAAACACAATTTTAGGATAATATACTTTTTATAACTATCTAGGAAGCATTTTTGGATAATGTATTGTGAGTTTTTACTCTCTCAGAATAAGCCTGAATTAAGAATTTATGAATCTAATGATAATCAGTTATGATTTTACTGAACTGGGAGACACACAATAGACTGTTTATGCCAACAGCTTACTAAACAAGGTTAAAATTTTTAAAAAATATCTTGAACTGATTCTGAAGTTCTGAGGACAACATAGCAGCCGATGCAAGACACAGATCAAGCAATGGAATTGCATAATAAAGTATCTACTATAATAGAAGGCATTTTAAAAGTACTAAAAATACATTTTGAAAACATACTTCACATATTTGTATAAAAGGCAATCCGTATTACACAGAATTGCATTGAATTGACAGTACAGAAACAAGCCATTTGAGCCAACAGGTTGTCTTAATGATAATATTAATGTGCCAGGCAAGCCTCCTCCCTTAATACTTCATCTCACCTTGATTTATTTTTCCATCTCTTTCTCCCTCCAGCATTTATTTCTCCTTGCTTTAAATGCTACTATGTTACTTGCTTGAACTGTTTTATGCAACCTGATTATTGTCACACATACTGAGATACAGTGAAAAGTATTATATTGCAAACTATCGAAGGAAATCATACCTTACATAAGTACATCAGGATAATGGAACAGAATGCAGAATACTGTATAGAGTTACAGATACAGAGAAGGTGCAGAGAAAGATCAACTTTCATCAGATTTAACAGTAGATTTAACCGAAGATTGTTAGTAATTCTGACAGATTTCAAATTGAGATTTAAAAGAGTAAAATGATTATAATAGAAGTAAGTAGATGATCTGCTGGGGACAGCTCAAAGAGTTGCCCCACTCCTGCGCCATCTTATTCATTGTGCGACATTTATTGTTATATTGTAAATGAGGAATTTCACCTTCAAATCACTATCTATGAAAAGGTATTTTGTTTTGGATTGCTCCTTGGATTCTAGAACTAGGATGCATGGCCGAAGAGGGTGGTACATGTGTAGAATGAGCTGCCAGAGCGAGTGGTGGGGGCTAGTACAATTACTATATTTAAAAGGCATGTAGACAGGCATATGAATAGGAAGGGTTTAGAGGGATATGGCCCAAATGCTGGCAAATTGGACTAGATTAATTTAGGATATCTGGTCAGCATGGACGAGTTGGATCGAAGGGTCTGTTTCCATGCTGTACATCTCCATGACTCTATGGATCTAATTAGGGCCAGACTGTTCAGGAGACATGTTAGGAAGCACTTCTACACACAAAGGGGAGTTGATGTTTGGAACTCTTTTCCACCAATGGAATGCTAGATTAGTTGCTAATTTAAACCTAAGATAGATAAGTTTTAGTTGAGCAAAGTTTTTCTGGGATATGGACTAAAGGCAGGTGTATGGAGGTTGGCCGCAGATCAGCCATGGTCTCATTGAATGGTGGAACAGGCCTGAGAGGTTGAATGTCCTACTCCTGTTCTCATGTTCCTATGACTTGTCATGAATTATTTTATATTTATGGCCCCTAAATTTGTGTTACAACACTGTTAGAGACAATTAACATTTAAACAGAAATACAAACACCCCATAATTAATCTAAGGACTAAACCAAAAGATTGAAACAGACCTTAAACTTCATTATATTTTAATTGAACAAAGTTGGTAGTATTCACTTAATATTATAGTCTATAACTGCTTATGGTAAGAACTCCCACAGGGATTCTCTTACGCATTAAAACAAAGTTAAAGTGTAGTTACTTCGCTAGAGATCAACTAAAAGTATGCCACAGAACTCCAGAATTCATGTTATTCTTCTTCAGCATTCCAACTATTTTCCAAGGTAATTAAAAAAGAAAGTTCTGGATAACCTGCTGCGGATGGATGGGGAGTAAGGGTGGATGGGTGAAAGGGTCAGTGTGGTGGGGAAAGGACTCCTGTCCAAAGATATGGGTGCTGAGGTGAAGGTGATGGACGAAAAGTTCAATGCCATATCATGTCCGAAATTCATTCAGGTGGGAGTGCTAAGTCCTTCGCTGAGCATAGATCATTTGGTATCAGAGAGGGAAAGGTCAGTGGTGATGGCAAATATAAGGCAATCTTGCAGAATTAGAAAAAGGGATTGAGTCAGAGGGAAGGAGAAGACAGGAAGAAATCTGAGGGGCATCTCTAAGTTTTTGGAGCTTGAGTTCGCTAGCTCCTGAAAGAAAGAGAAAAACATTTTTGGAGCATCAAATGATATGAAGAATGAAATGAAACTGGGACCAGAACATTTTTGAGATAGTGAAGGAGGTGCTATAATATTGTGCAAAAGTCCCCAGTATTAAAACATATGAGCAGAACCTTGGACTTTGGGCTTTTATGAAACTATGCTGAGCCTATAAGGAATAAATAAAATCACCAGCAGATCTGGGAACATTGTTCAGCTTGTATTTCCAAGTTACACCTCCTCTCTGAAACAATCCACCCGAAACTCATGGAATCTAGCTCCGAGACAGCTTTTACACCTCAGGCTACATAGCTCAGACGTTGTGGAGCCTAGGTCGGTAATGTGAAAGGCCTCAACATCCAACATCAGTTAAAGGACATTTACACCTTGTCTAACAATCGGAAAGCCAATTAACCTCAAACAGAACATTAGCTGAACAATGAGTTATGGACTTGGCACAGAGTTAACAGGGCCCACAGTCAGTATAACTGTCAGCCCTGATCTCACCTGCGCATCTTCAGAGCCAAGACCCCAGAGAAGTCCAAACGAAAGGCCAAACAGAGAAGCCGAATCGGGGAGCTGAACCAAGCGCATCACTGGAACAAAGGACACCCAAGATGGGGGAGCCAATCAATAGATCCTCAACAGAACAGGCTGAACCACTTCCAAACAAAGAGTTTCTGAACACTGACCTTTCCAAACTGAGAACACCGATGGCCAGGACGTCAACAACCGATCACAACCATCAGAACCAAAGATCGACAACTCAAAGCAAAAATCAACTCAACTGATACCACAAGCCCTCAGACACAACCCGAGGTGAAAACCGGACTCACAAAGCCAGCAGAAGGTAAAGAAAACCAGGTAGTTATCTGGTAGATCCAATACACACCGAACCGCATCACCGGACACAATCCAAACTGAAGGGGTTGCTTCGTTCAAAGTCCTCAACCATGCTCCGGTACAACAAGCCAGGACAGCCAGGCAAATTTCAAAACCGTGTTCTGATGGGTGAGCAGATCTCCTGAGACCCCAAAGTTCCAACATAGCTAGCAGTGGGAGGTGGATAATGTCAGTGGATTGGGACTCTAGTGATAGGAATTCTGATTAGTAGCATACTCAAATTCTGGTGTCCGTTGCTGTGTAATAGTAAATAGTTGTGACTCTAATAGTGCTAATCTAACCAATAATATGTTTAAAGTACTGCTGCTTCCTGTATATTAATTTTCTTAAATTATTGAATTACCTATTTCTTGTATTGTTATTATCTTTTTGTTCACAAATAAGTGCAGAGATTCTTTTGCCCTTAAACATCTGTCTACTGTCTCTTCATTTCACCCTAAGTAATAAAGTCCAGTGTCCAGAACCAGAGAGTGGGAGCAATTCGGACCACTTTAAGGTCAGAAATATAATTGACTGCAAATCAAACCCCTACAGTGCCGCTAAAGAGAAAGGTGTACAGGTTATGGCCCATTGAACTGTGAGTGAATCTCAGGTTACAGTGGGATCGGCTGTCTGAGGAGTATTGTATGTCTCGAAGATACTTGTAATCCTGGTTGGATTCGAAACATCCAGGATGGAACTTCAATTTGAATCCAGGTGGTATAAGGCGGAACTGGAGAGGAAGGAGAATGTGAGTTTTGATAATCACTTTAATAAATTCTTGGAGGGAAATAGAAAGTAATGAAGGTGAACAAGCCAAAAGATTAGAATGGAAATCCCATCTAAGAGAAGAATAGCATCTCTTCAAAGTGGGCATACTTGGAAGAGAAATGGCAGTGAATGAAACATTCAAATAAAAGTGAAATACTGTAGATACTGGAAATATGAAATAGAAAGGAAGTACTGAAGAAGCTTAGAACGTGAGGCACAAAGGCAGCATGTGTGGAGAGAGAAACGGAGTTAATGTGTCGAGTCCAGAATGACTCCTCCAGAGTGAACTGAAAGGTGCTGGACATTTTTGTTTTTATATTTGTAGACAGAGGGAGGAGGAGTGCGATCAGGTAACCCATGATCTCCAGGACCGTTCGTGAAATATTGATAGTTGGTTCATGAGCATGGATAAAACCTCAAAATGTAGAAGCCAAGTTTAAATGCAGCCGGATTCTCCAATTTGCAAACTGCAGAGCTGGAGCAGACAGTGTTTATGCAGCCAGGCCTTGGATAATCAATTTACAATTGAAACCAGAGAGCCCTTGGACTGCCTGGCCAGGTACTAATAGCCACATTGTTTCAGAATGAACTGTTGTTTACACTTCCAGTGAAGCTGCTTTCTTCGAAGAATATTACATAGACCAGGTGGCATCCAGGTGCACAGTGCATGAGGACAGCACTTGACAGTTAAAGGTTCAAAACCAAGTTAGTCAGGATACACTTAGCCACCTTTCACTTTACAACAGGAGAAGCAAGAGGAACAAAATTGTGAGGATGTAACAGTACTGTGGCTACAATAGTAGGTCAGAGGTAGACAAGCAGGAGGCTGGAAGAATGCAGCAAGCCAGGCAGCATCAGGTGGAGAAGTCAACATTTCAGGTATAACCCTTCTTCAGGATTGGGTATGGGTGTAAGGGGAGCTGCAGATAAGGGGGTGGGGGGGGGGGAGAGGTGGCACAGTGAGGTGGTGAGGTAGGGATAGGTGAACACAGGTAGAGGGTATGACCTGGTTGGTCGAGGGGAGGAATGAATCTGGTTTGTAGCTGGAAGGAAGGGTTGATCAGAGGAATGGAAGGGAGGGGAAGGGCTGGTAGGGAGTCGGGGGATGGTAAGGAAGATTATTTGAAATTGGCGAATTCAATGTTGAGTCCTCCGGTCTATAGGCTGCCGAGACAGAAGATGAGGTGTTGTTCCTCCAATTTGCAGTCAGAGGCTAGGAATTCTCCAGCTAATAACTTACTTGTAATCATAGGAGGTATAGTTAGTAAGTTTGCAGATAACACCAAAATTGGAGATGTAGCGGACAGCGAAGAAGGTTACCTCAGATTACACGGGATTTTGATCAGATGAGCCAAGGGGCCGAAGAGAGGCAGATGGAGTTTAATTTAGATAAATGTGAAGTGCTGCATTTTGAATAGGCAAATCAGGGCAGGACCATAAGACATAGGAGCAGAATTAGGCCATTCAGCCCATTGGGTCTGCTCTACCATTCAATCATGGCTAATAAATTTCACATCCCCATTCTCTCGCCTTCTCCCCGTAACCCTTGATCCTCTTGACAATCAGGAACCTATCTATCTCTGTCTTAAATACACTCAATGACCTGGCCTCCACAACCTTCTATATAGTGAATTCCATAGGTTCACCACTCTCTGGCTGAAGAACTTTCTCTTTATCCTGGGGAGTGTTGCTGAACAAAGAGACCTTGGAGTTCAGGTTCATAGTTCCCTAAAATGGAATCGCAGGTAGATAGGATAGTGGAGAAGGCATTTGGTAGCTTTCCTTTATTGATCAGAGCATTGAGTATAGGAGTTGGGAGGTCATGTTGCGACTGTACAGGACATTGGTTAGGCCACTGTTGAAATACTGCGTGTAATTCTGGCCTCCTTCTTTTCAGAAGGATGTTGTAAAACTTGAAAGGGTTCAGAAAAAAATTACAAGGTTGTTGGGGGTTTTAGCCTATGGGGAGAGGTTGAATAGGCTGGGGCTGTTTTCTCTACAACGTGGTTGCTGAGGAGTGACCTTATAGAGGTTTATAAAATCTGAGGGGCATGGATAGGGTAAATAGACAAGATCTTTTCCCTGGGATGGGGGAGTCCAGAACCAGAGGGCCTAGGTTTACGGTGAGAGGGGAAAGATTTCACATAGAGGGTGGTACATGTATGGAATGAGCTATCAGAGGAAGTGGTGGTGGCTGGTACAATTACAACATTTAAAAGGCATCTGGATGTGTAAATGAATAGGAAGGGTTGAGAGGGATATGGGCCAAGTGAAGGCAGTTAGGATTGAATTAGTTTAGGATATCTGATCAGCATGGATGAGTTGATCCGAAAGGTCAGTACGTCTCAAAGACCCTATGACTCTCGAAAACCTGTTCACAATCTCCTAGGCACAAATCAGGAGTGCAATGGAATACTCCCCACTTGCCTTACCAACCAGGGCAAAGCACTCCTTTCGATTGACACCACATCGACAAACATTCACTCTCTCCACCATCGTTGTTTAGCAGCAGCAATACGTGCCATCTGGAATTGAATAGCAATTTATTGTCATGTGTATTTTGACAAAAAAAAGTGAAAAGTTTTATAAGCCTCCTTACCATGGTGTCTGTATTAATGACATAAGTCATCGATCAGAAGAAAACAAAAGTAAAAATTAAGGCAAAGTTAATCTCAGATCAACTTCGGTTTGGAAAAAGTTGATTAAAATGACGGCCATTGGAGTACCTTGAAGCCATGAAGTACCTGAAGAAAACCTCCACACTGCGACGAGGAACAAAAGAATAACAATTTAATTTCAAAAGTCGTTGAGGAATAATTTTCTTTTTAGTTTCAGAATAACCAATTTTTAGTAGTAAGGTAAAGAATAAACAGTATTTACATCATCCGCCGACATTTCCACCACCTCCAAACAGACCCCACTACCAGGGATATATTTCCATCCCCACCCCTTTCTGCCTTCTGCAAAGACCGTTCCCTCCGTGACTACCTGGTCAGGTCCATGCCCCCCAACAACCCACCCTCC
>NC_057710.1:85100667-85103813 GCF_004010195.1 Chiloscyllium plagiosum
CAGTTCTAAACTTCCAGCTCAGCACTGTCCCTGTGACTTGTCCTACCTGCCTATCTTCTTTTCCACCTATCCACTCACCCTCCTTCCTAACCTATCACCTTCATCCCCTCTCCCACTCACCTATTGTACTCTATGCTACTTTCTCCCCACTCCCACCCTCCTCTCACTTATCTCTCCACCTTTCAGGCTCTCTGCCTGTATTCCTGATGAAGGGCTTTTGCCTGAAACGTCGATTTTACTGATCCTCGGATGCTGCCTGAACTGCTGTGTTTTTCCAGCACCACTCTAATCTATTCTATAGCCCTGCAGAAATTCAGCTAAACGGCAAACCCACAACTGCTACCATCTAGAAAGGCAAAGATGGCAGAAATGAGAACATCATCACCTGCTAGTTACCATCCTGACTTCAGTGTCAAAATCCTGGATCACCCTCCCTACCAGCATTATATCTACACCAAACGACTGCAGCGGTTCAGGAAGGTAGCTCACCATCATCTTCTTAAGTACCGTTAGGGATGAGGAGTAAATATTGGCACCACCAACAACACCCACATGCAATGTGTTGATTTTTTAGAATACAAGTTAGATATGTGACAGATTCTATGCAAATACAGAGACATGGAAGAGGGGAGAAGGAGGGAGGAGCAAGATGGAAGATCTCTGAAAGGGTGGAAAACAGTCATTATTTAAATGGAATTGAGGTCATGGAATCAGGCAAGTTTAAAAAAGTGTCTAGAAGAGCTGCAAGTGGAAAAAATTGGAATTGCCTCTAAATAAGGAGTTGTAATTTTCCAGTTTTGCAAATGAATACAGGATCAATTGTACAGCATGCTGAATGATCAATAAATAATTTGTATTTTCAAGTGCCTTCTATTACCTCAGCATCCAAAATACTTTATGAACAATGCAATGCTTTTGAAATACAGCTAATGTTTTTTTCAGGCAAAAGTAGTGCTGAAGGAGCATTGACCTGAACACAAATATCTATTTTGAGGCCACATGGAGCCAAAGGAAGAAGCACTTCTTCACTGTAGTACCATTAATTTTTATCAGCTCAGACGGGAGATGGTGCAAGAATCCCATGTACCGTTTTTTTGGAAATGGTCAACACCGTTCTTGGGGTGAGCATTTTAGAACCTGCACAATGTTCAGCAAGGCCGTCAGATTTTGGAAAACTTCCGAAATCATGTTTGTTAAATGGAGGCATGAACTGTGGATTGGAGTTGGGTGGAGTATAAAAGGTGAGTAAAAATGGTATTGCCCCTTTGCAGTTCACAATGAAATGCTTTCGACTGAGGTTTATCTGTGATTACCAAAGTACTAATGCTGTATTGGAAAGTGTAAATGACCATTAAATAATCAGTTTGCTATTTCAGAAAAGCTGTCAAGTGAAATAATAACATTATAAAAGTGAAAGAGTGGTCAAACACACTAGAACAGATTATCAATGTTGAAAGGCTAATCCAGTGTGAAATTCAGAACTAATTAAACTCTCTTCATTGCTGTAGTTCATTCTTTACAGGATTACTCACCCTACTGTTTAGGTCTTTGAAAGCTTTGACAGATATATGACTTGATGCAGACTTCCAATGCACTAATTGATTATGTTGAGCAGAGTAGGTTTGCACACCTGCCAAGGTAATGTGATATTAATGACTTCGCTGCCTTCGAACGTGTTAATGGATTTTATTCTGCAGAGCTGATTCACTCAATTTTCCTGTTCAAAGGAACATTTAAATCTATTCAGAACAATTTGCACCCATGAGAAGGAAAAATTCCACCTCACAGAAAGAAAGCCATGGACATCTAAGAAGGTAATGGACAGCATAAAATGAAAAGGAAGTACTTATAAAAACACAAGAACAGTACGGATCCCACAGAATGGGACAAACGCAAAGACCAGCAAATGGCCACAGTGCAGTTTATAAGAGTGGTTAAAAAGGATTATGAGAGGAAACTGTACAAGGGACATAAAAACAATAAGAAGAGATTCTATATTAATTATAAAGGGAAAGCAGCTACTTAAGAGTACTATTGGTTCACTGAAGGATGGGAGTGGAGATACTGTCATTGACCAGACAGGCTGAACAATTATTTTGCTTTACTCTTCACAGCAAAAAAGGGTAGTTTACCGGAAATTCCAAAGAAATTATCAGATCAGGAACTGGGTCTAAATTAAATTAGCTTTCAAGTAAATTATCAATAATGGGGAAATTAATGGAACTGAATAGGGACAAATCCCCAAGTTTCCATTGATGGTATTAAAGAGGGTAGGAGAGCACATTGCTGATGCTTTAACCATAACCTTTCAGAGTTCCCTGGATTCAGGAGTTGTACATCTGGATTGGAAATATGCTCATGTCACTCCTCTCTTTAAGAAGGATCACAGAGGGAAAACCAGGAAATTTTACCTACGACCTCAAACTGTCTGTGTCCTCTGCAGATTCTTTGTATCAGCTTTACTATTTGCCTTCCAACTTATTTTTGTGTCATTTGCAAACTTGAAGTTCACTTTTCTCATCCAAGTCATCAATATACATTGTAAATAATTGTCGTCCCAGCATTGATCCTTGTGGCACACTGTTAGTTACAGATTTCCAACCTGAAATTGACCCCCTTATCCCAATTCTTGCTCTTCTATTAGTTAGCTAATCTTCTATCCAGTAAGCTTTGCGTGATCAGGGAGGAGAGTGAGGGACAGCCTTAAAGGCAGTGTTTGGGAATTTGGTGCAGAGGGGAATGAGATGCATTTTGCTTGCTTTTTTTTGGCTCGTAGTTTGTAAGTGTTTTTTTGGCATGATAAATTGAAGCCCAAGATCAGGGCCTAGCACAAAAGCGGGACATCACAGATAAACCATGAGTCCATTGGTTGGTGATAGCTATTAATGTAACTATCTAGAACATAGAATAGTACAACCTTCCACCCTACCAACCTTCGCATAAACCAAATCATCCGCCGACATTTCCGCCACCTCCAAACAGACCTCACCACCAGGGATATATTTCCATCCCCACCCCTTTCCGCCTTCTGCAAAGACCGTTCCCTCCGTGACTACCTGGTCAGGTCCATGCCCCCCCACAACCCACCCTCCCCTCCCCGCCCCTTCCCCTGCCCCCGCCCGGATTGCAAAACCTGCACCCACACC
>NC_057710.1:85104115-85108585 GCF_004010195.1 Chiloscyllium plagiosum
CCCATTGTACTCTATGCTACTTTCTCCCCACCCCCACCCTCCTCTAGCTTATCTCTCCCTCAACCTTTCTTCATAAGACATGCCCTCCAGTCCAGGCAATATCCTGGTAAATCTTCTCTGTACCCTTTCTAAAGCTTCCACATATTTCCTATAATAAGGTGACCAGGACTGAACACAATATTCAAAGTGTTGTTGAACCAGGGCTTTATAGAGCTGCAGCATAACCTCACAACTCTTAAACTCAATTCCCCCGCTAATGAAAACCAACACACCATACACCTTCTTAACAACCCTACCAATTTGTTTGGCAACTTTGAGGGATCTATGGACATGACCCTTCAGAACCCTCTGTTCCTCCACACTGCCAAGAATCCTGCCTTTAGGCCCCGTAATCTACATTCAAATTCGACCTTCCAAAATGAATCACTTTACACTTTTTCAGGTTGAACTCCATCTGCCACTTCTTAGCCCAGCTCTGCAACCTGTTAATGTCCTGTTGCAACCTTCAACAACCCTCCACACTATCCACAATTCCACCAACCTTCGTGTAATCTGCAAACTTGCTAACCCATCCTTCCACTTCCTCATCCAAGTCATTTATAAAAATCACAAAGGACAGAGGTTCCAGATCAGATCCCTGCAGAACACCACTGGTCACCGAGCTCCAGGCTGAACACTTTTCATCAACTACCACCCTCTATCTTCTATGGTCTATTATAGGTTACTTTCAGATTGAAGGTACATAGGAGAAATTTTTACCTGCTACAAACTAAAAGACCAGTACAAAATATTTAAAAAGCAAATGAAGAATTAAGTAATTAAAGTAGAGATGCCGGACCAAGCAATGTGTTGTAACTGCATTATGTGGGAGCTGATGGACCCATTGTGGTTCATAGTGATCACATCTGGAGCAAGTGTTGGTTGCTTGAGGAACTCCAGCTCAGAGTTGATGAACTGGAGTCTGAACTTCGAACACTGTGACACATCTGGGAGGGGGAAGAGTTACCTAGACACTGTGTTTCAGAAGACGGTCACACCCCTTAGATTAACTACTTCAAGTACGATCGGTGGTCAGGGAAAGCAGGGTGTGATTACAAGCGAGGCAGGTAGATGGATCCAGGAGGTAGTTCTGAAGGAGAGTCAGCTTGTCTAACGTGTTTGATATTCTTGCTCAATGTGTAGATGGGTTGGGGGCTGTAGGGAGGATGAGCAAACTGACCATAGTACCAATGTATAGGAAACCATTCAAGAAGGGGGAGAAAAGAGCATTGTATATATAATGGGGGAAAGTATACTCAGGGGAATAGACACTGTTCTCAGTGGCCAGAATTGAGAGTCCCAAAGGCTGTGTTGCCTGCCTGGTGCCCAGGTTCAGGATATCTCATCTGGACTGCAGAGAAACTTGAAGTGGGAGGGGAAAGATCCAGGTGTATTGGTTTACGTAGGTACTAACAATATTGGTAGGAAAAGGAAAGGGATTCTGCTGAGGGAATATGAGCAGCTCGAAGTTAAGTTATAAAGCTGGACCAAAAAGATAATAATATCTGGATTACAATCTGAGCCACGAGTTAATTGGCACATGCAAATAAGATTAAAGATATAAATGCATGGCTCATCGTTTGGGAAAAATGGGTTCGAATTCATGAGTCATTAGCACCAGTACTGGGGAAGGAGGGAGCAGTTCTGATAGGATGGACTCCACCCGAATCACGCTGGCACCAGAAACCTGGTGAATCACATAACGAGGGTGTTGGGTAGGCCTTGAAATGTCAGGGGTTGGGTTCAGTTACATGTAAAGTTTTGGAGAAAGTTAAAGGGGAGGGCTCAACAGAGGATATTATAGTTTCCAAACGAAGGAGCAGGACTGAGAGCAGTGTAAGGGTGAGAAATATAACTGCAGGCACAGCAAATGAGGGGGCAATCATGAGAAAGGGGCATAGGGTCTGAGGGTGTTCTATTTAAATGCACGCAGATTATAAAACAAAGTAAATGAGCTCATAGCACAGATAAATATTGTAAGTTTCACAGAGATGTGGCTGCAAGGGGATCAAGGCTGAGAATTAAATATTCAAGGATACATATCCTACCAAAAGAACAGACAGATGGGTAGAAGTGGTGGGGTTGTCTTGTTAGTAAGGAATGAAATTAAATCCATAGCTAGAAGCCATATAGAGTTGGAAGGCATATAATCTGTGCAGGAATGACAAAGGACAAAAGACTGTGATGAGAGTTGTGTACAGATTTCCTAGCAGTTTGGGTTGTACGTTTGCTCGCTGAGCTGGTAGATTTGTTCTCAGATGTTTCATCACCAGTGCTAGGTAACACCACCGATAAAGTGCTGGTGTTTTTATCTGTCTTCGTCTGTTGTGGTGGGTGATATCATTTCTGGTTCTTCTTCTGAGAGGTTGGTAAATGGGATCCAATCAATATGTTTGGTAATGGAGCTCTGGTTTGAATGCTAAGCCTCTGGGAATTCTCATTCATGTCTTTGTTTAGCCTGTCCTAATTTAGTATTGCCCCAGTCGAACTGGTGCCCCTTTTCATCTGTGTGCATGGATACTAGTAATAGTCGGTCATGTCTTTTGGTGGCTAGTTGGTGCTTATGTAACCTGGTGACTAGTTTCCTGCCCGTCTGTCCAATCTAACATTTGTTGCGGTCTTTGCAGGGTATTTTGTTTTGCTGGGTGTTGGTATGGAATTCATCAGGAGCTATTTCAGTGTGGTGGTAGGTTGGTGGGCTACCATTATGCCTGGGGGCCACGGTAGTCTGGTTGTCATCTCCGAGATGTCTTTAATCTATGGTAGGGTGGTTAGTGTCTTGGGCATGTTGTGTCTTCTTGTTTAGGTAAGTCATGTAGGAATCGGCAGACAGTGCTTATCGGGTACCCGTTGTTCCTGAATACATTGTATAGGTGTTTTTTCTCGGCTTCTTTTAGTTCCTGGGTGCTGCAGTGTGTTGTGGCCTGTTTAAATAATGTCCTAATGCGCTCTATTTGCGGGTGTTGGGTATCTGGTCAGTCTGTTTGGTTTTCCTGTAAACACTGGTCTGCAGCTCTCCATTGGATTTTCATTCTACTATGATGTCTAAGAAGGGGAGTCTGTTGTTGCTCTCTTCCTCTTTGGTAAACTTTATACCAATAAGGATGTTGTTTATGTATTTGTGGGTTTCTTCTAATTTGTTGCATTTCGTGATGACAAAGGTGTCATCCACATCGCGGACCCAAATGTTGGACTGGATCGTGGGAAGAGTCAACAGATCAAGACACATAATTAACAAGTGGGACAGAACATCAGTGCTTCATCGGCAGCTCACTGGTGATGTTACCTTGCATAGTGACAAGCGTCTGAGAACAAATCTACCAGCTCAGCGAGCAAACTTACAACTGATCCACAGCCTGAGCTTCAACTTTTCTCCAAAATCGCAATCTCCTAGCAATAGTCAGGATGTTTAAGAAAGGCATATTAATAATAATCAATATGCAGGTGGACTGGGAAAATCAGGTTGGTAGCCAATCTCAAGAAAAGGAATTCATGGAATGTCTCCAAGATTTTTTGTTCAGAGCAGCTTGTGGTAGATCTCACTAGGGAGTATGGATTTGGTGATGTCCATTGAGGCAGACTCGATTAGGGAGCTTAAGGTGAAGGAACACCTAGGGGGTCAGTAACCATAATATGATAGAATTCAGCCTGAGTTTGAGAGCGAGAAATTGGAATCGGCGTAATTGTTTTATAATTATAGAGTCATACAGATGTACAGCACGGAAACAGACCCTTCAGTCCAACTCATACAGCTCAGAAACAGACCATTCGGTCTAACTTGTTCATGCCAACCAGGTATCCCAAACTTAACTCATACCATTTGTCTGCATTGGTCCATATCCCTCTAAACCTTTCCTATCTATTAAAATGTTTTTTAAGTGGTGGAGGCTGGTACAATTACAACATTTAAAAGGTAACTGGATGGGTATATGAATAGGATGGGTTTAGGGGGATATGGGCCAAATGCTAGCAAATGGAACCAGGATACTTTAGGATATCTGGCCAGCATGGATGAATTGGACTGGAGTTTGTTTCTATACTGTACGTCTCTATGACTCTGTGACACTAAATAGATAAGTCCCCTGGGCCTGATGGCATTTATCCTATGATTCTCTGGGAAGCAAGGGAGGAGATTGCAGAGCCATTGGCCTTGATTTTTATGTCCTCGTTGTCTACAGGAGTAGTGCCAGAAGATTGGAGGCTAGCAAATGTGGTTCCCTTGTTCAAGAAGGGGAGTAGGGATAACCCTAGTAACTATAGGCCAGTGAGTCTCACTTCTGTTGTGGGCAAAATCTTAGAGAGAATTGTAAGGGATAGGATTTATGAACATCTGGATAGGAATAATGTGATCAAGGATAGTCAGCATGGTTTTGTGAAGGGCAGGTCATGCCTCACAAACCTTATTGAATTCTTTGAGAAAGTGACTAAGGA
>NC_057710.1:85108651-85170298 GCF_004010195.1 Chiloscyllium plagiosum
TCGACCAACTGCAAGGAAATGGGGTGAGCGTGGATGGACATTTACGACACGGAGGTCGAACCTCGATGTTAATTAAATCAAACATCCACAAAAGCTCGCTTCGTCTCTTAATCTGATGAAACATGAGCGGCAGAGAACTCCTACATTCCAGTATTTCAAGACAAGTAACAATTTAGTTTCCGAACTTATACAGTGCAGACTAAACAACAACTATTCACAAATCCAAGCCTCCCTTTTCCTCACTACGTGCGGTGAAGAAGGCATATGGCGTACTGGCTTTTATTGGTAGAGGAATTGAGTTCCGGGGTCCTGAGGTCATGTTGCAGTTGTATAAGACTCTGGTGCGGTCGCATCTGGAGTATTGTGTGCAGTTTTTCTCCCCATACTAGGAAGGATGTGGAGGCACTGGAACGGGTGCAGAGGAGGTTTACCAGGATGTTGCCTGGTATGGTAGGAAGATCGTATGAGGAAAGGCTGAGGCACTTGGGGTTGTTTTCATTGGAGAAAAGAAGGTTTAGGGGTGACTTGATAGAGGTGTACAAGATGATTAGGGGTTTAGATAGGGTCGACAGTGAGAATCTTTTTCCATGTATGGAGTCAGCTATTACAAGGGGGCATAGCTTTAAATTAGGGGGGGGGTAGGTATAGGACAGATGTTAGGGGTAGGTTCTTTACTCAGCGAGTCGTGAGTTCATGGAATGCCCTGCCAGTAGCAGTGGTGGACTCTCCCTCATTATGGGCATTTAAGCGAGCATTGGATAGGCATATGGAGGATAGTGGGCTAGTGTAGGTTAAGTGGGCTTGGATCGGCGCAACATCGAGGGCCGAAGGGCCTGTACTGCGCTGTATTCTTCTATGTTCTATGTTCTAAATGTTGTAATTGTACTTGCTTCTACCATTTCCTCTGGCCAGTCATTCCATGCACGCATCACCTTCTGTGTGAAAAGGTTGTCCCTCAGGTCCCTTTTAGATCTTTTTCCTCTAATCTGATTTAAATCTATGCCATCTAATTTTGGACTCCCCCATCAATGAAAAAAGACCTTTGCTATTCATCTTACCTAGGCTCCTCATGATTTCATAAACGTCTATAAGATCATCCCTGAGTCTCCAACACTCCAGGGAGAAAGGTCTCAGCCTATCCAGCCTCGCTTCCAGTCCTGGAAATAGCCTTATCAAGTTTTCTGCACCCTTTCTGGCTTAACAACATAATTCCTATAGCAGGGCAACTAGAATTGTACACAGTATTCCAAAAGTGGTCTAACCAATGTCTTATGCAACCTGTTGGACTATAACTTGGTGTCGTCTGATTTCTTCGAGGAGAAAGTGAGGTCTGCAGATGCTGGAGATCAAAGTTGAAACTTTATTGCTGGAACAGCACAGCAGGTCAGGCAGCATCCAGGGAACAGGAGATTCGACGTTTCGGGCACAGGCCCTTCTTCAGGAATGAATTGGTGTCGTCTGATTTCTGCCTTGTCCACCCCAGTCCAACACCGGCACCTCTGCATCAAGAAATCTTAGAACAAAGAACATTACAGCACAGGAACAGGCTCTTCGGACCTCTAAGCCTGCGCTGATCCAGATCCTCTACCGAAATCTGCCGTCTATTTTCTAAGGATCTGTATCTCTTTGCTTCTGCCCATTTGTGTATCTTAAATTACGCTATCATTCCCGCCCCTACCACCTCTGCTGGCAACACATTCCAGGCACCCACCACCCTCTTGCTGTGTATATCTCCCCTAAACTTTTCCCCTCTCACTTTGAATTTGTGACCCTTAGTAATTGAGTCGTCCACTCTGGAAAGAAGTTTCTTGCTATCCACCCTGTCTACACCTGTCACGATTTTGTAGGCCACAATCAGGTACCCCCTCAACATCCTTCTTTCCAATGAAAATAATCCTAATCTACTCAACCTCTCCTCATAGCTAGCACCCTCCATACCAGGCAACATCCTTGTGAACCTCCTCTGCACAATCTCCAAAGCATCCACATCCTTTTGGTAATGTGGCGACAAGAACTGTACGCAGTATTCCAAATGTTTCGAACCAAAATCTTATACAATTTAAACATGACCTGTCAACTTCTGTACTCAATACTCCGTCTGAAGAAGGAAAGCATGCCGTATGCCTTCTTGACCACTCTACTGACCTGCATTGCCACCTTCAGGTAACAATGGACCTGAACACCCAGATCTCTCTGTACATCAATTTTCCTCAGGACTTTTCCATTTACTGTATAGTTTGCTCTGGAATTGCATCTTCCAAAATGCATCAGCTTTCATTTGTCGGGATTGAACTCCATGTGACATTTCTCTGCCCAACTCTCCAATCTATCTATATTCTGCTGTATTCTCTGACAGTCCCCTTCAATATCTGCTACTCCACCAATCTTAGCGTCATCTGCAAACTTGCTAATGGGACAACCTACACCTTCCTCCAAATCATTTATGTATATTCCAAACAACAGTGGTGCCAGCACGGATCCCTGTGGGACACCACCAGCCACAGGTCTCCATTTTGAGAAGCTCCCTTCAACCACTACTCTCTGTTTCCTGTTGCCAACCAGTTCTCTATCCATCAACCTAGAACACCTGGACCCCATGCAACTTCACCTTCTTCATCAGTCTACCATGGGAAACCTTATCAAACGCCTTACTAAAGTCCATGCATATGACATCTACATCCCTCCCATCATTAAACAACTTTGTCACCTCTTCAAAAAATTCTATTAAGTTTGTAAGACATGACCTTCCCTACACAAAACCATGCTGCCTATTACTGATAAGCCCATTTTCTTCCACATGGAGATATATCCTATCCTGTAGTATCTTCTCCAGTAACTTCCCTACCACTGACATCAGGCTCACAGGTCTGTAATTACCTGGATTATCCCTGCTACCCCCCTTAAACAAGGGGACAACATTAGCAATTCCCCAGTCCTCTGGCACCTCCCTGGTTTTCAAGGATGCTGCAAAGATATCTGTTAAAGCCCCAGCTATTTCCTCTCTCACTTCCCTCAGTAACCTGGGATAGATCCCATCCGGTCCTGGGGACTTGTTCACCATAATGCCTTTTAGAATACACAACATATCCTCCCTCCTTATGCGGACTTGACCTAGCGTAATCCCTAACCTCAACATTCACCATGTCCCTCTCTTCAGTGAATACAGATGCAAAATACTCATTAAGAATCACACACATTTTCTCTGACTCCACACATATTTTGCCTCCTTTGTCCTCCTTTAGCCAACCCTTTCCGTAGTTACTGTCTTGCTCCTTATATATGAATAAAAGGCTTTGGTGTTTTCCTTAATCTTGGTCATTAAGCATATCTCATGACCTCTTTTGCCTCTCTGCTCCATCTAAACCCCAAACATTAAGTGAATCCCAGTCAATGTTTGGAAAATTCAAACCTCCTATCACCACTACCCTGTTACTCCTACATCTTTCTATGATCTCTCTACATATTTGTAACTCTAGTTCATGCTCGCTGTTGGGAGGTCTGTAGTACAACCCCAACATTGTTCCCACACCCTTGCTATTTCTGAGCTCTGCCCATATTGCCTCACTGCTCCATAGAGTCCTCCTTCAGCTGTGATATCTTCTTTGACCAGTAATGCAACTCCTCCACTTCTTTTACCTCCCACTCTATCCCACCTGAAGCATCGATATCCTAGAATATTTAGTTGCCAATCATGCCCTTCCCCCAACCAAGTCTCAGTAATAGCAATAACATCATACTCCCAGGTACTAATCCAAGCCCGAAGTTCATCTGATTTAACTACTATACTTCTTGCATTAAAACAAATGCACCTCAGACCACCAATATTTTGAGGAGGTAATGAGTAAGTGAGACAAAGGAGAGCCAGTGGACATGATCTATTTGGAATTCCAGAAGGCCCTCTGCATGATGTTGCACTGGAGGCTACTAAATATGATAAGAGCCCGTGGTGTTAGGGGCAAGTTACTGGCATGAATAGATGATTGGCTGACTAGCAGAAGGTAGGGATATAGGGATCTTTTACAGAATGGCAGCCAGTGACTAGTGGAATTCTGGAGGGTCGGTGTTGGGACCACAATTATTCACAATATAAATTAACAAATTGGATGAAGAAACTGAGGGCATTGTTGCTAACTTCACAGATGATACAACGATACATGAAGGTACGTGTAATGTTAAGGAAGCAGGGAGGCTGCAGAAGGTCTTGGACAGGCTGGGACAATGGGCAAATAAATGGCAGATGAAATATAATGTGAGAACGTGGGAAGTTATGCACTTTGGAAGGAAGAAATAGAGGCATAGATTATTTTCTAAATGAGGAAAGGCTTTGAACATCTAAAGCACAAAGAGACTTGGCAGTCCCAATTCAGGACTGTCTGAAGGTTAACATGCAGGTTCAGTTGACAGTTAGGAAGTCAAATTAAATGTTGGCATTCATTTCAATGGTGAGAATACAAGAGCAAAGATGTACTGGTGAAGCTGTATAAGACTTTGGTAAGACTGGTCATATTTGGAATATTCTGCAGTTTTGTGTCCAGTATTTAAGGAAGGATGTGGTGGCATTGTAGGGATTGAGAGGAGGTTTAGAAGAATGATCCCAGGCTGAAGGGCTGGTTATATGAAGAACAGTTGAGGACTTTGGGTAATTACTTGATGTAGTTTAGAAGGAAGATGAGGGATCTGTTTGAAATTTATGAGATGTTGGGAGGCCTAGATAAAGTGGACATGAAGATGGTGTTTCCATTAGTAGGAAAGCCTCGGACTTGAGGGCACAGACTCAGGGAGAAGCAATGACCCTTTAGAACTGAGATATGGAGGAATTCCTTCAGCCAGAGGTTCACGAATCTGTGGAACACTTTGCCGCAGAGGGCTATAGAGGCCAAGTCATTGAATCTATTTAAGACAGAGGCAGATAGGTTCTTAATTGGTAAGGGGATCAAGGGTTACGGGGAGAAGGCAGGAGAATTGGTTCAGCATGGTGGAGCAGACCCGATGGGCAAAATGGCCTAATTCTGCTTCTAAGCCTATGGTTTTATGGTCCAACATCATGTGTTCTTACCTTCGCACAAGTTGCAGCAACTTATCAAACACCTTCTGAAACTACATCTGCTGCCATTGGCCTTCTAGATGGAAATGGTCATGGATTTAGAGTTGCTGTCAACGGAGCCTTGGTGAATTGTTGCATTGATGTATTTCCAAATCAGGATGATGAGTGGCTTTGAGGGAAACTTGCAGGTGGTTCTTGTAGATAGTACCCACTGCTCTACTGAGGCTTGGTGGTGGAGTGAGTGGATGTGGTGCCAACGAACGAGGCTACTTTGTCCTGGGTGGTGTCAGATGCAAAAGTTTGAAAACACGTATGAGCAAATTAAAGAACAGTTTATTCCACGCTGTTATCAGACTTTTGAACAGACCTCACAGCAGCAATGTGGATTTCACCAGTTTTCTCATTTCCCCTCACCCCACCTTATCCCAGTTCCAACCTTCCAACATGGCACCACCTCATGACCTGTCCTACCTGTCCATCTTCTTCCCACCTATCCGCTCCACCCACCTTTCTAATCTATCACCATTACCCCCACCTCCACCTACCTATTGCACTCTCAGATACCTTTCCTCAGCCCCAACATCCCTCCCATTTTTATTACCACCCCCTTGGCTCACAGCCTCATTCCTGATGAAGGGCTTTTGCCCGAAACATTGATTCACCTGCGCATTGGATGCTGCCTGACCTGCTGTGCTTTTCCAGCACCACACTTTTGACTCATCTCTCCACCCTTCAGGCTCTCTGCCTTTATTCCTGATGAAGGACTTTTGCCCGAAACGTCGATTTTACTGCTCCTCGGATGCTGCCTGAACTGCTGTGCTCTTCCAGCACCACTAATCCAGAATCTTATATATTAAAGTTAATCTTTCCCCGCACCTTCTCTACAGCTGTAACACTATATTCAGCATTCGTTCTGTTACCCTAATGTACTTATATAAGGTATTTTAACTGGATAACATGCAAAACACAACTTTTCATTATATTTCAGTACATGTGACAATAATAAATCAAATCATATCTTCAAAACAATCTTGTTGAGTATTGGTAGAGTTGCACTCGTCCAGGCAACTGGGGAATATTCCTGACT
Source organism: Chiloscyllium plagiosum (assembly GCF_004010195.1). Taxonomy (NCBI): domain Eukaryota; kingdom Metazoa; phylum Chordata; class Chondrichthyes; order Orectolobiformes; family Hemiscylliidae; genus Chiloscyllium; species Chiloscyllium plagiosum. Next base: position 85,114,783 of record NC_057710.1, read on the forward strand.
TGTGCCTTGCAAATGGAGTCATGGAATTCTACAGCATGGAAACAGACTCTTCGGCCCAACACGTCCATGCCAAGCAGCTATCCTAAATTATTCTAGTCCTATTTGCCAGCATTTGGCCCATATCTCGCAAAACCCTTCCTATTTATGTATCTAATCAGATGCCTTTTAAATGTTGTAATTGTACCAGCCTCCACCACTTGTTTTAGTAGGTCATTCCATACACGCACACCCTCTGCATGAAAAAGTTGCCCCTTAGGTCCTTTTGTACCCTTCCCATCTCATCTTAAACCTATGCCAGCTAGTTTTGATTTAAATACCTTGGGAAAAAGACGTTGGCTGTCCACCTTAGCGATGCCCCTCATGACTTTAAAAACTTCTATAAAATCACCCTTCAGCCTCTGACACTCCAGGGAAAATAACCCTTGCCTATTCAGCCTCTCCTTATAATTCAAACACTTCAACCCTGACAACATCCTTGGAAACATTTTCAGTACCCTTTCAAGTTTAACAACATCTTTCATACAGCAAAAAGACTAGAACAGAATGCAATATTCCAAAAAATGACCTAACCAATGCCTTGTATAACCGTAATATGACCTCTCAACCCCTATACTCAATGCACTGACCAAAAAAGGCAAATTTACCAGATTGCTTTGTCACTATCTTGATGAACAAGCTCTGGAGAGTCTGGGTGGTGGGGTTGATGGCGCGGGTGTACCGGAGATGTTCCCTTCTCGCAGAGCACTTTAGGAAACATGTCCGGACACCCACACCAATCAACCCCACTGCCCTGTGGCCGAACATTTCAGCTCCTCGTCCCACTCTGCCGAGGACATGCAGGTCCTGGGCCTCCTCCACCGCCACTCCCTCACCACTCGAGGCCTGGAAGAAGAACGCCTCATCTTCTGCCTCAGAACACTTCAACCCAGGGCATCAATGTGGACTTCACCAGTTTCCTCATTTCCTTTCCCCCCAACTTACCCCAGTTCCAACCTGCCAGCTCAGCACCATCCTCATGACCTGTCCTGCCTACCAATCTTCCTTCTCACCGATCCGCTCCACCCTCCTCTCCGACCTATCACCATTACCCCCATCTCCATCTATCTATTGCACTCCCAGCTACCTTCTCCCCTGCCCCACGGCACTCCCATTTATCTCTCCACCCCAGAGACTCCCTGCCTCATTCCTGATTAAGGGCTTTTGCCCGAAACGTTGATTTTCCTGCTCCTCCGATGCTACCTGACTTGCTGTGCTTTTCCAGCACCACTCTAATCTTGACTCTGATCTCCAGCATCTGCAGTCCTCACTTTCGCCTAGTCAGTCAGTCAGGCAAAGTTAAAAATCACACAACACCAGGTTATAGTCCTCCAGGCTTAATTGGAAGCATTGACTTTCGGAGCACTGCTCCTTCATCAGGTGGCTGTGGAGTATAAGATTGTAAGACACAGAATTTATAGCAAAAAGTTACAGTGTGATGTAGCTGAAATTATACATTGAAAAATGCCTTGATTGTTTGTTGAGTCTCTCATGTGTTAGAATGACCATGATTTGTTTCACTTCTTTCATATGTAAATCACAAAACTTTTCTTAGTTATATTCTCAGATTAACTGTCAGTCAGGCTCCGCCCTGCCTGCCCCGCCCCCAGTCAGGCTCCGCCTCACTGCCCCGCTCACAGTCAGGCTCCGCCCTGCCTTCCCCGCTCTCAGTCAGGCTCCGCCCTGTATGACCCGCCCCCAGTCAGGCCCCGCCCTGCCTGCCCCGCCCCCAGTCAGGCCCCGCCCTGCTTGCCCCGCTCCCAGTCAGGCTCCGCCCCGCCCTGTTATGAAACCTGCCGCAGTTATTTTGTACCGTTTTACAGGCTCCGCCCCTCTCTGTGTCACCTCCAATGACAGCTGCGCTCTGAATCACGTGCCAGTCGCTGGCACTGTGGAGCACGCATGCGCGCGTCACTTGAGCGATGTCGGCGGTTCCGAGCGGAGCACCAGATCCCGGACCCACCGACGTTGTCCATCCCGGGGAGAAGGCAGGGCCTCCTGCCGGGAGCCAAGGGTCACTGCGGCCCGATCAACTGGGTGGCCTGGTGCAGTGTCTTCTGCACCGCTTCAAGAGAAGAACTGGCGGGCCAAACGGAGCCGGCGTCCCGGGCGGGGAGCGGCTCGGGGGAGGATTCCTGGAGTGTGGCGGCGGCGGCTGCGGGGAGCTGCTGGCCGAGCCGGTCACCCTGCGCTGCGGACACACCTGGTGTCGCCGCTGCCTGCGGAGGAGCCCCCGCTGCCCGGCCTGCGGGGAGGAGGCGGCCGGCCCTCAGTCTCTGCGCCCCAATGTCATTCTGAGCCACCTGATCGCGAAATGGTTCCCGGCGGAGGTCAGCCGGGCCCGGGATAAAATCAAACTGGAGGAGCTGCTGGCACAGTGCCGCTTCCCAGAGGCACTGACCCTGCTCGAGCAACTGGAACTGAGTGAGTGCGGACACTTGGTGTGCCTTCAGATCTATGTTTAAGGTTCACTCCGTCTCTGTCTCCCTGTGACTGACTGACTGACAACTCCTGACTGCTCCTGTTGTGTAACGCGAGTTGTACAACAACTCTTGTGTGAGCTTTATAAACTATTCCTCCTCCAGGAGGTTGGTTGATTGGCGCTTTCTTCACTTTTAAGGTCTTGGCACTTTAATTTCTGTTCTCGGATCGTATTGTTGAAGCAGAGACAACTTCTGTTCTCTGTGGGCATGCAGCCCTCCCAAGAGGGCGGTGTTCTTGTTATGTAAACACTACTACCAGTTGGTTACTCAAGAGTGACTGTGACACTTTCATAAACTCTCGTTGCGCTGTGAACCGTTTATTCACCAAGACGTTTCTCGCAGCTTCCCCCCCCCCCCCGTATTGTGAGAATAGGTTAAAGTGGAGTTTGTAGGGCATGATGTGAAAAATGTGGTTCAGTGATTAAGATATCAAGTCGTATACCTGTACATAATTGCTTCTGTTAATTGTGAGACATGACTGCTTCTCGTTTTCAATTAGTCTGACTAGCAATCCAGTCTTGGATTGGCTCACACTTGCATTCTCAGACATTTTATGAAAATACCAATCAGACAGTTAAAAATGGGGAGAGATGCTGTTAGGACTGATGAGATCTGCTTTCCTTATCTTTCCAATTGGTGGAGGTCGAGGGTTTAGAAGATTCTGCACGATGTGTATCTCTTCATGTCATTATCTAATGCTTGAGTTTCCATAGTTCCCTGGGGTAGAGAATTTCAAAGATTGACTGAGTGATGAAATTCCTTCTCACCTTAGCCTTTAATGGCCTTACTGCTATTCCTCCCCTCTTTCTCCACCACCCCCCCCAATCATGAAGTTGCCTGATTCTGCACTCAAGTGGGGAAACATTCTATTTGTGTCCAAGCTGTCAAGCCCTGTAAGAATTTTTTTGTTCCTGAGATCACATCTCCTTTTTCAAAACTGCAGTGAATACAGAACCAGATACTTCAATCTCTTCTAATAAAACAATTTCTCATATATTCTATTCTATGCCAATAGTCAAAAAAGTAATTGTTCAGCTTTTGTGCCTTTTTCCTGTTATTCACGATAAATTCTGTCTCTGCCTGTTTGGGCCTATATTTGTCCTAGTCATCTCTTCCTTTTCGCATATCCAAAGAAGCTTTTTGAGTCTGCCTGTAAATTTGCATTCTAGTTTGCATTCTATCTCTTCCTCTACCACCCCTCCCTTCCTTCCTTTTATCAGTTTCTTGGTCATACTTTGCTATGTTCAAAATTGCATCCAAACCCCAAGTTTGGTACCTTTTTTGGAATTTTTATAGTTTTTGATCTAATGCTGTCTCTAATTTTTTTAGTGACAGATGAGAGAATACTTTAATTAAAGAATCCCAAAGCATTTTATTCTCTCATAAGAAGCAAGCAAGTAACTAGAGAAAGGATTAGTCCACTAAAGGATAACGAAGGAAGACTGTGTGTCAAACCTGAGAGAATGGGTGAGATTCTGAATGATTACTTTGCATCAGTGTTCACTGAGGAGAGGAACATGATGAACGTTGAGATTAGAGATAAAAGTTTGGTTCGTCTGGATCACGTTGACATAAGTAGGGAAGATGTGTTGGGTAGGCTAGAGGTTATTAAGGTGGACCAATCCCCAGGACTGGACGGGATCTATTTCAGGTTTTTTTTTAGATTAGATTAGATTACTTACAGTGTGGAAACAGGCCCTTCGGCCCAACAAGTCCACACCGACCCGCCGAAGCGCAACCCACCCATATCCCTACATTTACCCCTTACCTAACACTACGGGCAATTCCCCATGGCTAATTCACCTGACCNACGTGCAAACTCCACACAGTCAGTCGCCTGAGGCGGGAATTGAACCCGGGTCTCTGGCGCCGTGAGGCAGCAGTGCTAACCACTGTGCCACCGTGCCGCCCACAAAGCATGTTGTCCCTCTTAACAAGAAGGGTAGTAGGGATATTCCGGGTAACTACAGACCAGTGAGCCTGACGTCGGTGGTGGGAAAGTTACTGGAGAAGGTACTGAGGAATAGGATCTATTTATATTTAGAAAAGAATGGGCTTATCAGTGATATGCAACATGGTTTTGTGAGGGAGAGATCGTGTCTTACAAACTTAATAGAGTTCTTCGAGGAAGTGACCAAGTTGATAGATGAAGGGCTGTTGAAGTCATATACATGGTCTTTAGTAAGGCGTTTGATAAGATTCCCCATGGTAGACTAATGGAGAAAGTGAAGTCACATGGTGTGCAGGGTGTTGTAGCTAGGTGGACAAAGAACTGGTTGAGCAACAGGAGACAGAGTGTAGTAGTTGAAGGGAGTTTCTCGAAATGGAGAAAGGTGACCAGTGGTGTTCCACAGGGGTCAGTATTGGGGCCACTGTTGTTTGTAATATACATAAATGATCTGGAAGAGGGTACTGTTGGTATGATCAGCAAGTTTGCAGATGACATGAAGATTGGTGGAGTAGCAGAAAGCATAAGGGACTGTCAGAGAATATAGGAGGATATAGATAGACTGGAGAATTGGGTGGAAAAGAGGCAGATGGTTTCCAATCCAGAAAAATGTGAGTTGATGCATTTAGGCAAGTCTAGTTCTAGAGCGAATTATACGATGAACGGAAGAGCCTTGGGAAAAGTTGATGGACAGAGATCTGGGAGTGCATTGTACCCTGAAGTTTGCTGCACAGGTGGATAGAGTGGTCAAGAAGGCATATAGTTTGCTAGCCTTATTGGACGGGGTATTGTGTATAAGAGCTGGCAAGTCATGTTAAAATTGTACAAGACTTTGGCTCGGCCACATTTAGAACACTGTGTAGAGTTCTGGTTGCCACATTACCAAAAGGATGTGGACGCTTTGGAGAGGGTGCAAAGAAGGTTTACGAGGATGTTGCCTGGTATGGAAGGTGCTAGCTATGAAGAGAGGTTGAGTAGGTTAGGTTTATTTTCATTAGAAAAAAGGAGATTGAGGGGGGATCTGATTGAAGTTTACAAAATCACGAAGGGTTTGGATGGGGTGGATAGAAACAAGCTTTTTCCCAGGGTGAAGGATTCAATAACGAGAGGTCACGCTTTCAAGGTGAGAGGTGGAAAGTTTTTAAGGGGGATACACGTGGTAAGTGGGCATTTGAAACGTGTTGTCAGTAGAGGTGGTAGAGGCAGGCACGGTAAATTCATTTAAAATGCGTCTGGACAAATGCATGAGGAGGTGGGGAGCAGAGGGATATAGATGCTTAGGAATTGACTGACAGGTTTAGACAGTACATTTGGATCAGCTCAGGCTTGGAGGGCCAAAGGGCATGTTCCTGGGCTGTAAATTTTCTTTCTTCTATTAACCATTGCAGATCTTCAATATATCATTGCAGTCTTGAACCTGAACCATTAAAGTTTCTCAAGCTGAGATTTAAGGCCTTAGTTTTATGATTAACTATACATATTTAAACTTGATGTGAAATCTGTCATATTTTGGTCCATATTTGCCCAAGGCTTCTTAACAGCGAAGTTATCAATTAGCCCTTTCTCATCACATAATACTAAATCTTAAGATGTGCTAACTCCTAGTTGGTTCCTCAACGTGCTGCTAGAAAACTGGATACTCTGCAATATTATTGCAGATTAGGTTTACCCAGCCAATATGTAAATTGAATTCACCTAATTTTTATTAGGTTACTCTCCTTTAAATACAATTCTAATTTCCTGATTTGTACTATGTCCAACATTGCTACTACTGTTTAATGGCTCATTTAAAAAAAAACTTGCATCAGTGATTGCTGTCCCTTTCTGTTCATCAGCTCTCTTCTACATCATTATCCTTCAATCTAGGATCCTTCCAAATAATGTAATGATCACGTTCCTTGAAGAGCACTATTCCACCTCATCATCCTTTTCATGTATGCCTCTGAAATGATGAATAACTTCAGTTCCCAATCTTAGTCACCCTTTAGTTACTCCCTGTAATAATAAATACATTGTACCTGTTTACTTGAATCTTATGTCTTCAAAACATCAACCTTGTTTGAATGGTATGTACATTGGTAAGTACCTTTATTTCTGCCTTTTAAACATTATTCTGTAGTCTGATGATGATATTTGATACATGCCTTTGTTTCTATCCTGTAATTTTGCGTATTACCTCTCTATTTCCATTGCAGTTTTTTCCTCCAATCTGAGTATCCGCACTGATTCCTATTCTTCTATCGGTCTAATCTAAATCCTCTCCACCAGCACTAGCAATTTTTCCTGCCAGGGTATTAGTCCTTATCCACCATCTTACTGAGGTATACCTTGCCCTAGAGCTGGTCCCGATGTCTGACGTATCTGAAGAAATGATAAGGAGGGAGGACATGTTAGATTAGATTAGATTACATTACATTACAGTGTGGAAACAGGCCCTTCGGCCCAACAAGTCCACACCGACCCGCCGAAGCGCAACCCACCCATACCCCTACATTTACTCCTTACATGTTGAATCAGTTAATTCTATTGTTCCCATGTTTCCTAATATATGGAACTGGGAGTAATCACAAAATTACTGGGAAGTTGAAGGGTGGTGAAAAACAAGATTAGAGTAGATGAATACATCTCTATGACTCTATAATGTTTGATCGTTGTGGACACAATGAGCCAAGGCCCTTTTTCTTCGCTGTAAAGACTCTTATTTTGAGGCACTACTGCTTTTCAATTTCCTTCCTAGCTCCCTAAAATCCCCTTTCTGGACCTCATTGTCTATTTTAGGTCTGCCCTCCACAAAATTCCTAATTGGTACTACCATGGACCACATCTTATGGCTGAACACCTTCCCCCAGAAGAATGTCTTGCTCTGTGACACCTGGGGACTGTAGCACCAGGAAGATAGCGCATCCATCATGAGTCTGCGGTCTCAGAACTCTGCCTGTTCTTAAGGATTTGGAAGAAAGGTTGTCACTGGCAAGGGAGTACTCAGTGAATGGTGGCGCACGGGAAAGCTCAGAGGAATCTTGGGGTCCTTGTTCACAAATTCCTGAAGGTGGCAGAACAGGTTAATATGGTTGTTCGGAAGGCCTACACAATGCTTGCCTTCATCATTCAAGGCATAATTTAAAAGAACAACAAAGTCATGTTGGAGCTATGCAGGACTTTGCTTAGGCCACAGCTGGAGTGCTGTGTGCATTTATGAGTCTCCACATAATAGAAAGGATGTGATTGCACTAGAGTGGAAGCAAAGAAGGTTCACCAGAGTATTGCCTTGAATGGAGCATTTCAGGTACAAAGAGAGGCTGGTGAATCTCAGGTTGTGTTTTGTATTTAGAGCAGAGAAGGTTGATGGGGGATCCTAATAAAGGTGTGTCAGATTATGAGGAGAGTGGATAGGATGAATAGAAAGCATTTGTTCCCATCGGTGAATAACTAGGAAGCATAACTTTAAAGTGAAAGGCAGTGAGTTTAGAAGGGATTAAGGAAAAACATTTTCACCCAGAGGATGGTGGGGGTCTGGAATGCGCTGAATGGCGGGTGGTTGAGATGAGGAATCTCACAATCTTTTAAAAAGCACTTGGATGAACACTCAAAAGTTTCAGCATTCAAAACAATGGGCCTAATGTGGGAAAGTGGGGCTAGTGTCAGTCATAACCTAATTTCGGTGATACAGACTCGGGCCACTTCTGTACTGAATGACTGATGTTCTGTGACTAAACCTTTAGTTTGATACAGAATGTCTATTGTTAATTTGTATTTCATGTCTAACTATTTAGAACCCAGTGATGTTGCCCTACAGAGCTACAGGGCTGAATCGTATGCTGGTCTTCAACAATTCAAAGAAGCCAGGGAGGATATGGAAGCAGTGTGTTCAAGAAGGCCTGCTTGGCCAGAGGTGACTATTTTCTGCATTTTAATCATTATGTATTTCATATCTAAATAGAAACAGCAATTTTGCCCAATCCTAATTAATTTAGTGATTAACCCAATTTATCCTATCAACCCTCTTATAATTTTACCATAAATCATTGCATCCTGTAGTTTGACTCTTTTTTTATTTCCATTGCAGTAAATCCAAATTTTAATAGGATACTATGCTTCATTATTGAAGTACTGCATTGTCAGAGCTTCCTTTTGTGTTAGCCATTGCCTGCCTGGTTTGTGTACATTGTACAATTGAAAGAAGACTGCCAAGTTCTTTTGGTGTCCTGTGTATGTGTTGATGTGTGCTTTTATACAGAAGAGCAACTCCATTGTAGTCCATTTGGAATATTCCTGAGACTTGATGCTAAGTGCAATGCAAGTTTATTATTTCTCTATCTCCCTCGTGCTCCACTGTGTGCCAGATTGGAAATGATTCTATCTTTTTGATGTTGAATGTCATTGTCTTCAATTATTACAAAAAATACTTTCTTGGCATTAGTAAAGCTTAGATTTAAGCTTTTGAGTCTTCATTTGCCGGTTTTTAAACTGCAAAACAAAATTAAAGCATAGCATTCAGTGCTAATATGTTTACTAGCTCTATCAAATCCTTTGGATTTGTTTCACAAGTAATCTAGGAATCAAGTATAAACATTGTGCATAAAGGTTAATAGCAATGTTAACCCTGAAATAATTGTTCCTTATCATGTAATTTTTTTTAAAAAAAGCTGTTTAAGTCCCCTTTAAAGATTGTGGTAGTACAAGAGTGAAATATTACGGATGCTGAGAATCTGCAATAACCAAAATTGTTGGAAATACTGAGCAGGTCTCACAACATCTAAAGATAGAGAAAGAGTTGATGTTTCAGTTCAATGATATCTTATCAGAACTGGGAAAAGTTAGAAGTGGTAGATCTTGAGCAGGTGAAAAGAGGGCTTTGGGAAGAAAAACAAAAGGTATTAGATGATGAGGAAAGAGCAGGAGCAGTCGAAGTACCATGTTTCGTTTGCAGTCCAAAAGGAATCGTAATGGTCAGACCAGGTAAGGATGGCAGATGTCCTTCCCTAAATGACATTTGTGTACCAAATTGGAAGTCATTCAGTTTCACAAAATATGCCAGACCTAATGAATAGTTTAGTTTATCCTGAAGAATTACATGCTTCTATTGAAATTTTAATCTGGACAAGCTACCGTAAAGCTATTTGCTCAGGCTCTCCTGTAAATGTGTCTTGAATTGCTTTTAACACTGCCATGTCCATCTTCATCATTACCAAAGTATTTTTTTAAAATCCATCACTGATGTAGTAACACCTCTTGTTTTATTGGACTTTTTCTTTTTGAGCAATGCACGGTTAAGTCCATGATTCCTCTGCTTTTTGTAGTTCCAAGGGTGGATGCTACATGTCTAACAAATGACTTGTTTTAAAAACTTGTATTCGTTATTGAGGGTTTCACACTTTGTGTCAAGAAAGTTATTGTTTATTTGGATAATATGTGATTTAATTACCCTGAGAATGTTAAAACAAAGCAGATAATCAGAATTTGATAATTTGTACTCAAGATGGAGGTGGTGTTCTGTATTTCAATAACATAAATACATTTGGATTTGACCTTTGTACACTTTTCTTTCCAGTCATTTCAAAGGGTAGATTTGAAATTCAGAACAAAGGTTGTTATTGAATATGTCAGACAGTTTACAATAAGTACATTGTGTTTTGACCCCTGCACTTCAGTGTATTTAAAAATTATTTAATTTCTTCAGGGATATTTTAGAAAAGCTAGAGTCCTATATACTATGGGTCTGATCAATGAAGCCGTACAATCATTTCTTCAGTGTTTGGCTTTGGATGAAGATTTTACTCCAGCAAAAGTTGAAGTGGAAAAGGTAATGTTTTTACATATCTATAGAGTTTATGCTAGTTGGCTGAGCATCACAGAATAGATATTCATTGACAACATAAGTTGAGTACTCCTGACAAAATACATGTTTTGTTGCAGCTTTTCATCTTGTACTTATCAAGACAATTCATGGTAATACCACTGTAAGATAACCAAGGTTATTGTTGTGCACCAGAGTTGGCATGTTATGTTCTGCTGAAAATGTGTTGCTGGAAAAGCGCAGCAGGTCAGGCAGCATCCAGGGAACAGGAGAATTGACGTTTCGGGCATAGGATGCTGCCTGACCTGCGCTTTTCCAGCAACACATTTTCAGCTCTGATCTCCAGCATCTGCAGACCTCACTTTCTCCTCATGTTATGTTGTGCTCAGGATATTGAGGCCACTTTTGGAGTACAGTACAGTTCTGGTCGCCCTGCTATACTAAGATATTATTAAATTGGAGAATGTGCAGAAAAGATTTACAAGGTTGTAACTAGGCTGGACGTTTTGAGTTATAAGAAGAGACTGGATATACTGGGACTTTTCACTGGAGTGTAGAAAGTTGAGGGGTGACCTTACAGAGGTTTATAAAATCATAAGGAACGTAGGTCAGGTGAATAACAAAGGTCTTTTACTTAGGATAGAGTCTAGATAAAAGTCGTGCTGGAAAAGCACTACAGGTCAGGCAGCATCCAGAGAGCAGGAAAATCGAAGTTTTGGGCATAAGCCCAACCTAGGGATAGGAAAGTTCAAAATTAGAGGGCATAATTTTAAGGTGAGAGGAGAAAGATTTAAAAGAGACCAGAGGGGCAACTTTGGTTATCACAGAATGGTTTGTATGTGGAATGAACTGCTATGGAAGTAGTAGATTGAGGTACAGTTATGCCATTTAAAAGATGTTTAGATAAGTACTTGAATAGGAAAGGCTTAGACCTGTGGGCCAAACACAGGCAGATGGGACTAGTTTTGTTTGGGAAACTTAGTCAGCATGGAAAAGTTGGACTGAAGAGTCTCTTTCCATGTTGTATGACTCTGTGACAGTTAACTGAAAGCTTTGTTTAAGTTTTAAACCAGACATCAGTGTTACCAATCGGAGTCCACTTGTCAACCAATCAGCACTCCCCTCTCGTACAGCTTTGATGTTGGTTCTTCCTTTAAATTGGTATTTTTGCTAATTGTCCTGAGTGCAATATGAAAAACTTTCGACAGAATGACATTTTCAGCAATAGTGAAGTTCTGTCCTACCAAATAACTAATACCAAATAGTGTTTCTTTTATATTAAAAATGATCTGAATATTCAGGTTTATTTCATTTCAGTCTATGCAGGTGGTTTTATTTTAAACTATCTCCATATGTTTGTATTTGGAGGAACACGGAATATTGACCATCTCAGATTTGTTCCTGGGCTACATTTTAAAAACCTTTGTTCACAGGATGTGGGCATCCATGGGTAAGGTAATATTTATTGCCACTTCCCTGTTCCCTTGAAGCTGCTGGTGAGATACCTTCTTGATTGATAGATTCTTGTTGTCTAGAGGAATTAAGGGCTACGGGGAGAACGCTGGTAAGTGGAGCTGAAATGCGCATCAGCCATGATTGAATGGCGGAGTGGACTCGATGGGCCGAATGGCCTTACTTCCACTCCTATGTCTTATGTCTTATGGTCTTGATCATCTTCATTCCTTGGAAGTGTAGTGGATTTAATAATACTGCTGTTGGGAAGTTCTAGATTTTTGTCCAGCTGTATAGATCCAAGTCAGGTTGGTAAGTGGCTTCAAAGGAAACTTTCAGGTGATGGTGCTTCCGTGAATCGGTTGCCTTTCTCTGAGATGGTGGCAGTCATGGGTTTTGACTGCATTGCATCTTCTAAATGGTACAGACTACTAGTGAGGTTTTGGTGATGGAGGGATGCCAGTCAAATGGGTTACTTTGTCCTGGATAGTGTGGACTTTGAGTATTATTGGAGTTGGGTACATCCAGGCAAGTGGATTGTATTCGATCACACTGCTGACATACGCCTTAACGAAGGTTGACAGTTTTTTGGGATGTAAATACTCACCTCCTGCCTATCCAGAGTTCCTAACTTCTGACCTGCTGTTGTAGTCAGTATATATGGCTAGTCCAGTTTAGTTTCTGGTCAGTGATAACCCCTAGCATGCTAATGGTGGGAAATTCAGCAGTAATGATGCCTTCGAACATCATGGAGAAAAGATTATATTCTGTCTTGTTGGGGATGGTCATTTTCTGATTCTTGTGTGGTACTTTTATTTCTTACTTACCAAACTAAACCTGGATGGTTAAATATGGTTGGATCTAGGACAATGTCATGAAGGATTTGTGCAGTGATGTCTCAGCACTGAGATGAGTAATCTTCAACAATTATAATGTTTTTTCGTTCTGCTTAGTTTGACTTTACTTTGTATAAACTAAGGCAATAATTGACAGATTTGTATTTGTCCTGCCTCTTACTTAGAGTCATAGAGATGTACAGCATGGTCCAAACTGTCCATGCTGACTAGATATCCCAACCTAATCTAGTCCCACCTGCCAGCATCCAGCCCATATCCCTCCAATCCCTTCCTATTCATATATCCATCCGAATGCCCCTTTTGAATGTTGCAGTTGTACCAGCCTCCACTTCCTCTGGCAGTTCATTCCATACATGTACCATTTTGCCAGATAGATTTATTCTTTTATTCATTCATGGGATATGGGCATCATTGGCAGTATTTATTACCCATCCTTAATTGACCCTATACTGATGGCTTGCTAGCTCATTTCAGAGAGTAGTTGAGAGTTGACCACATTTGTGGGTGTGAAGTCGTGTGTGGGGTTACCCAGGTGATAATTGACCATGTTATCAAGTGGCATCTGCTCACTGATGCTCAGTTTGGGCTCTGTGAGGGCAATGTAGCTTGTGACCTCAAAGCAAACTTGGTCCAAACATGGAGAAAAGAGCTGAACTCAAGTTGAGATGAGAGACATTGTCCTTTTGATATTAAGTCAACATTCAATTAAGTGCAACAAGGAGTCCTGAAAGACATTAGCGTTTAAAAAGAAATTGGTTCACTAATCAATGGTTTTATGATTACGTCCAGTTCCAGATTTATTAATTGAATTTAAATTCCATCTGCTAACGTTGTAGAATTTGAACCAGGGTATTAGCCTGTGCCTCTGGAATACTTGTCCACTGACAACCATTACAACACCATTATTCCCATGTTAGTATTGTAGCTGTTCTGGAACAGCTCGGTTTGGGGCACAGTGAATTCTGGAGTACAAGCCTTCAGTACTATTTTCAGAATATTGTCAGGGTCTCTGGTGTATCCACTACCTACAGCTGATTCTTGAAATCACCATGGGATAAGTTATTCATTGGACATACAATCATTTTACTAAAATATCTAAATATGTATGACATTGTTTTGAGTTTGAGACAGAAGTTACATTTCAGATGGTGGTTAAAAGCTAAGTCTTGCTCATGTGACTACCTCTCGATAAGGAGCTTTTGAGATTTGGGTAGTACATTAAGTACTGAAACAATATAATGTGACTGCTAGAACTTGAAATAAAAAGAATGCCAGAAGTACTTCCAGGCCAGGCAACATCTGAGCAGAGGGAAACCAAATTAGTTGCCCAAGTATTCCAATTTGCGAGAACCCTCGGATTCCATTTAGATTGCTGATGTGCTTTCGAACCCTAAGGAAGTTCCCATGGGAATGAATCTGCAGTCTTGTATAGGAAATTTAAACTACTGATTTTCAGTTTTACCCTCCCCGGATTGTTTTGTAATTGGTCAAAACCATGCTGTGAGTTTGTATACTCGCCCTGTTTTGTCATAGAGTATTGGCATCGCTGGCCAGGCCAGCCTTCATTGCCCATCTCCAATTGAGTGTCAATCACATTGCTGAGGGTCTAGAGTTGGCCAGACTAAGAATTTCAGGTTTCCTTCCCTTTAAGCACGTTAGTGAACTACGTGGGTTTTTACAACAATCAACATGGTAGTAAATTTGTTAGCTTTTAAAATTCCAGATGTAGAGTCAGTGGAGGTTGAGCATTTTCATGGGGGATAGCATTTGATGAGAAAGGGGATAAAGGATTGTCAACATGGTCAGCAGTGAGGTTTGTATGAACTTTAATACATAAAAAATCATCATAGATACTTTTTGAGGAAAACAAATTACTAAGATGAAACAGAACTGAACATAGCAGAACTATGGGATATTTAAATTCTTATCAGGGCATGGCAACTGCTGCTTTAGATATGCTTTGACTTTCTTCACTGATATTGACTGTAATTCAGAAGTTGTTTTTGGGTGCTTTCAGCATTTCTGAAGAAATGGGGATTGGAAATCTCAGCCAGAAAGTAAATTGTAGTGCAAAAGTATGAGTGGAATGGCAATTCTAACCCCGGAAGATTTTAAGCTATTGTTTCAGGTCAGTGACTTTACATCAGAACTGGTCATCTTGAAAGATGTCTCTCAGAAGTAACCTGCTGACTACTACCAGATTGCTTTTTCATTATTACAATAGCTAAGTAGCCTGCAAATATTTAACACTTCCAAACCGATTCAGTTTGGAACATTTAACTTGAAGTACTTACGTGTCTGAAACTTGTGATTAACTTTGAAAGATGGCATTTAGATCTACGAGGATATTAGTATTTGACCTGGTCGGTGCAAGAGTCCATATGTATGTTTTGTGACATTGTGGTCAAACTCTACTTGGTAATGGAACACATTGTTCACTTTGAACTCCATGCTGCTATTCAGAAATTGTGTAAGATATTAATGGCTCATGATAGCAATTCTTACGCTCTCTAAATATCTTTAAAGAATTGTTGCAGCATTTAGTAATTATTCTTTTGAGAATTAGAAATGATATGAAGTATTTTCAATAACTAGTAGATCTTGTAGTTTTGAACTTCGACTGAAATTGCATAATGTTTTTTTTTGTCCCTCCATGAACCATTTCATGAAACTATTCTCCCTGCACAAATTATGATGGAGGTTGAACCGTTGATTTACAGGCCAAAAATTGTGTTTATTTGTAATAATGTTGCAATAATGGTAGTGGAATGATGAACAAATGGGGTTGCAATTAGTGTACAACTTTCACTTACAACTTTTCAAATATAGAAGTGGTTAGTGTCTGCAGCAAGACCCAAATACTCTCTTCAAGCCTGGACTGACAAGTACCAAATGCACGGCACAAGTACAAGAAATCGAGATTAATGAGAGAATCTAATCATCTCCCCATTAAAATTCAACACATTTACCGTTGCTATAAATAGCATGGATCCAGCAATACTTCGGATGTTTCATCTCATTGCCATTCAACAGCATTACCATCATTGAATCTGTCCCATCCACATACTGGTATCCTATTGCCCAGTTACTTAGCTGTATTAGCCATATTATATACTGTATAATATGTCAGAGATGGAAAATTCTTTGGCGTGAGTAACTTTCATGCTAGCTTCCAGAGCCCGTCCATGGGTCAGGAATGTGGTGAGGCATCACTGTTTGTGTGCAGCTCCATTCAGGACAAAGAGTAATCTGATCTGCATTCCATGCATCACCTCAAATATTTCATGTTTTCACTAATGTAAGATGACAAATAAGAGCTATGTTATCTCTTTCTTTATTAGTGAGCTTTGAGAAGACTTGTAGCTCAGGTTGAGGTTCTGGATAGAAGTTTACTTGCTGAGCTGGAAGGCTCATTTTCAGATGTTTCATCACCATATTAGGTAACATCGTCAGTAAGCCTCCAGTGAAGCACTGGTGATATAGCCTGCTTTCTATTTGTGTGTTTAGGTTTCCTTGGGTTGGTGATGTCATTTCTGGTTCTTTTTCTCAGGGCGTGGTAAATGGAATCCAAGTCAGTGTGTTTTTTGATAGAGTTCTGGTTGGAGTGCCATGCTTCTAGGAATTCTCTCACTTGTCTCTGTTTGGCTTGTCCTAGGATGGACGTGTTGTCCCAGTTAAAGTGGTGTCCTTCTTCATCTGTGTGTAAAGATACGTGAGAGTGGGTCATATCTTTTTGTGGCTAGTTGATGTTCATGTATCCTAGTGGCTAGTTTTCTGTCTGTTTGTCCAATATAGTGTTTGTACAACCAGACGCGCGAGAATTCCTAGAAGCATGGCACTCCAACTGGAACTCTATCAACAAACACATTGACTTGGATCCTATTAACCACCCGCCTGAGAAAAAGAACAGGAAATGACATCACCACAGGAAATGCCATCACCAACCCAAGGAAACCTAAACACACACAAAAAGCGGGCCATACCACCAATGCTTCACTGATAACGTTAGCTAGTATGGTGACAGAACGTCTCAAAACAAAACCTTCCAGCTCAGCAAGCAAACTTACCATCTCTTTATGGTAAGGATCTTAAATTCTATTTAACTATTAAAACAGAACACATTGTTGATTGATTAAATGCTGAGGACTGGATTGGCATTGGTAAGAATTGTTTTAGGAGATGATATCACTTACCCAACTTTTTGTTTTGTAATTTGTTTGCTTCAGGTTTCCGGGCATTTAATTTCTAGCTAATTTACTAACATTTATATAAAATTTTACACAGTGAATAGATTTTTTAAAAATCTATGTAACCTTTAATAAAGGTACTGATTATCCACAACATATTTAGTAATATTGCAATATCATATTTATACTGTGTATAGATTTTGTGTGATTTATTGTCACCGGTTCCTGAGAGTATCAAAGAAGGATTGCAGCACATTAGGAATGAAGATTTGCCAGTTCACACTCTCACCACTGTAGGCTGCTTTCGAAAGACATCTAACGCCTCAGAATTTATAAATAATGAGGTAAGTGATAGCAATATGTTCTCATTTTTCTTTTTTTTATTGTTATGCTCTAATTTAGTGTCAGTTTAAGCAACTGTGCAAACAGTATTTACAGTATATAAATACAGGACTCATTAGTTCTTATTTAGTGAACTGCAACTAAAGTATTGCATTATTTTGTGTATAAAACCACAAACATGCTGTTAAACATATGATTTGAATGTTATGAATTTTGATGCCATTAGCATGACTCAGTTGGCACAGAGCAAAGTTATTGAAGTAAACAATATGAAGCAGTCGAATGACTAACTTAATATTTCATCGAATCCCTTTAGTGTGGAAACAGGCCATTTGGCCCAACAATTCCACACTGACCTTCTGAAGAGTAACCCACCCAGACCTATTCCCCTTCCCTATTACACTATATTTCCCATAACTAATACATCTAGCCTACACACCCCTCAGCCCTATGGGCAATTTAGCATGGTCAATTCATCTAACCTGCACACCTTTGGACTAAGGGAGAAAACCGGAGCACCCGGAGGAAACCCATGCAGACACTGGGAGAATGTGCAAACTCCACACAGTCGCCTGAGGCTGGAATTGAACTCTGGTCACTGACGCTGAGAGGCAGCAGTGTCACCATATTTGCATTCAAGTTTGTTGCCTAAGATTACTAGACACTAAATTACATTCGGCCACTTTCTTAATATTTTTACTTCATTTAAACAAATTAATTTTAATATCTCAACTTTTTAAATATTGAGGATCTATTATTGTTTCATGTGCATCAGTACTACACCAATGTCACTCATATACAGACTATATGTGATTGAAATGGGAACTGGTTATCGATGCAGTAGAAATTATAATATATTGTTTTGGTGACTAAATTGATGTGAAAGCATACATTGAAAAATAGAACATAAGTTCCACAGCTGTAAAAATACCAGGCATCTTTGCTGGAAAGAAGTGACAAAATGTGATTTGTCATGTCCTGAGTTTATACACCTCTTAATGCATTTAGAAAGACCTCAAAAAACACAACATCTTGTATCATGAGACAAATAAAAAAAAATGACATGAATAATTGTTTTTAACAAGTCACGTAAGGTTAATTTTTAAAATGCGTTCTTATTTCATTATTGAATGTACTAATCTATTGGTTATGCCAATGGATTAACTCTGAGGTTGAGTTCACGTTCTGCCAGAACATGCAAATTAACTTATAATTGTTTAGCACAGAAAATTACCAGGAAAGCTAATATATTATTTTTTTAAAAATTCTTCATAGAAGGGAATCTGCCACCATGACTGTCTGGGCTACAGTTGATTCTAAATTATGATTTACTTTGAAGGCCTTGAGGCAACTCATTACGGATAATTACTGACTAACCAATATCATTGTAGTAATACTCACATCCCAAACAGAAACTATTAAAGAGCTATGGTAAAATCTAATGGTACCCAAGTATTTTTATGCTGTTGGGTGAATTAGATAGCTATAAAGCTAATTCCTCTTACATTGTTGTTTGTGAGTTACATTCAGTATTATGAGTAATTACTGTATGCTGCCAGTGAGATAGTGAAAACTGATCGGGGCAATGTCCGATTGAAAGAAATTGAAGTTTTGTCACATTTTTACTGATGTCAGTTGCTTTAAGTGATGTTGAATGTTTTAGCATTTTTGTACTAATAAATTTTTGTTGTGAATCAGCAGATATCAAGCATCCCAAAAAACTCGGAGGGAGAATTAGCATATCTGAGTTGGACTCGATCTGTTCAGTTATTGCGTAGGGTAGAGAAACTTGTTGGTTTAAAAAGGATTTCTTCAGTCCCTCTCCTTTCATGCAAAGAAAAGGCAGTTCTACTGAAAAGAAAGTTGCCTTTTAGCGATCAAGAAATAAAGGAAACTGGCGATGCAAAGATTAAACACCAAAAGCGGGGTCAGTTATTGTTTCAATCTTGTAATGCAAGTTCATATCACCACTTTAAGATAATTTGGTAACTCTAAGCTTAACTTTCAATTATTTAAGGAAACAAGTAAAGCTAATTTATACACCATTAATACCTCCACCATTTCTTTTGAAGTGAAAACTTGAATGTTTATAAAAGAGAATGGTTTGCAAAGCTTTTTTAAATTCACTTTGTTGTCAAAGTAGTCCTCTTCGGTAGTCAAATTATCTATTCCTGTGACTGAATTGAGAATATTTAGTTGTGAATGATCATTTTATTTTTAACTTTTCTTATTTGAAATGTGCTTTTATTCAGATACTGAACAACTGTTCCATGCACTACATTTTGAGAGAACGTTAACTAAGGATGTAGTAGATGCAGTAGATTTTGAGTGTTCTCTTTGTATGAGGTAGGAAAACATTTATTTGAAATGACAAATATATATCAGAAATAACCTTTTAGACTGCAGCACCTCGGAGATCTATCTTGCCGCAATAATTCTAAATTTCAAGTCCAGCATCAGTACTAAAAAGGGAGGTAACTTTATTAAGTAAATAGCAGACTAAAACATTTATTTTAAAAATAATGTTTTTTTCTGTGGGCTGACTTGACTAGACAGTTTTTCTGAATTGCAATTTTAAGAGGGCTTGTACTACATAGTTTAAAATTTTCAGATTTTGCCCAATCTTTTCTTTTTTAAAGATGCCCTTGCTCTTGCATTTTGTTTCTTTGCCTGCTAATCTTTATCAAACTTCCTCCTAGCCCCCCAAATCTACTTTATCACTTTTTATATTACTATTGGGACAAGATTGGGTTGGGATATCTGGTCGGCATGGGTGGGTTGGACCGAAGGGTCTCTTTCCATGCTGTACATCTCTGTGACTCTAATATTAAAGCTGTTTATTCATTGCATGCTTTTCCTTTAAATTATAGCTTTTTTTTTGTACTCTATTCATCTCTGCTTTGAAGATCCTTATAGCTACTTGGTCAACCCATTGACTAATTATTTTACTATGTTAATTTGGACCAATTCCTTTCTTGTCTCACTGAACTTTTTCAGTCCAGTTCTATTTTGCAGTCCAGAGCTTTGTTTTTGATAAAGACTTCTTTGGTGTACTGGTATTTTTGCTGGACTAGCAATCCACTGGTCGAAGTCATACCCTGCACAAAGGATAATGATTGTGGTTTTTGGAGGTCATTCATCTCAGTTCCAAGACATCTTTCCTCTCCTACTATTAGCACTCACTTTGCCATTTGCTTTGGGCACCATGACTTTATGTTCGACCTCATTCTCCTCCTATTTTGTCATCTGCTTAAAGAACATACTTCAGTTCTGAAGAAAAATAATTGCTCTTGACATATTAAGTGTTTCTTTCGAAAGATGCTGCTAGATTGACTGAGCTTCTCCGGTATTTATTTCACATCTCTCAAAGAATTCTTCAGGATAATGTCATAGAGTCAACTGTCTTAAACTCTTTCAGCCATGATCTTCCTTTCATTATAAAAGCAGCACTCTTGATTTGCACCACAAATATATCCAGCAGTGTATACCATCTGCAAATGCACTGCAGCAATTCACCATGGTTGCTTAAACAGTGCCTTCTGAATCCGTGGCATCTACCATATTAGAATATCAAGGATGGTAGACACAAGGGAACGTCACCGCCTTCACGTTCCACTCCAGGCCACTCACTTTGAAATATATCACCCTTCAGTGGTCACTAGGTCAAAATCCTGTAACTTTCTCCTTAACAAGATATATTTACACAAATGGACTGCAGCAGGTCAAGAAGCCAGCTCATTGCCACCTTGAGGACAACCCGGGGTGGACGATAATTACTGGCCCAAGCATCAAAGTCTACATCTCTCTTTAATGAATATAAATAAATAAATAAAACTAAAAACTTCTGTGATTATTCTCTAAACCTCATGTCAATTATTTGTCTCAATTGTCTCTCTTTCACAGAGCTACAAGGGTTTGTTTTGTTGGGCGGCACGATGGCACAGTGGTTAGCACTGCTGCCTCACAACGCCAAAGGCCCGGGTTCAATTCCCGCCTCAGGTGACTGACTGTGGAGTTTGCACATTCTCCCCCTGGGAGTCTGCGTGGGTTTCCTCCACAGTCCAAAAATGTGCAGGTTAGGTGAATTGTCCATGCTAATTTGCCCGTAGTGTTAGTGAAGGGGTAAATGTAAGGGAATGGGTCGGTGTGGACTTGTTGGGCCGAAGGGCCTGTTTCCACGCTGTAAGTAACCTAATCTAATAATCTAGTTGAACGAGGAAGGAATTCTAGATGATACCATTAGGCATTTTGACTTTAACCACTAGGAAGGCAGTGGTGTAGGGGTACTATTGCTGGTCTGTTAATTTAGAGACCTGGTTAATGTTCTGGGGACCTGGGTTCAAATTTTGTCCAGGTATATGGTGAAATTCTAATTCAATTTAATAAAAAAAGTTTGGAATTAAGAGTCTGATGACCATGAATCCATTGTAATTGGAATAACCTATCTGGTTAACTAATATCCTTTTGGGAAAGAAACCGCCAACCTTGCATTGTCTGGCCTCCATGTAACTTCAGATCCTCAGCAATGTGGTTGACTTTTAACTGCCCTGTAGGCAGTTAGGTACGGGCAATAAATGCTGGCCTAGCCAGCAACACCCTCATCATGAATTTAAAAGAAAACACATACTACTGAAATTGGTAAAGTTAAAATTATCCATTATTGTTGACCTGCTGTGCATCTTTGATTATTTTGAAGATCTCTACCTCCGTTTCACTTTTAGGTGTGTAGTTTTCACAATAATACCATTTCCTTTATTCCATTCCATTGCCATTGAAATCATCTTAATGCACCCCAACACATCCTTGCATTCTGTGGCTACGATGTAATTCTTTCATTTTTTTTTAGCCCTCCAGATTTTAGCCGTATTAATTCATTCTTAGTAAATATTACGTTTTGATTTGAAAGCTTTTCATGTTTTCAAGTATACCACTCAATCTTGACTGCAATTGTTTTTAAATATATTTTGTTCTCTTTAATCTTTTTCATATTTTTTATTTCTTAAAGCCTTTCTTTCCTTTCTTCCTGATTAGCTTATTCTGTTCATTTGAGACATTAAGATTTTGTAACCTTTTTATATATTGATATTTCAGTAAGTACCTGTAGTTTTCAATATGTTTACTTCCATAATTTGGGGGCAACTGCAATATTGTGATTTTCTGAATTCGGGACTTTTTTTTTCAGATTGTTCTTGGAGCCCATCACGACACCTTGTGGACACACCTTCTGTAAATGTTGTTTGGAACGGAGTTTGGACCACAGTCCACTATGCCCACTTTGTAAAGACAGCCTAAAAGTAGTAAGTTGTAGACCATACTGATTGTCTTATTGTTTTATAATGGTCACTATCTGACATTTACACACAAGTTCCATTAAAAAATACTTGTGCACGCAATTGTGACATGAAATGCAGGCTTCTTTATTAAGTTTCACCAATTTACATCCCCTTGATGATCTGGTATTTATTTTAAACCTTTCATGACAGTAGAAAGCTGATCTTTTTAAGCTTTATCTAATGGTCAATGAAAGTTGTTTTTGTTTTCTCCATTAGATAATTTGGAATGTCAAACTCTGAATGCAGTAGTTTGATTTGGTCAGGCCTATATTGTCATGATGTCAGCAAAACTGGCATTAATGTTATTAAAACCTTTATTATGCTCAGATTCTCGTGTAAGATGGAATCTAGCACTTCAAGATCAGGACTAGCTGTCAATATACCTTCATCACAAATAGAGAAGTAAGAGCATGCCAGTGAATAAGATCTTGGCAGATCTACCCCAGGTCTCCACTCTTTTATGCCTCCTCTTCAGAGTACTCAACTCCTCTATTTCAAAGATTTATCTACGTCCTCTTTAAATACTTTCAGTAATCTATCTTCCATAACACTCAATTGAAAATGCCAGACATTCAATATTACCTGGAAAAAAATTCTTTGCATCACAATTTAAAGTATGTGCCCCTTGTTTTGTAATTTCATCAGTATGTGTTTTGTTTTTGATCTCAATACCTCAATAAGATTGGTATTTTTGCATTGTGGACTTGTAAACCATTGAGCTGACTTGAATCTACTCAGTCATTTCACATGGGATCTGTTTATAGGAGGCATTTCGTGACATTCTGTTTTAGCCCGTTAAGAGCTAGTTGTTGACCATATCATAAGTAGACAAGTTTGCTTTCTGTAGTTCGATCTCAGTGATACTAAACGGCAATGAACATTTAATAAAAATATAAGTCAAGATTGCCTACAAGAAGCTCTGGCAAATTGGTAATCTAGTTTAGCATCACAGTAGTACAACTCCAGAGCTTGATAAGAATTGTGCTACTGTGTTCCGTGTACTAGATTCTTTCTGTAAGGTGATATTGGACTTCATGGGAAATCCTGTTGGCTCAGCATTGGGAATTTGTAGGATAACAGGTGTTCTGCTTAATCAGCTAAACTAATATTCCTGGGAATTATGGAGAATTTTGAATGACAGTTGGTGGGTTCCTCTACTTGCTGCGCGAGGTTCCATCCACGCAATGGAAGAAAGAAATCAACAAGACTTTGTCTCACACGTCATAATTAATGAGACTCACATTTTCTCCGTGTTTTTTCAGATAATTGAATTGAAGTTCACCCAATTGTAAATGTCTCCAGGCATTAATCTACGCCTCTGGATTACTAGATTAGTAACATTACCACAATTGCTACCAGTATTGTAACTACAGTATGAAATGTATTTTTCAAGTGGCACATAATGAAATTTCTCTTTTATACAGTGCAAAATCTATTTGATTACTTAGCTATCCTCTCCTCTGCATCTCTTTCTCTCTCTTCACTCCTCTCTTCACTCCCCTCAACCCCATAAAAAGCTCTCAGAAGGTACTTGTAATGTAGCCATGGACCAATTTAAATCGAGTACCCCTTTGGTTGTTGACATCTTTACCTTGATGATGGGAATGCTTTACATAAGAAACCAAGTATTTTTAAAAAGTATTTTTCTCTTCAGTATCTTGAAAATAGGAAATATGCTGTCACCTATTTGTTGGAAGAAATAATTGCAAGGTATCTTTCTGAAGAACTGTGTGAAAGGCAAAGGATTCATAATGAAGAAACTGCAGAACTTTCAAAGTAAGTTATTAATCAAAAATGTAAAAACTGACAATCCTATTGAGCATGGATTGACCTAAGCATAGCAGGGGATCATTATTACCGAATATATTGTGAACTGCAGTATATATTTGTAAAATCGATTAAGACTAAAATTTGTCGAGAAGTCAGTGGATTATTGCTATTGTCATTATCATAGGAGATTTTTAAATATCCAAAAATCAGGATGATGTGATGAGATGTTCTTGGTCAATTTTTTAAAAAAAGACGCTTTCGACACATTTGTAATGAAGCAAAACAAATATAGGTGTGGAATTATTGAGAAATGGTGGCCTAAGAGTTCACAGTAAGAATAGGCCATTTAACTTCATGCTTGTTGTACCATTACAAAGAACATTGCTGATTTATCTGAACTTTTGTTTTATGCAGTATTACCGTAGCCTTTAATTTCCTTAGTATCCAAAAAGTAAGTATATTTAATTTGGTACTTGATCATTAACAGATTATCCACCATTCTCTTGGGTAAAGAATGCCAAATATATAATACAGCATAGAATAGGCCCTTCGGCCCTCGGTGATGTATAACAATTTGAATAATCTCCTCTATTGGTACTAAATTATCAACTATTTTTAACTGTCCCCTGCATCCTAGATTCCATAACTGTGGAAGTATTTTCTCAACATCTACTCTCTAAATAATCATCTTTAAAACAAAAAATTCAGTATGATCATCTCCATTCTTCTGAAGTTAGTGAGCTGTAGGCTTAGTCGGTACCTATTCTGTCTCCCCACTTGCCCAACTTGTATATATACAGGTTGTTCTCCAATAGCGCTTGTTTCATCAACGTGGTTTGGCTTTAATGCGATTGGTGAATTGGGGAATATTTTGATAACGCAAACTCCTGTTGGCTATGATGCGATTCCATCCCCGGCTCAAGGTGTCGTGCTGTGCGGAGGAGTGGATTCCACATCAATATCATCTTCTCAGTCTGCTCCCCCTTTTTGTGATGAAGGGCTTCGTAAAAGGTGCAGTATTGCACTTAGTAATTTTAGGTCCTGTTTTTGACAAATCTTCCATGAAGAATATGGAAGAACAAAGTTGCAAGAATGTCGACAGGGAGCACCCATGAGAATAAAATTGCGGTTGGTCACCGTAAAAGACAGGCTCTAACATTTGAACAGAAGCTAAATGTTATAAAATGTTTTGAGTGTAATGAAAGAGCATGTAATATTGTTCATGCAACAGGAATGAAGAAATCTATGCTATGCACCATTAGAGAAAACGTGGAAAGGATTAAAACAAGCTGCATTGCTGGAACAAGTCTGAGTGCTAGCAACTTGAGATAACCAGCAAAGGAACTTGAGATGGAGCGGCTTCTAAGTATGTGGGTAGAAGATCAATCCAAAAAACAATCTGGGACTACCTTTCTCACTGTAAAACAGAAAGCCTTATCAATTTATGAGGACGTAAGGGCAAAAACTGAAAATCCTGCAGATGTGCTGACTTCAGCGCTAGTAGTGGCTGGTTTGCTGATTTAAAAACACTATGCTTTTCATAACACAGTTAAGCTGCCAGTATAAACGAAGAATTGCGTTGTCATTTCCTTTGGTGGTGAAAAAATTGATTGAGGAAGAAGGCTACACCTTAGATCTTCAATTTGGACAAGACAGGTTTGTATCAGAAGTGAATGCCATCCAGAACCTACATTGCCAAGAATGAAGCACATGCTCCAAGCTATAACGTCGCAAAGGATCAAATGACTGTTGGGTGCTAATGCTAGTGGAGACCTAGAGCTTAAGCCTGCAGTGGTGTATCACTGTGCTAAGCTGTGAGCCTTGAAAAGTTACCTTAAGGCCACTCTGGGTGTCTACTTCAGACCAAGCAAAAGAGATTGGATGACAGGGCAACTTTTTTCTAAACTTATTGTTGATATTTTCGAGGATGTTTTTCAAAATTATTGCAGGAGAAAACATTTGGATTTTAAGATTCTTCTCATTCTGGACAATGCATCAAGTCATCCTCCCACCAAACGTGAGCTTTCTGAAAACATCAAAGTCTATTTCTACCTCTGAACACAACCTCTTTCATTCAATCCATGAACCAGGGTGCAATAGCAGCTTTTAAAGCTTATTATTTAAGGGGGACATTCAAGAAGCTGATTGCAGCTACTGAGGGGGGATAATGAGGTAAGTGTTCTTCAATTTTGGAAGAGCTTTAACATTAAGAATGCTAATGATATCATTGTGGAGGCCTGCAGTTATGTCAGTAAGGACTGCTTGCATGCAGTTTTGTGGAAGCTTCTCCTAGATTTTCTTCATGATTTTAAAGGCGCTGAACAATCAGAGGAGCAATCAAAGAACATTGTGATGCTCTTGCAAAGCAAATTGGATTTGAAGAAGTGGAGACTAAGGATGTCAAGGAGTTCCATTGTGAAGACCTCTCCACAGCTGACTTTTAACAACCTGTTGCTGCAGGGGAAATTGAGGCTCGAGATGAAGACGATGAGGCCCAGAATGCAGTAACACAAGAACTTTCCACTTCTCTTATGTCTTCTATTCTGAGAGAAGTTGAGAAGTAGTTACAGCTCTTGGATGACAATGACTAGAATGCAGCAGGATAACAGTTTGTGGCATAAAGTCTTATCTGGCACTCTGTAAACAGCTTCTTGAAACAAGAAAGATGGTAAAGCACCAAAACCGAGAAGCCTTTTTTAAGCCAACCTCCAAGGAACAATGAAACACAGCAGTCCACTTCTGGACAAAATACTTTATTTTGTCATAAGCCTGCACTCAACTGCACCTGAAAGTAATGATGATGCCGATGATGACCTTCAGCCCTGTCTTAAACAGTATTGTAACTCAGCAAACTCAGAAACCCTTTAGTGTTATATTTTAATGAAATAATACAATAAATGTATGACTAACATTTATCTAGACTGTGCTATTGTTTGTTTTAGGCTAACTAGTATTTTTGTTTTGATCTTTACTGATATTTTTGGTGGTTCGCTCCTAAACCTGTTTTTCCCATAGGCCCCATAATTTCTATTGTACAATTTTCTATAACATGAGGTTGCATGAGAACACAACTACTACGTTACAGCAGAACAGACTATACTTTAATTTCTTTCCATCCTCACTACTAGTATTCCCATCTAACTTTGTATCATTAATGGACTTGAATATGTTGCTGTCAGTCTTCTCATTTAAGTCATTTGTATGTTTATAAGTTAATGAGGAATATCACAGATGTACAGCACGGAAACAGACCCTTCAGTCCAACTCATCCATACTGACCAGATATCCTGAATTAATCTAGTCCCATTTGCCAGCATTTGACCATATCACTCCAAAACCTTCCTACTATGTTCCCATTCAGATGCCTTTTAAATGTTGCAATTATATCAGCTGCCACCACTTCCTCTGGCAACTCATTCCATGCACTCGCCAACCTGTGTTTAAAAGGTTGCCCCTGGGTCTTTTTAAAATCTTTTCCCCTCTTACTATAAACCTATGCTCTCCAGTTTTGGTCTCCCCAACTCTAGGGTACATACCTTGTCTATTTAGGCGAAGGTGAGGACTGCAGATGCTGGATGTCAGAGTCTAGATTAGAGTGGTGCTGGAAAAGCACAGCAGATCAGGCAGCATCCGAGGAGCAGACAAATCGACGTTTCGGGCAGGAGCACTTCATCAGGAATGAGGCTGGGAGGCTCTGGGGTGGAGATAAATGGGAGGGGGTGGTGCTGGGGAGAAGGTAGCTAAGAGTGCAATAGGTGGATGGAGGTGGGGATGAAGGCGATAGGTCGGAGAGGAGGGAGGATTGTCGATAAATGACATTTGTCGAAGTGCAGATGAAACTTTGGATGTGGAAGGCTCCTTTGGGGCCTTGGATGGAGGTGAGGGGGGGAGGTGTTGGCGCAGGTTTTGCAATTCCTGCGGTGGCAGGGGAAGGTGCCAGGATGGGAGGGTGGGTTTTTGGGGGAAGGCGTGGCCCTGACCAGATAGTCACGGAGGGAACGGTCTTTGCGGAAAGTGGAAAGGGGTGCGGAGGGGAATATATCCCTGCTGGTGGGGTCCGTTTGTAGGTGGCGAAAATGTCGGCGCATGATGTGGTTTATGCGAAGGGTGGAAGGTGAGGACCGGGGGGTTCTGTCCTTGTTACGGTTGGAGGGATGGGATTTGAGAGCAGATGTGCGGGCTGTGGATGAGATGTCTTGGAGGGCACCTTCGACCACGTGGGAAGGGAAATTGCGGTCTCTAAAGAAGGAGGCCATCTTGTGTGTTCTGTGGTGGAACTGGTCCTCGGAGCAGATACAGTGGAGGGGGGGAATTGGGAATACGGGATAGCAATTTTACAGGAGGTAGGGTGGGGAGAGGTGTAATCTAGGTAGCTATGGGAGTCTGTGGGTTTGTAAAAAATGTTAGTGTTGAGTTGATCATCATTGATGGAGATGGTCCAGGTGAATTTAAGGTCGGGGTGGAATGTGTTGATGAAGTTGATGAACTGCTCAACCTTCTCACAGGAGCATGAGGTGGCACTGATGCAGTCATCAATGTAGCGGAGGAAGAGGTGGGGAGTGGTGCCGGTGTTACTACGTTGCCAACAAAGAGGCCGGTGCGGGTGCCCATGGCTACCCCTTTCGTCTGGAGGAAGTGGGAGGATGCGGAGGAGAAACTGTTGAGGGTGAGGACCAGTTCAGCCAAACAAATGAGTGTCAGTGGAAGGGTACTGGTGGGGATGTCTATTTACCCTATCTTTGCCCATCCATGATTTTATAAACCTCTTTAAGGTCACCCCTCAGCATCTAGCGCTCTAGGGCAAAAAGCCCCAGCCTATTCAGCCTCTCCCTATAGCTCAAACCTGCCAATGCTGGCAACATTCTTGTAAATCTTTTCTGAACCCTATAGAGTTTCACAACAACCTTCTGTGATGCACATTTAATTTGTACAAGTTACAACCTTCCAACTCTGCAATATCCCATTTATTCCAAGTGTTTTTTGTCTGTTAATCAATCCTTCGTTGTTGCTAGTATGTTATTCCCAATCATGAGTCCTAATTTTGTATAACCTGTGAATGGCCCCTTCATCCAGTGCTTTGTTTATTCAAATGCACTTCGTCACGAAGTTTGCTCCCCCCTATTGTACTAACTCCACAAATCTGACAATTCTCTTTCAAAAGTCCATGTTAACTCTGCATCAGCTTTTGAGGTTTAAGTCCCCATGCATGGACTTGTCATTTTGCCTACTACTAATAGGAAAATTGGCCTATTGTTTTCAGCCTCATCTCAAATAACAGAATATGTTTGTTATCTTGTAATCCTTAGAAACTGTTTGACAAACGAAGGGATTCTGGCAAATCAAAACGGATGTATCTGCTATTTCTGGAACTCTGAATATTGAAATTTTATGCTGCATGTTATTTATTGGGCTCAGCAAATGTTACAGTTTGGATCCATCAGTTTTAGTGCTATTTCTTCTATTGATTCTTTTAAGTTCTTTGTCCTTGCTAGATTCTTGGTTATCCATTATTTTGGAAGGAGTAACAGGAATGCAGAGTACTGGGTTAATGGTAAGATTCTTCATAATGTAGATGAGCAGAGAGACTTTAGTGTCCAGATACATCGATCCCTGAAAGTTGCCACCCAGGTTGATAGGGTTGTTAAGAAGGCATACGGTGTGTTTGCTTTTATCGGTAGAGGGATTGAGTTCGGAACCATGAGATCATGCTGCAGCTGTACCAAATTTGGAGTATTGCGGACAGTTCTGGTCACCGCATTATTGGAAGGATGTGGAAGCTTTGGAAAGGGTTTGGAGGAGGTTTACTAGGATGTTCCCTCCCTGGTATGGAGGGAAGGTCTTATGTTGAAAGGCTGAGGGATTTGAGACTGTTTTCATTCGAGAGAAGAAGGTTGATAGGTGACTTAATTGAGACATAGAAGTTAATCAGAGGGTTAGATAGATTGGACAGTAGGAGCCTTTTTCCTCAGGTGATGGCTAGCACAAGGGGACATAGCTTTAAATTGAGAGGTGATAGATATAGGACCGATTTCAGAGGTAATTTCTTTACTCAGAGTAGAAGTTGTGTGGAATGCACTGCCTGCAACAGTAGTAGACTCGCCAACTTTTAGAGAATTTAAATGGTTATTGGATAGGCATATGGACGAGAATGCAATAGTGTAGGTTAGTTGGGCTTCAGATTGGTTTCACAGGTCAGCACAACATCGAGGGCCGAAGGAACTGTACTGCACTGTTATGCTCTGTGTTCTATCTGAAGGGTCGCTGGACCCAAAATGTTAATTCTGCTTTCTCTCCACAGATGCTGCCAGACCTGTTGAATTTCTCTAGCACTTTTAAATTTCTTAAGGTGCTTGACAGTGTAGGTGTGAGCAGTTGTTTCACCTTGTTCTAGGACAAGAGAGTGTATTTGGAGTAAGGAAGTGATACCCATTAATACATGAGATGGAACAACCTTTCTGAGGATAGTGAATCAGTGGAATTCTTTACCACAGCTAACCAGAGGTTGTCATATTTAAATCTATTTAAAGCAGAGATGAACATATTTTCAGTGAGTGAAATTGAGAGTTACTTGGAAAAGGTGAAAATGCCATGAGGATTCAGCTAATCTATGATCACATTGAATGTTGGGGTGGATTTGATGATTTGAATGTTTTGCTTCTGTTTACACATTTTATGGTACAATC
This sequence comes from Chiloscyllium plagiosum, assembly GCF_004010195.1. Lineage (NCBI taxonomy): Eukaryota > Metazoa > Chordata > Chondrichthyes > Orectolobiformes > Hemiscylliidae > Chiloscyllium > Chiloscyllium plagiosum. Next base: position 85,145,671 of record NC_057710.1, read on the forward strand.
AATGGTGGAATGGTGCAAGAAGGGTTCTAATAGGAGCAATGTGATAACAACCAAATGATCTATTTTAGTGCTGGTGGTCAGAGAATAAATGTCTAAGACATGGGGAGATCTCCATTGACCTTCAGCCTTGTGCCATGAGTGAATACAGCACTTCCCTGATACTGGAGCTTCTGTCTAAATTTTGAGCTTAAGTCTCTGGAACAGGACCTCACCCCACACGTTTCTCTCTCAGGTACGAGAGTACTACCACTGAACTAAAGCAGGTGCCATTAGGTCTTTTGGTTATTTATTAGCACTTTTATGTGAGGGTTACACATGTTCAATTTACTTTAGCATATTGTCATTGAATAATTAAAGGTTACATTTCTTTATCATTTATTCTTCAGTCTGTTTAGCTCTGCTCTTGTTTACCGTTTTCCTTGTAAAGTCATTTGAATGTACCAGATGTAGTATTATGTTATGAACAAAGACTGTTTAGAAGTGTCAATGACAATGGAAATGTAAGTTTAGTAAGGGATCAGATTATATTTTAGTACATTTACTTGCACGGGGATATTAACCTTTCAATGCATGGTTTAGATTAGATTACTTACAGTGTGGAAACAGGCCCTTTGGCCCAACAAGTCCACATTGACCTCCAAAGAGCAACCCACCCAGACCTATTCCCCTACATGTACCCCTTCACCTAATACTACAGGCAGTTTAGCATGGCCAATTCACCTAGCCAGCACATTTTTGGACAGTGAGAGGAAACCGGAGCAGCCAGAGGAAACCCACGCATACATGGGCAGAATGTGCAAACTCCAAACAGACAGTCTGCCTGAGGCAGGAATTGAACCCGGGTCTCTGGCGCTGTGAGGTAGCAGTGCTAACCAGTGCGCCACCATGCCGCCCACTATTATTAGCTGTGTAAATTGTATAACAGATCTGTATAATATGTGATTAAAGTTATACAGCGTGTCTTGTATTTGGAATAAGGAATTTAGTTTTATACTTGATGTCCTTGCAATTCCTGTTTTATTTCAGGAGGTGGTCCTTCTGTAAAATTGCTGAAAGCCTTCTGTAATCTAATTGCATTTCTTTCCTATGGAAAATGAAGACATAACTGATATCTCTGTAAACAAATATGAAATGGAAGTGTCCATTAAGGTTTTATTGTTAATCAGTTTTCTTTTAGAAGCAGAGAAAACATGAAAGTATATCTTGGTATTGATTATCACTTGTATTCAACTTTGCTCAAAAATAAAGATCCTGTAATGTTAGTTCATAGAATTTGCCAGTTTTTCATTTTTAGATATTTTTAACTTTTTCTCATGTAATTATATTGTGGTTACAATATCAAATTCTTTCATGGGAAAGTAGGTTTTGAAGAAAGGATCTGAAAGAATTTAAGACGTTGTGAAATGTTGAGTCCTACTTCTTTTTTCTTTTCCAGTTTGACCAAAAATGTTCCCATCTTTGTGTGCACTATGGCGTACCCTACTGTGCCTTGTCCTCTTCATATTTTTGAGCCACGGTATAGGCTTATGATTCGAAGATGTATTGAGACTGGTACAAAACAATTTGGAATGTGCACCAGTGACGCACATAATGGGTATGTTGTAAACTCGTTGTGACTAGTGTTTTCAAGTTATTTTCAATCAGCCCTTGTAACAGGATCTTAAGTAAAAATACCATTAGATTAGAAAAGCAGCACATATAATCCCTCTATTTAAGAAGACAGACAGTAAACTAAAAGCAACTTAGCTTGGTATATGTCTTGCAGAAGTGCGAGAAGCAACATTGAAGAATGTGTAGCAAGACAGTTAATAAAATCTCCAATATAACAAAAGAGTCAGTATTTTATGGGAAGGGGAAATCATATTTCACAAATTTATTAGACTTTTTTGAAGGGTGAGGTGTAGTAGATGAATGGAAGATGTATAGTACTTGGAAATGGAGTGTATTTGATAAGGTGCCTTATCAAATGCTGTTGCAGAAAATAATAGGCTCGATTGATTATTGGCTGGCTGCAAATAGTATGCATAAATAGGTCTTTTAGCAGACATACTCCTACTGGTGTTCTTGTTTTTTATAATTTATATCAATAGCTTAGATGAAGGGGAGCAAAGGTTTACAGTTAAATTTGAAGCCAACACCAAGATATATAGAAACTATTGTGAAGAAGACAATGAGGCTGCAGATGGATATAGTTTAGTTAAATGAGTGGTCAAAATCTGGTAGTCGAAGTAACATGGGCAAATGTAAAGTTCATTATTCTGGAAGAATGAAATAAGTTATTACTTAAATATAGAATGACTGCTGAAATTTAAGGTGCCCATGGATTTGCATATGTGAATCAGTGTTGTGTACAGGTACAGTATTTAGTCAAAAAAGGCTAATGGAATGCGATACTTCATTACAAGAGGAATTGAACATAAAAATAAGAATGTTGTGCTTCAGCTATATAACCATTAATGAGGCCTCAGAGTCATAGAGATATACAGCACGGAAACAGACCCTTCGGTCCAACTTGTCCATGCCGATGAGACATTCCAACCCAATCTTGTCCCACCTGCCAGCAGCCAACCCATATAATCCAAACCCTTCGTATTCCAACCTGGCAACGTCCTTGTAAATCTTTTCTGAACCCTTTCAAGTTCCACAACATCCTTCCAATAAGAAGGAGACCACAATTGCATGCAGCATTCCAAAAGTGGCCTAACTAATGTCCTGCACAGCCACAACATGACCTCCCAACTCCTGTACTCCATGCTCTGACCAATAAAGGAAAGCATACCAAATGCCTTCTTCACTATCCTATCTACCTGCGACTCCACTTTCAAGGAGCTATGAACCTGCACTGCAAGGTCTCTTCGTTCAATAACACTCCCTAGGACCTTACCATTAAGTGTATAAGTCCTGCTAAGATTTGCTTTCCCAAAATGCAGCATCTCGCATTTATCTAAATTAAACTCCATTGGCCCATCTGATCATCTGTTGCAATCTAAAGTAACCTTCTTCGCTATCCACTATGCCTTTAGTTTTAGTGTCATCTGCAAACTTACTAATTGTACCTCTTATGCTCGCATCCAGATTATTTATGTAAATGACAAAAAGTAGTGGATCCAACGCCGATCCATGTGACACTCTACTGGTCACAGGCCTCCAGTTGAAAAACAACCCTCCACCATCATCCTCTGTCGTCTACCTTTGAGCGAATTCTGTATCCAAATGGCTAGTTCTCCCTGTATTCCATGAGATCAAACCTTGCCAACCAGTCTCCCCTGGGGAACCTTGTCAAACGCCTTACTGAAGTCTGTATAGATTACGTCCACTGCTCTGCCCTCCTCAATCCTCTTTGTTACTTCTTCAAAAGACTCAGTCAAGTTTGTGAGACATGATTATCCATGCACAAAGCCATGTTGACTATCCCTAATCAACCCTTGCCTTTCCAAATACATGTACATCCTGTCCCTCAGGATTCCCTCTGAAAACCTGCCCACCACTGATATCAGGCTCACTGGTCTATAGTTCCCTAGCTTGTCCTTACCACCCTTCTTAAACAGTGGCACCAAGTGAGTCCATCTCCAGTCTCTGGCACCTCACTTGTGACTATCAATGATACAAATATCTCAGCAAGAGGCCCAGCAATCAGTTTTCTAGCTTCCCACAGAGTTCTGGAGTACACCTGATCAGGTCCTGAGGATTTATCCATTTTTCTGTGTTTCAAGACATCCAGCACTTCCTTCTTTGTAATATGGACATTTTTCAAGATGTTACCTTGTATTTCCCTACAGCTTATATCTTTGTCCTTTTCCACAGTAAATACTGATGCAAAATACTCGTTTAAATCTCCCCCATCTCCTGTGGCTCCACGCAAAGTCTGTCTCGCTGATCTTTTGAGGGGCCCTATTCTCTCCTAGTTACACTTTTGTCCTTGATGTATTTGTAAAAATCCTTTAGTTTCTCCTTAACTCGATTTGCTAAAGCTATCTCATGTCCCCTTTTTGCCGTCCTGATTTCCCTCTTAAGTATACTCCTATTGCTTTATACCTTTCTAAGGATTCTCTTGATCTCTGCTGTCTATACCTGACATATGCTTCCTTCTTTTGCTTAACCAAACCCTCAATTTCTTTAGTCATCCAGCCTTTCCTTTCACCCTGACAGGAATATACTTTCTCTGGATTCTCGTTATCTTATTTCTGAAGGCTTCCCATTTTCCAGCCGTCCCTTTACCTGCAAACAGCTGCCCCCAATCAGCTTTTGAAAGTTCTTGCCTCATACCGTCAAAATGAGCCTTCCTCCAATTTAGAACTTCAACTTTTAGATCTGGTCTATCCTTTTCCATCACTATTTTAAAATGAATAGAATTATGGTCGCTGGCCCCAAAGTGCTCCCCCACTGACACCTCAGTCACCCGCCCTGCCTTATTTCCCAAGAATAGATCAAGCTTTGCACCTTCTCTAGTAGGCATATTCACATACTGAATCAGAAAATTTTCTTGTACACACTTAACAAATTCCTCTCCATCTAAACCTTTAACACTATGGCAGGCCCAATCTGTGTTTGGAAAGTTAAAATCGCCTGCCATAAACACATTATTCTTACAGATAGCTGAGATCTCCTTACAAATTTGTTTCTCGATTTCCCTCTGACTATTAGGGGGTGTAGTATACAATACCAATAAGGTGATCATCCATTTCTTATTTCAGTTCCACCCAAATAACTTCCCTAGCTGTAATGGCATCCCTTATCAAAAATGCCACTCCCCCTCCTCCCTTGCCTCCCTTTCTATCCTTCCTGTAGCATTTGTGTCCTGGAACATAAAGCTGCCATTCCTGAACCACATTTCTATGTAATTGCTATGATGTCCCAGACCCATGTTCCTAACCATGCCGTGAGTTCATCTGCCTTCCCTGTTAGGCCTCTTGCATTGAAATAAGTGCAGTTTAACTTATCAGTCCTATCTTGATCTCTGCTTTGTCCCTGCCTGCCCTGACTGTTTGACTCGCTTCTTTTCTCAACTGTACCAGTCTCAGATTGATCTCATTTCCTCACTATCTGTCTGCTTCTCCCCCCTCCCCCAACAATCGTACTAGTTTAAAACCACTCGAGTAACTCTAGCAAATCTCCCTGCCAGTTTATTAGTTCCCTTCCAATTCGGGTGCAATCCATCCTTATTGAACAGGTCACTTCTACCCCAGAAGAGATTCCAATGATCCAAAAATGTGAATCCTTCTCCCATACACCAGATTCTCAGCCACACATTCATCTGCTCTGTCCTCCTATTCCTACCCTCACTAGTTCGAAGCACCGGGAGTAATCCAGATCCTTCAACCCTTGAATTCCTGCCTAACTCTCTATATTTTCCCTTCAGAATCTCAACCTTTTCCCTTCCTATGTCATTGGTTCCAATGTGGACAAATGACCACTTGCTGGCCTAATCCAGATCCTTCAACCCTTGAATTCCTGCCTAACTCTATATTTTCCCTTCAGAATCTCAACCTTTTCCCTTCCTATGTCATTGGTTCCAATGTGGACAAATGACCACTTGCTGGCCTCTCTCCACCTTGAGAACATTCTACACCCTCTCTGAGACATCCTTGTTCCTGGCACTAGGGAAGCAACACGCCATTCTGATTTTTTTGCTGCTGGCCGCAGAAACGTCTGTCTGTGCCTCAGACTAGAGAGTTCCCTAACACAATTGATTTCTTGGAACCCAACGTACCTCTCATTGCATTACAGCCAGTCTCGTTACCAGAAACTTGGCTGTTCATGCTATATTCCCCTGCGAATCGATCACCCACTACATTTTCCATCTTGACTACTGTGCAATTTGGCCTCATTATTTAAGGAAGGATGTAAGTGAGTGGGAAGTGATCCAGAGGAGGTTTTTCGATTAATACCTGAAATGAGTGCATTGTGTTATGAGGGCAGGTTTCACAAGATGGCCTTGTTTCCAGTGGAGTTGAAGAATAAAGGGTGACTTGAATGAAGTATTAAAGACCCTCAATGGTCTTGACTGGATGAACATGGAAGAGATGTGGGTGTGCCCAGAACTTGGGCACCATTTTTAAATCAAAGAGTTGCCCTTTTACCTCATAAATGAGCATTATCTTCTTTCAAGGATTGAGAGACTTTGGAACACTGTCCTGCCTTGGAAGGTGGCAGAATCAAGATCATTGCAGTTAAATTTAACGAGAGTAGATGAAAATATGGAGTTTTAAGAGACTGTCATGATCTTAATTGATAGTGGAACTTGAGAGCCTGATTGGTATGATAAGGTAGCTAATACTTGTTAAACTGATTTAACAACATACAATGTTCGTGATATTTCTAAATTTGGAACTTGATTTGTTAAATGAACCACGAAAATGGAAATACAGTTGTATTGCAGCTTTAGGATTCGAAACTATTGGGCATTAGTGTAATCCACAGCAACCACCCATGCAGTTGAGGAACTTGAATTCAGAGTTGATATGCTGGCATCTGAGCTTTGGAGAAGGCAGTTACATCCTAAGCTAGGTACTTCACTTTCATCTGTCGTCAGGAACAGGCCATGACTGAGAGTGAGGCAGCTATGGGGACCAAGAAAGACCATTTTGTTTTGTATTTTTCCACAGATTTCTGAAGTCTGTGTGACTGAAATGTCTCCATGTGGGTGCAAGTACAACGGTGTGCTGGAACATCCTAGTATGGCTGTGCAACTCAGATTCAATGTTGTTTAGACGTTAGTAGTGGCGGAGCCTCAGGCTCTACAATGATCTAACAGGTTCAAAGATCATGCAGCTTGTGTGGAGTGGAGTAAAACAGATGAACAACTGATCATTGCACAGTGGTGTATGGATTCATTCAAACGGGTGGAGTAAAAAGGAAGATAGTTACAGCAGTGATAGTGTAGTTACAGGGAAATAGGTATGCTTCTCTCCAGCCAAGAGCGTGAATGCGGAAGGCTGTCGTGTCTACCTTGTACATAGATGGCGCAGTGGCTCAGTAGTTAGCACTGCTGCCTCACAGCACCAGGGTCCCAGGTTCAATTCCAGCCTCTGATGACTGTCTGTGTGGAGTTTGCACATTCGCCCCATGTCTGCGTGGGTTTCCTTCAGGTGCTCCGGTTTCCTCCCACAGTCCAAAGATGTGCAGGTTAGGTGAATTGGCCAAGCTAAATTGCCCATAGTGCTAGGTGCATTAGTCAGAGGGAAATGGATCTGGGTGGGCTACTCTTCGGAGGGTCGGTGTGGACTAGTTGGGCCAAAGGGCCTGTTTCCGCACTGTAGGGAATCTAATCTACCCTACAGTGATAAACAACATCAATAGAGGAGAAAATGGGAGTGGAAGAATCCAAATTCTCATTCAAATGGGTACCAACAACATGGGTAGAATTGAGAAAGGGGTTCTTTTGTGGGAGTATGACTTACTACACCCTCCTTTTAAAAATGGAACCACAAGATGATAGTTCTTGGATTATAACCAGAGCTGTAAGCAAGTAGTATGTTAATCTTTTTATTGCAAAGGAATTGGATTAAAATCCCACTCCGTTGTATGCTACCTAGGCAAGACCTGGAGAACTGTTTACAGTTCTGCTGTTTTTACCCAAAGAGATATGTATTTACCTTGAAAGATGTGGAGATGATTCATTAGACTGATAGAGATTGTCCTATTAGGACGGTTTGAGTAGATCTGTCCTATTTCTCAAATTTGATAAATTTCTCTCAGATTGGAGAAAAAAAGTGATGATCTCTTTGAAAAGTATGCACTTCCTAATGGACTTCACAATAGATATTGGGAACAGTATTTTCCCTGGTTACAACGAGGTCAGAGCCTTCGAACAAAAGGACGGGATAAATTTCTTCTATGAGAGTGTTTGAGTCTTTAGAATTTTCTAGCAAGAAACTGTGCATGTTGAGTAATTGAGTACCTCCAAGGATATAAGATTGGTGCAAGAAGATGTAGCTGCAGGTGATTAATCGTTAGCTTGTTCGAATAAAGGAGTATAATTGAAGGTTCTTCTATTAAAGTTGTATTCTTTGATTTAATGAAAGTGATGTCTATTATTTACAGATTTGCAGATTATGGCTGTGTGCTGCATATAAGAAACATTCACTTCCTTCCTGATGGACGATCTATTGTTGATACAGTTGGAGGAAATTGTTTCAAGGTTTTGGAAAGAAGGCAAAGGGATGGATATTACATTGCCAATATCGAATACTTGAAAGATGTTAAGGTAAAGATAATTTGAAGCACTTAAAGGTATTACAGACTGTAGCAAGGAGTGATTGCAGCTAGTTGATTGGGTAACAGAACCAATCAGCACTAGTAGATCATTCAGCTCTTTGAACCTGCTGCACCATTCAACATGAATATATCTGATCCTCTATCTCAATGTATTCTGCTTTCCCCTTATCCTTTGTCTTTAAAATCTAAAAATGTATCTGTCTCTTTCTTGAATATGTTTAATGACTTCTCCACAGCCTTCTGTGGCAGTGAATTCCACAGGTTCACTATATACTTTTGAATAAAGAAAGTTTTCCTTGTCTTAGTCCTAAATGGTCTACCCTGTATCCTGGGACTATCATCTGGTTCTAGATTCCTCAACTCTGAAAAAGTGAGCACTGCAGAGTCAAAAAGTGTTGCTGCAAAAGCACAGCAGGTCAGGCAGCATCCGAGGAGCAGGTGAGTTGACATTTCAGGCATAAGCTCTTCATCAGGAATGCATTCTTGATGAAGGGCTTATGCCCAAAACGTCGACTCTCCCGCTCCTTGGATGCTGCCTGACCTGCTTTGCTTTTCCAGCACCACCCTTTTTGACTCTAGATTCCTCAGCCAAGGAAATTGGCTGGTCTACCCAGCTATTTTCTTTTCATTTGCTAACAATTCTACCTCAACTCCCTCACCTTTTGGTCTGTCTTTCTTCAATAATGAATAGCTCTGTACGTTTGTAAGGCTACAGCCATAACTCTGTAATATCAATTGTATCAAAACTGTTCAAATCAATTTGCACAGATCTACCCTATTATGAATGCTCTGCATATTAAGACATAATCGTTGGACCTGTCCTTTTAACATTGGCCATCATCTTGACTTTAGTTTGCACTATTACCTCATTTATTTGTCATCCTTGATCTTTTTTCTGCATTCCACATTTGCTCTTACCTTTCTGTCTTTTGTTTCTATACTTGTTTCTCTGTCCTCTGTTTCCTTACTCAGTTTCCATTTTCCTATTCTATTTTAAACACTTTACAACATCACAAGCAAACACTCCACCGAGGATATTGGTCCCAGTTATTCCCAGATGCAACCTGTTATGCTTGTACTGGTAGAAAGTGAGGACTGCAGATGCTGGAGATCAGAGCTGAAAAATGTGTTGCTGGAAAAGCGCAGCAGGTCAGGCAGCATCCAAGGAGCAGGAGAATCGACGTTTTGGGCATAAGCCCTTCTTCAGGAATGAGGAGGGTGTGCCAAGCAGGCTAAGATAAAAGGTAGGGAGTAGGGACTTGGGGAGAGGTGTTAGAAATGCGATAGGTGGAAGGAGGTTAAGGTGACGGTGATAGGCCGGAGAGGGGGTGGGGGCGGAGAGGTCGGGAAGAAGATTGCAGGTCAAGAGGGCAGTGCTGAATCCGGGGGTTGGGACTGAGATAAGGTTGGGGGGAGGGGAAATGAGGAAGCAGGGGAAATGAGGAAGCTGGAGAAATCTGCATTCATCCCGTGTGGTTGGAGGGTTCCTAGGCGGAAGATGAGGCACTCTTCCTCCAGGAGTCGTGTTGCCATGGTCTGGCGATGGAGGGGACCAGAGATGTTATTACGTATTTCTGGAGCAGGTGGGACTGAAACCTGGGCCTCCCAATTCAAGGGTAGGGACTCTACCTCTGTACCACAAGAGGGCCTGCCAGCATTCTGTAAACTTTTTTGATCATTTTCAACACCTGTTTGTGACATTTTAAAGATCTGTGCATTTTAAAGTACCCTGATCTATCCTTTTTTTTGGTCCAAAATAGATGACCTTGCACTTGGTTACATTGGACCCTAGCTTACTAAAGTTACGAGCCTTGAGCTGTTTTAATATGGTGTCCACTGGACGAACAGTTGGCTTAGTTAACTGAAGCAGCAGCTGAAACCAGATCCCTTACTGGGTCATTTGGGTCTTTTGTCTAGTTTTACATGATAATACAACTGAAAATAGTGTGCTGGGAGTTGTGTTTAAAAGGAAGGAAAGGAGGTGTCCCTTTGCTTTCACTTCTCTATTTAACTCTTAAAGAATTAGTTCCTACTCTGTACAACAGAAAAAGTAAGTTATTATGTGGTAGGTGACTGAGATTTATTCTGTTTCTAAGATTCAAAATGTTGTAGAAACTTGAGGTAAGGTTTATAAACATATAAAAACAAAATTAAGGAACAGATTAGAATGCATTAAGTATGGTAGGGTGATGTGGCACAGCTGCAGCATGGGGAGGATTCCTGAAGTCTGTTGAATTCAGGACAAACCCACCCGCTGTAAGTAAAGTTTGAACAGCTTCCACTTGGAACTTGAGCTGGAGGCTGAAATGCAGGCGCTACTTCGATTCTATGTACCAGGCGACAGTCATATCTCTTGGAATAATTATGGTCAGTGTTTAGGGACAGGAGAGTGACTGAGACTGAAGAAAACCTGGCCTTAGAAGTTGCCCAAGAAGTTTGAAGTTCTTCAGCTGCACGATGGATGAGCTACCTGACCATGGCACATTGGTGCAGGAAACCATACAAGTGGGAGAAACAAAAAGCGTTATAGTTACAGCATAGTGAGGGGGATTGACACATGTCCTGTAGCCAAGTGTATTCCAGATGACTGTGTCGCTCGCCCCTTTTCAGGGTTGAGGATATCTGATTGGCAACTGGACAAAAATTTGGAATAGGAGGGGCAGCATCCATAAGTCATGCCTGATGTAGATACCAATGATGTCGACAAGAAAAGGCTATTCTGCGCAGTCAGTATAAGAAGCTGAATACCACAATAAGAAGCAGAAACTCAACTGTCATGACGTGTGGAACATTCCCTAAATCATGTGCAAATTGGCATAGGATAAATCAGATTAGAGACATTAGTCCTTGAAGTGGGAGAAGTGATCTCTGGTTCATGAGTTAATATGGCTTTCTGAAAGTCGAGTGTGTGGTGCTGGAAAAGCACAGCAGGTCAGGCAGCATCCAAGGAGGAGGAGAATTGACGTTTTGGGCATAAGCCCTTTTTATGCACGAATCGTCGATTCTCCTGCTCCTCGGATGCTGCCTGACCTGTGTTTTTCCAGCACTACAGTCACGATTTTCATCTCCACCACCTGCAGCCTTCACCTTTTTCCCATGGCTTTCTGAAAGGGAAATCATGAATCTGTTGTAGTTCTTTTGAGGAAGTAGCGTATCCTGTGGAGAAAGACGATCCCTTTAAAGATCTCTATAAAAGGAATAAAGAATGAGGATGGATTATTCGTTAATTGGGTAATGAATGTGCTCAACTTGGATTTTCAGAAGGCATTTGCTATTAGCTTTGGTGTAGGGAGCAGTGTATTGGCATGGATAGAGGATTGGTTTGCTTTGGGAAGCACAGTAGACATAAATGGGTCTTTTTCAAGTTGGCAAGATATAGCTAGTGATGTCACGGGGTCAGTGCAGGAACCTCAACTGTTTGCAATTTATGTAAATGAGTTGGATGAAATGATTAAATTTGCTGGTGACAAAAAAGATAGTTAGAAATGTGAACTGTGAAAAGACCAGAGGGACAAGAAGATATAGGTTAAGTGAGTGGGCAGAGATCTGACAAGTAGAGTATAACGTGGAAAATGTGAAACTATCCATTTGGCAAGAAATTTTTTTTTAAATCTAAATGGTGAGAAATTGCAGAAATCTGATTGAGGAATCTGGATGTCCCCTTACCGAATCTCACAAGGCTAGTGTATAGTACAGCAATTTAAGAACGTTAATAAAATATTATTATTTATTGCAAGAGGAATTAAATACAAAAATAAGGAGGCTATGTTCCAGGGCACTAGTGGCCCTACAGCTGAAGTACGTCTTCCCATTTAAGGAAGACTGCAAATGCTTCGAAGTGACTGAGAATATTGTAACACTTTAACTCTTAGAATGGTGGGGTTATCTTGATAGGAAATATTGGACAGGTTAGGTTTGTATCCGCTGGAGTTTAGAAGAGTGAGAGACTACTTGATTTAAACATATAAGATATGAGAGCTCTTGATGGCTTGGATCTGGAGAGGATGTTTCCTGTTTTGAGGGAATGTATAACTAGAGGTCCCTGTTTAAAAGTAAGAGGGTGTCGATTTAAAATTCCATATTCCAAGAAAACATTTTATTAAAAAGTGTTGGTCGCCTGTTATCTTATTTCAAAGTGAAACAAAACTGAAAACAAGACTAGATTCCAGAATGGGTGGTATTGGCAAGAATGCCATTTGTTTTGATATGGTAACTAGCCTTTAAGGTTTTGGTCACCATTTTTATTAAGCTAGCTTATTAAAACAAATTCTTTCATAATTAATTTCTTGTATCTCAACTATATGATTTTGATATTAATATAGAATTATCAATATTTTTGTACACCATTTCGGTTTTTGTGTTAAGATTCAAACAGTTAATTTGAACTTGATTTTGTCTTGCATGTAGTTATGATATAGTGTAATAATTTCAGTACAGTTTGGCTCAAATGGTTATTACTGCAAATGTTATCACTTCAGAGTTCTCAGATTTCATATACCCTGTATTTCAATGTCAGTTTTTATCACCAGTTGTTCTTTAGAAGTTTGTATTTAAATATAAATCCATATTTGTTTGCAGGTTACAGGAGAGGAATTGGATGAACTTATAGATCTTCATGATGAGGTGTATGCACAAGCTTGTAAATGGTTTCAAAACTTGAAAAGTCGATTCCACAGTCAAATCCTTCAGCATTTTGGTCCAATTCCAGAGAGAGAAACAGATTTACAGGTATTGTGACTCTCTATTTATTTTTTTTTGTGGTTGCCATAGTGAATAATATTGCACTTGGGTACTGTCCACCTTATTTGAAATCAGTAAGCCACAATATGAATATGGGCATCTCAAACTCTTTTCACATTGATACAAGTCATCATAAAAACAGAACCAACTGTTTAGCACCATGATATATACAAGTGATGGGAATTACATGTGCTAAGCAGGGTGTGCAAAGTCTTGGGTGACAAAAGGCAAAGTAAATATGTAACCTTAAGGAGACTTTTGAAGATGCAGTACAGATGAAGCATGATGGAGGAATTTAGGAAGAAAAGTCCTAGGTGCCAAGTGTGTGATAGCTAATAGTGGTGAAGTTAGTGGGAGAGGAGGGAAATGCACAGTACTCCAGATTAGAGTAGATGATGTGAGTTAAATTGCTGAGGGATTTAATAATTTTTAGTTACAATGCTCTAAACAGTATCAACGTAAGTTTATTTTAAGTACACTGTCTCTAATTTTTGGAACTACTGGGACGTATTGTAAGCTTTTGTCTTAAAATTTAACATTTAGGGTTTTGAAAAATCACGCAATGCAGTAATAGAGTCATAGAGATGTACAGCATGGAAACAGACCCTTTGCTCCAACCAGATATCCCAACCCAGTCTAGTTCCACCTGGTCCATATCCCTCTAAACCCTTCCTAATAATATACCCATCCAAATATCTTTTAAATGTTGCAATTGTACCAGCCTCCATCGCTTCCTCTGGCAGCTCATTCCATACACGCACCACCCTCTGTATGAAAAGGTTGCCCCTTAGGTCTCATTTATATCTTTATCCTCTCACCCTAAACCACTGCCCTCTAGTTCTGGACTCTCCCACCCCAGGGGAAAGACTTTGTCTGTTTATCCTATCCATGCCCCTCGTGATTTTTTAAACATCTATAAGGTCACTCCTCAGCCTCCAACGCTCCAGGGAAAACAGTCCCAGCCTGTTCAGCCTCTCCCTATAGCTCAAATCCTCCAACCCTGGCAACATCCTTGTAAATCTTTTCTGAACCCTTTTAAGTTTCAAAACATCTTTCCAATAGGAAGGAGACCAGAATTGCACACAATATTCCAACAGTGGCCTAACCAATGTCCTGTACAGCCGCAACATGACAGCATACCAAACGCCGCTTTCACTATTGTATCTACCTGCGACTCCACTTTTAAGGAGCTATGAACCTGCACTCCAAGGTCTCTTTGTGCAGCAACACTCCCTAGGACCTTACCATTAAGTGTATAAGTCCTGCTAAGATTTGCTTTCCCAGAATGTAGCACCTTGCATTTATCTGAATTAAACTCCATCTGACACTTCTCAGCCCATTGGCCCATCTGATCAACATTCCGTTGTACTCTGAGGTAACCTTCTTCGCTGTCCTCTACATCTCCAATTTTGGTGTCATCTGCAAACTTACTAACTGCACCTCTTATGCTCACATCCAAATCATTTATGTAAATGATAAGTATTGGACCCAGCACTGATCCTTGTGACACTCCACTGGTTATAGGCCTCCAGTCTGGTATAAAACCCTCCACCACCGCCCTCTGTCTTCTACCTTTGAGCCAGTTCTGTATCCAAATGGCTAGTTCTCCCTGTATTCCATGAGATCTAACCTTGCTAATCAGTCTCCAATGGGGAACCTTGTTGAACACCTTACTGAAGTCCACATAGATCACATCCACTGCTCTGCCCTCATCAATCCTCTTTGTTACTTCTTCAAAAAACCTTTCTTAAACTGTGGAACCACATTAGCCAACCTCCAGTCTTCTGGCACCTCACCTGTGACTATTGATGATACAAATATCTCAGCAAGAGGCCCAGCAATCAGTTTCCTAGCTTCCCACAGAGTTCTAGGGTACACCTGATCAGGTCCTGGGGATTTATCCACCTTCATGTGTTTCAAGACATCCAGCACTTCCTCCTCTGTAATAGGGACATTTTTTCAAGATGTCACCATCTATTTCACTACATTCAATATCTTCTAAATACTGATGCAAAATACTTGTTTAGTATCTTCCCCCATCTCCTGCGGCTCCACACAATATCCCTTTATCATCTCCAGGACTATTATTTGGCAATTTATCTTGCTGTTATGGAGACCTTTCTTGTCTTATAATAGTTACCACACTGAAGTTACTCACTTGGCTGTAAAACACGAAGATGTTTGGAGATTGTGAAAGCAAGTATTTTTTCCTTGAACAATATTTGTATTTAGGGCCCCCCAAATGGACCTGCTTGGTGTTGGTGGCTTCTTGCTGTTCTTCCTGTGGATCCAAAATATCAGCTTTCTGTGTTGTCTATGACATCCTTAATGAACCGCTTAATCAAAATTCAGAAGATTTTGACATACTTCTCGAATGCAAGAGATCAATCCAAGTGACAATCAGCCTGGACTTGCTTCAAGGATCATGAAATCCTCTTTCTAATCGGGGATAGATTATTTGTTATTTTTTTCATATGCGGTGCTGGTTTCAGTAAGATGCAAGTAGCAGACATAGTCTTGAAAGGAATTGCAAAATATGCTGATAACAGAAAGAAAACCTGACCGTATTTATTTCCTACTAAGAAGGTTTTGTGACAGACCATCCTCTACTCCATTTCTATGAAATTTTGAATAAACAGAAATTCTATGATTTTTGTACTAAGTTTTGAAGTTGTACTGATTATTTGAACTAGCATTACTTGATGCACAGTTCAGAGCACTATAGATGTGTTCTTTTAGCAATATAATAGAAATTTGCAAACTTCCATCTGATTACCACAAATAATTTTGAGTTTGCCATTACCTATCCTGAATTGGCAAATTTTTGCTGTGGTATGGGTGCTGGCAACCCTGTGACCCATAGTTAAAAATCACACAAAACTAGGTTATAGTCCAACAGGTTTATTTGGAAGCACTAACTTTCGGAGAACTTCCCCTTCATCAGGTGGTTGTGGAGTGCTTCCAAATAAACAAGCGTCTCCAAATCTGTGACCCACAGTGAGAGAAACTGACATGCAGCAAGTTATTTGACTATGGCTAATCTGTGCATCATATGTCCTCACTTATTGGCAATATACATTCACTTCCCAGCAAGGGCAACAAGATAGCAGACAAGCAGTTTTCACCTTCCTCAACACTTCACAATTTTTTAATGGTCAAAACTGACCGACTCTACATAAAAACAATTAACAAAACTAGGACTTCCTCGTATATGTGGCATATTATCACATCAGACATATGTTGCATACACTTACAAATCTATCAGGCAAGATTCTCCAATTCTGTGAAATGGCATACCTGTCCTGTGCATTAATTATATATCATAAAATTATAATCCTAAGAAGAGGCCAACCTTAATACAACTATTTTTAGACTTAAATTTCAGCTCAGTTACAGATTACATTTTGCTAATCTGAGCAATAAATTATGAACTCGTAAGTCTGTTTTTGTTTGAAAAAGCAAAAATCTCAACATTTAGTGTTGTAATGGTTTCTATCTTTGCTCCGATGACTTGTATTTTCTTTGCGATTATGTGCTGGCGGTGTGTAATTATGCCAGGCATTGCCTTTCTGATCTGTAAATTTGTACAAGGTTTATACAAATGTTCAGCTTTGAATTGTATTTAATTTATTTTTTTGAATAAAATAAAGATCAGAAATGAAAACCTGTAGTCTAATGTTGTTAGAATAAAATCAATGAATTACATTTTACTTGCATTAACAATTTAGTGCTACTATACTTGAATTGAAGACCATGGATATGTTTGACATTCACTTTGAGAGTTTATTTCTCAGCATGCAGTTATCACTGGCTAGGCCAATGTTTACTGCCCATCCCTGGAGAAGATTAGGGTGAGCTGTCTTGAATCTCACAAATCCATGGGTGTAAGGGCATCCACAGTGCTATTAAAGAAGTTTGAGTTGATCCACTGGATGGGAGCAGGAGTCCATTCAGCCCTGCTCTGCCATGCATCACAATCATGGCCAATCAGCAACTCAATAGCCTAATCCTGCTTTCTCTCCATAATCTTTGGTCCAAGTGCTATACCTAGCTGCCTCTTGAATATATTTAATGTTTTGGTGTCAGCTACTTAATGTGGTAATGACTCATCACTTCGGGTGAAGAAATGTCTCCTCATCTCCCTTCTAAATGGTCCACCCTGAATCCTCAGACAGTGACTCCTGGTTCTGAATGCACCCACCATCAGGAACATCCTTCCTGCATCTACCCTGTCTAGTCCTGTTAGAATTTAAGTCTGAGATTCTCCCCTCACTTGTCTGATCTCTCCTACATCAGTCTTGCCATCCCCAGAATCAGACTGGTAAACCTTCGTTGCATACCAAGAGTATCCTTCCTCAGAAAAGGAAACCAAACTGCGCACGAGGTGTGGCCTGACCAAGACTCTCTTTAACTACAACAATGCATCCTTACCTGCTATCTACCTTCAGCAACTGGTGCATAAGGACACCCAGTCCTACTGCACACTCCTGTCCCCCAATTTAGAGTCCTAGAGATGTACAGCATGGAAACAGACCCTTCGGTCTAACTATCCATGCTGACCAGATATCCCAACCCAATCTAGTCCCACCTGCCAGCACCTGGCCCATATCCCTCCAAACCCTTCCTATTCATATACCCATCCAAATGCCTCTTAAATGTTGCAATTGTACCAGCATCCACCACTTCCTCTGGCAGCTCATTCCATACATCTACCACCCTCTGTGTGGAAAAGGTTGCCCCGTAGGTCTCTTTTATATCTTTCCCCTCTCACCCTAAACCTATGCCCTCTAGTTCTGGACTCCCCGACCCTAGGGAAAAGACTTTGCCTATTTACCGTATCCCTACCCCCCCATAATTTTGTAAACCTCTATCGGGTCACCCCTCAACCTCTGATACTAAGGGAAAACTGTCCCAGCCTGTTCAGCCTCTCCCTACAGTTCAAATACTCCAACCCTGGCAACATCCTTGTAAATCTTTTCAAGTTTCACAACATCTTTCTGATAGGGAGGAGACCAGAACTGCACACAATATTCTAACAGTGGCCTAACCAATGTCCTGTACAGCCGCAACAGGACCTCCCAACTCCTGTACTCAATACTCTGACCAATAAAGGAAAGTATACCAAACACCACCTTCACTTTTCTATCTACCTGTGACTCCAATTTCAAGGAGCTATGAACTGCACTCAAAGATCTCTTTGTTCAGCAACATTCCTTAGGACTTAACCATTAAGCATATAAGTCCTGCTAAGATTTGCTTTCCCAAAATGCAGCACCTCGCATTTATCTAAATTAAACTCCATCTGCCACTTCTCAGCCCATTGGCCCATCTGGTCAAGATCCTGTTGCAATCGGAGGTAACCCGCTTTGCTGTCCACTACACCTCCCAATGTTGGTATCATCTGCAAAATTACTATCTGTACCTCTTAGGCTCGCATCCAAATCATTTATGTAAATGACAAAGTACAGGACCCAGCACTGATCCTTGTGGCACTCCACTGGTCATAGGCCTCCATCTGAAAAACAACCCTCCACCACCACCCTCTGTCTTCTACCTTTGAGCCAGTTCTATATCCAAATGGCTAGTTCTCCCTTTATTCCGTGAGATCTAACCTTGCTAATCAGTTTCCCATGGGGAACCTTGTCGAATGCCTCACTGAAGTCCATGTAGATCACATCTATCGCTCTGCCCTCAAGCCTCTTTACTTCCTCAAAACAATCAAGTTTGTGAGACGTGATTTCCCACACAGACAGCCATGTTGACTATCCCTAATCAGTCCTTGCCTTTCCAAATACATGTACATCCTGTCGCTCAGGATTCCCTCCAACAACTTGCCCACCACCGATATCAGGCTCACTGGTCTATAGTTCCCTGGCTTGTCCTTACCACCCTTCTTAAACAGTGACACCATGTTAGCCAACCTCCAGTCATCCAGCATCTCAACTGTGCCTATCAATGATACAAATATCTCAGCAAGAGGCCCAGCAATCACTTTTCCAGCTTCCCACAGAATTTTAGGGTACACTTGATCAGGTCCTGGTGATTTATCCACCTTTAACCGTTTCAAGATATCCAGCACTTCCTCCTCTGTAATAAGGCCATTTTGCAAGATGTCACCATCTATTTCCCTATAGTCTATCTTCCATATCCTTTTCCACAGTAAACACTTAGTTTTGCCCCCATTTTCTGCAGCTCCATACAAAGGCCACCTTGCTGATCTTTGAGGGGCCCTATTCTCTCTAGTTACCCTTTTGTCTTATTGCCATTCAGGCAGTAATCTGCCTTGATTTTGCTTCCAAAGTGAATAACCTTACATTTATCCAAATTATACTGTATCTGCCATTGATTTGCCCATTCACCCAGCTTGTCCAAATCATGCTGAAGAATCTCTGCATCCTTATCACAATTCACCCTCCCACCCAACTTGGTATCATCTGCAAACTTTTGCAGTGTTAACATTTTGCTCCCACCTCCAATATGTATTGTGAAAAGCTGGGGTCCTAGCACCACTTCCTGTGGCACCCCACTAATTTGTAAAAGGACCCATCAATTCCTATTCTTTGTTATCCAGTTTTCTAACCATCTTAACTTTAAGCTCGCACAATCATCTCTTCTACAGGACTTGATCACTTTCTGAAAATAATGTCGTTTCATATCCGGATCGTTTGGGGCTCGAAAGGGAACTTGGGGGAAGATAGTGGTGTCTATGGTCTGCATTTAAACTCACCCAAGTTCTGTTAACACATCTCTAATGTTCACAAACCTACAATGGCTGTTGGTTACACAATACTGTGAGTTTTGAAATTAATGGGGATAGAATCCCTACATTGTGGAAACAGGCCCTTTGGCCTAACAAGTCCACACTGACCTTCAGAAGAGGAACCAACTCAGACCCATTTCCTTATATTTTATCTGTGACTCATGTCCCTAACCTACACATCCCTGAATACTATTGACATGCTAAATTGCCCATTCACCTAACCTGCACACCTTTGTATTGTGGGAGGAAACTGGAGCACCCGCAAGAAACTCCTGCAGACAGTGGGAGAATGTGTGGAATGTCAGGAGGCTGGAATCGAACTTGGGTCCCTGGTGCCGTGAGGCAGCAGTGCTAACCACAACCAGTATGCTGCAGTAAATGCTGGCCTCACCAACACTCATCTAAAATAAATAGTATCTGAACAGCTCTGCAATTACATGATACAGAAAATGCCCACGCTAGTTTTAGTTCTCCGCCCATATGCTTTATTAAGCAAATTTAAAGCAGACTCATTACAATGGATTTTTTCAACTGCAATTTTTAGATCAAAAGAATAATGGAGTAAAATCAAACTGATTTTGTAGCAGCAGTCCATAAATTGTTGCTGTAACACCATGGTCACAATATAGAGTAACAAAGATTGTTGCAATAAAGATCACATATGGAGTAGTGTATAATTCACTTCTCCACTGTAGCATTGATAGCTTACTAGATTCATGTCAATTGTGTTATTCGATAGTGAAAGAATTCAAATTAGATAACTGGGTACAAACTTTAATTCAAAGAATTACATCTTCACTCCAAAATGGTATACATGTTGAAAGGGTCTTCAAGTAATTGTTCATTTAATCACAGGTTTCTCAACTGCTTGTCAGCTTGCTTTAAGGAAATCCAAGTGCTCAACATGTTTGCTCGCAACTTTGCCCATACCAAGTGATTGAACTGACCAAAGATCTGCGCAGCAAAAAGGGCAGCTGCTTCCGGAAAAAGCACTGTGGAGCAGCCAAGACCTGGAATTTTAAAAAAAAAAGTGTAATGCAAGGTATAAATTTAGAAAACAAATAGTGTGGAATTTTATTCTTTTTCCAAAAGGATAGTTTGCTATGTTGAAAACAAAAGGCAGCATACCAAAAGATCCAACCTGCTTCAATACAGATTTACTTCTGCATATATCTTTATGCCTTTCATAGGGAGTGAGCAGCACTCAAACAATACTGAAAGTTATCCACTCGAAATAGTTGGATCAATAATGGTGATTAAAAATCCCAAATGTTTGATTCAAGCTCTGGCTAATGATGCATATGGAGTTACACTCAGAAGCTTGGGGTGGGCTAGAATGAAGTGATTTGGCCTGGATATTCTTAGATCTGACAATTCTTACAGCTCCACCCATCCCAAGATACTAGCGATTACAAAGTGGTTCAAAGCAGCTATCGAAAAACAAAAGGGACCGTTCCACTGTTTAGGAAAGAAAAAGTTGATAAAACAGCTGAAGGCATCACCCTGAGGCAAGTTGTGACCATTGGTCTCCAAATGCAACCAGTTTCTTTTGCATCAGACAATTTAAAATGTTACCCCACCACAAAATTTATTTTTGGGCAAAAAAAAAAACAGACACTTTCATGTCAAAGCAACATCTGATTTTGACAAACTTTTCTCTAAGCTGCAAATTCACAAGCCATTGGAAATATATGTGTTATACGTGAATAAGCAGGAAATAGGGAGTGAGCAGCACTCACTCAGTGATGGTATAACTATGCCACGGAAAGGACTGAAAATATTCAATTTTGTAGATTTTAAGAGCAGTTATATTCTATCAGATTTAGTATATCTGTAATAACCACACAAGTTTGCTCAGTTGGCTGGAAAGCTGGTTCAATTCCCACACTGACTGAGGTTAAGAAGAAGCACCCTCCTTTTCAAGCTCAAAAAAAAAACTGGTGACCTTCGGGTTAAATCCTCAGCCTTCTCTCTACATGAAGAACATAGATCTTTTCTTGTCAGGAGCTGACTACTTCACAAATATTGAACAATCATGGACAGACAAATCGGATATGTATGGTGGGAACAAAAAGGTTAAATAGATTCTGTTTACTAAATGGAAAGCACATATTAGACAGATGCATTTAAAATGATTATAGTCATTGTGTTGTGGAATCCTAACAACTTACCACTAGGCATGCGAAGAGATGACCAAACATCTTCAGCACCCCAATCAGCAGAAATGGGAGGACAGTTTATTACAGGACAAGTGGAATTTCCAGACAGCACTGGTCCTAAGCCATTACTTCTACCAGCAACTGCAATGAATACAGTCTGAACTCCATCACCTAAAGTGTTTAAAAAGAATTAAAACAGCTCATTCAGACAAAATAAAAATAAATTTAAGTTCTGCTTGAAATTTCAATTCAAATGCAACATTATCTCTTATTTGTTTATCTGCTTAATGTGCACAGAACTAAAGAATCAACCTAATCTGCAATTAGCACTAACAACCCCCGTTGTCCGTCTCCCAGACACTGATGGAGGCCAAATGGTTTCTGTAACTATGCAAGTAATGAGGTCCTCTTATAAAATTAAACCGATCACTTTTAAAGTATTTAAATCTAATCAATTTTGCTAATCACGTTAATGGAAAATGCCGAAAAAAAAAACATAATACTCCTCTTTATATAAATCTAAATCAAATTATAGACACTAAATCACATGTGATCCCAGAAGATCACATGCGTACTGTATGTGATGTTTTTGGTACTATACAAGTCATCTTTTGTTCAAATATTTCAGCTAAGTTAGCCACCTTGACAAACAAAAATTGAGTTCAACCAGATCAAGTTGAAAAGATGAAGGCACTTTGAAGAGATCCACACGTTAAAATCAGAGACGCTCAGTATTAACTTAAACATCAGTATTTCAGGCACCATGTAAATGTTTTACATCATACTTGTAAATGCTATAGGAATAAAATTCAACAAAAAGAGCAACAGAAAAGTCAAGTTCAAAGTGAGCACAGTGAACTAGAGTTCCCTAAGCAGTGTTCGCTTTACGAGGATGCACAAGTTGGGAAACTTAAACTAGCAAATGCTGAAGGGTGATGTTATTGAAATATTCAAGATTCAATTAGTTGCCTTATTTCAGATTTTACAACATGGAGGTGGAGCTTAAGCATGGGCACAATCTGCAACTTGGTTGAAAAACATGCAAGTGTGCAGATTGTTTTGTTATTGTTCAAGTTGTATTGTAGTCAATCAGATCAAGCACAATCTTATCAAATGGTGTGAACGGGTGGCCTACTCCTGCTCCTAATGTGTTTGTATGATCTCCTAAAAACCAGCATAACTGCAGTATTTCAGTACTACCTTTCAGCAGTAAAGGTCTGGATATATTTAAGAGTGGTAGCCTGGTGCAAATTTGTGACAATATAATTGGAAGCAAAGAAAGAAAAAAATAAGCATTTTCGCATCAGAGAGCAGCAGGAGCTGGGCGGAAGTGAAGGCAGAGCGCAAAGCTGATCAGGAAGGTAAGTGATTGTTATTTGAGTGGGTGTGTTCTAGACCCCAGGTCCTACAAAGTAGGGCCTTCTTCCCTCCTCCTCTAACCTAAATTAAAAGTCCACAGACTTGCCCCCCCAAAAAAAAGGAGGGTCCAAGGAAGTTCCTGTGGATTGAAGAGTGAGGCTTTAGCTCAGGAGTCTTTGACAAGGAGGTTGAGTGAAGTGATTACGCCACAGTTGAAGAGGGTGAAGACATGACTGCCAAGCTGGTTCAGTGTGCTACGTGCTTGATGTGGGAGGTCAACGACTCTGGCGTGTCTGGCTCGTATAAGTGTGGAAAGTGTGTGCACGTTCAGCTACTGAGAGCATATTGCAGCACTGATGAAAGAACTCGAGGACCTTAGGCTCATCCGAGAGAACGAGATCTTTCTGGACAAAACCTTCAGGTGAGGTTATTGCACCAATCATACCAGAAGAGAGCAGAAGAGAGCAGACGATGAGGAAGGCAGAGAGGAGACAGGTGCAAGAGACCCCGGGGGAAGTACCTGTCAGGAACAAGTTGAATCTTTTGGAAACAGTAGAGACAGATGACACTGCCAGTCCACGAGACGGCCAGGTCTGTCATTCAAAAGTTGGCGTGGAGACAGAGCGGAAGAGTCGGATATCGCACAGAGCCGTGGTAATAGGGGACTCCATAGTGAGAGGAACTGACCGGGGTTTTTGTGGCAGCAGACAGGACTTAAGAACATACTACAGTGAGACTTCGGAGAACTAGGAAGAAGGCTAAAAAGCACGTCGTCCAAGGTGGTTATCTCCGGTTTGCTTCCAGTTCCTCGGGCTGGTGAGGTCAGAAACAGGGAGATAATGGACTTGAACGTGTGGCTGGGGAACTGGTGCCGGAAGCAAGGATTTAAATTCTTGGATCATTGGGGTATGTTTTATGGTAAGCATAAATTCTACAAGAGAGATGGTTTGCACCTTAATAGGTTAAGGACCAGCATTCTGGCAGGCAGGTTTGCTACTGCAACACAGCTACGTTTAAACTAAGTAGCGGGGCGGGGGAACAAACTGGATGTTTATTAAGGAAATTGGAGGGAAAGTTAGAACAAAGGAAGAAGTCAAGAAACACAACTGCAGAAAACTCAGAGGGATCATGCTGTAAGGTTGAGTGAAATAGGAGTTGATGGGAAGGGTGAGGGCAGTAACAAATTAAAAATACTATACATAAATGCATGAAGCATTAGAAATAAAGATGGATGAGCTTGAGGATCTTTTAGAAATTGGCAGATACGATATTGTGGGGATAACTGAGACGTGGCTGCAAGTGGACAGGGCCTGGGAAATGAATATTCAAGGCTACACGTGCTATCGTAAGGAAGACCGACAGGCAGAGGGGGTGGGGTGGCCTTGTTGGTAAG
>NC_057710.1:85170979-85182208 GCF_004010195.1 Chiloscyllium plagiosum
GTGTGTGTGTGCGCGCGCGCATGTATCACAGACAGCACAGGTACCAGTATAGATCCTTCATAACATTATGAGTCATGCAACTCCAGCCAGATTAACAGCCACCCACCACTACCTTCTGTATTCTATTGGAAAGCCAATCAACCAATTGACCGTGGATCTCATGCATGTTGATATTCTGACTAAGCCGAAGGTGAGGATATTTTTGAAAGCCTTACAAACATCCGTGGAAACAATATCAACTTTTCCATCCTCAATAATCATGTGTGCAACCACTCGAAAATTTATTTCATGTCAGTAAGACATGGGATGCCCTATTCAAAGCCATACTGACTGTCCGAAATGTAGCCATGCGTTCCGAAATACGCATGAATCCGTTCCCTCAGAATTCTGTCTAAATGCATTTGACTCACTGATGTGAAACTCACCAGACTATGGTATCCTGGATTATCCCTATGTCCCGAAGTCAACGGAAAAACAAGATTGAGCAGCTTGCCAATCCTCCACGAAATCTCCAGTGGCTGGCAAGACGACAAAGATATTGGTCAAGCAAACAGCGATCTTTCATAGAGTCATAGAGTTGTACAGCATGGAAACAGACCCGATCGTTCTTCCCTCACTAACCAGAGGTAGGTATTATCGGGCCATGGGGGGACTTACCCATTTAATTCTTCGTAAAGCTCCTGCATCTCCCTGAGGTAACAGTGGCTGAAGGACCTGAACTTAAGGGAATTTATATTTGCCAGGAATTGGTGTTGGAGAGACTGTTAGGTCTGAAGGTTGATAAGTCCCCGGGGCCTGATGGTCTACATCCCAGGGTACTGAAGGAGGTAGCTCGAGAAATCGTGGATGCATTGGTGATTATGTTCCAGAGTTTGATAGATTCGGGATCAGTTGCTGCAGATCGGAGGGTGGCTAATGTTATACCACTTTTTAAGAGAGGTGGGAGAGAGAAAGCAGGAAATTATAGACCAGTTAGTCTGACCTCAGTGGTGGGAAAGATGCTGGAGTTTATTATAAAAGGATGAAATAACGACACATCTGGATAGTAGTAACAGGATTGTTCAGAGTCAGCATGGATTTATGAAGGGGAAATCATGCTTGACTAATCTTCTGGAATTCTTTGAGGATGTAACTCTGAAGATGGACGAGGGAGATCCAGTGGATGTAGTGGACCTGGACTTTCAGAAAGCTTTTGATAAAGTCCCACATAGGAGGTTAGTGAGCAAAATTGGGGCGCATGGTATTGGGGGCAAAGTACCTACTTGGATTGAAAGTTGGTGGCTGATAGGAAACAAAGAGTAGCGATAAACGGCTCCATTTCGAAATTGCAGGCAGTGACCAGTGGGGTACCAAAAGGGATCAGTACTGGGACCGCAGCTTTTTGCAATACATGTTAATGATATAGAAGATGGTATTAGTAATAACATTAGCAAATTTGCGGATGATACTAAGCTGGGTGGCAGGGTGAAACGTGATGAGGATGTTAGGAGATTACAGGGTGACCTGGACAAGTTAGGAGAGTGGTCAGATGCAGTTTAATGTGGATAAATGTATGATTATTCACTTTGGTGGCAAGAACAGGAAGGCAGATTACTACCTAAATGGAATCAATTTAGGTAAAGGGGTAGTAAAAAGAGATCTGGGTGTTCTTGTGCACCAGTCAATGAAGGTAAGCATGCAGGTACAGCAGGTAGTGAAGGCGAATAATAGCATGCTGGCCTTCATTATAAGAGGGATTGAGTATAGAAGCAAAGGAGGTTCTTCTTCAGCTGTACAGGGCCCTAGTGAGACCATACCTGGAGTACTGTGTGCAGTTCTGGTCTCCAAATTTGAGGAAAGACATTCTGGCTATTGAGGGAGTGCAGCGTAGGTTCACGAGGTCAATTCCTGGAATGGCAGGATTACCTTACACTGAAAGACTGGAGTGACTGGGCTTGTATACGCTTGAGTTTAGAAGACAGAGGGGATCTGATTAATAATCTTATGTCTCAAAGGATTGGACACTCTGGAGGCAGGAAACATGTTCCTGCTGATGGGTGAGTGCCGAACCAGAGGACACAGCTTAAAATTACAAGGTAGACCATTTAGGACAGAGATGAGGAGAAACTTCTTCACCCAGAGAGTGGTGGCTGTGTGGAATGCTCTGCCCCAGAGGGCAGTGGAGGTCCAGTCTCTGGATACATTTAAGAAAGAGATGGATAGAGCACTCAAGGATTGTGGAATCATGGGATATGGAGATAAGGCAGGAACAGGATACTTATTAAGGATGATCAGCCATGATCATATTGAATGGTGGTGCAGGCTCAAAGGGCAGAATGGCCTACTCCTGCACCTATTGTCTATAAAAAATCCAGGATTGTCTAGTCGACCCAACTGTTCAGTCTTTTTCAGTTACTTACAATGCACAGATTCTAGAGTGTACAGTAGTCAGTTTTACAAAACTTAAAGGCTTCTATTCATGCATCCAAAAAAAAAAAAAAATTCACCTTAAGAGCCTTCTTAAAGGCTACACAAGTGCAAATAGCAGTAACTTACAATGGTCATAGTACCTTTTGTGACAACATAACACTCCAAATTTAAATAAAAAATTTGTTACGAACTATGTTGTACTTAGAAATCTCAGCAGTCAGCGTGCATACATCAGGTTCCCAACCAATATAAAATCATCAAAAATTAACTGAAGACATCCAAAAATTGCAGATGCTGAAAGTCAGAAACAAAAACTGCTGGGAAAATTCAGCAGGTAGGGAAGCACCTGTGGAGAGAAAGCAGTGTTAAAGTTTTGGGTCCAATAGCCCTTCTTTAGAACCTTCTCTCTCTGCTTACCTTCATATTCTGCTTTAATCCTTAGTGTCTCATCAGTGCCTTTGTGAGCAGATGAAACACGCAATTCACATGGTATACCATAATTTGCACAAGCTTGTTTAATTTTTTGACTGTGGTCAAGATCACTACGGGATCCCATGATCACTACCACTCTTCCAGAAGTCTGTGCAACCAGCAAGTCCTAGACAGATATTTAAAACAAATGGTAAAGTCAATTTTAGAGACAGTGACAGAGACAAAAATGAATCAAGTGAATCTGGTCTTATGAATAATCCCAGATTTTAGTCAGTCATGTACAACAAGAACCCAACCATTTCAATACAGACGACATGGTAATTCACATTTGAGTCACAATGTAATATGGCCTGAAGGAATGCCTGAGACATTAAGGGAACTGATTAATTAAGCGTTATGAAGTGAAGTGGTTGTATTAATATGGGGAGCTATAAATCAGTGGGCTGAGAGAATTTTATGGATTGTGGCTAAGTGAAATAAAGATTTTATTGAAAAAAGTGTGGATTTGAATTAAGATTAAATAGTTCTTTCGAAGTATGATAGTTCGGACATAAGGAATGTTATACACTGTATTCAAGAGTGGGCTTGCAGCCTACAATGGCAGATAAAGATAGGACTTTACTTAATAGGAATGGTTAAAAAAACAAAAATGGTGCCAGGTAAGAAATAAATAAACTTTTGGGTAGGAGTATGAAAAAAGCAAGGACAATTTTACAAAAAAGTAAATAATTTCAAAATCAATCCATAACATTTACTTCTTATCCCTCCATCTTCTGCATTAAAACAAACAAGAGTTTTCCTGGCCACGATCAGTTCTGAAGAAGAGTCACTGGACCAAAAACATTAACTCTGATGATTTTTCTCCACAGATCCTGCCAGATGTGCTGAATTATTCCAGCAATTTCCATTCTGGTGTTAGATTTCCAGCATCTACATCTTTCATTTTTAAATCATTTCAGTTGTTTTCAGATGTTCAAATGGCGACATTCCCATCTCTCAGCATGTGATTTGCTTTCTGTTACTTTTTTGTACCTTTAATGTATTTAGAAACTTGGGCAAAGAGAAATCAGCCACAGAACTAGGTGGAGGCAATCTTGTAGAAGTGAGTTGAAGGCTCAACATCAAGCACGATAACAAAAAAGTGAAGAATAATTTATTTCACTCAGTCTAGATCTCACTGAATACAGGGAGAACTAGCCATTTGGATACAGAACTGGCTCAAAAAATAAGGTAGAAGACAGAGGGTGGTGGTGGAGGGTTGTTTTTCAGACTGGAGTCCTGTGATCAGTGGAGTGCCACAAGGATCGGTCCTGGGTCCTCTACTTTTTGTCATTTACATGAATGATTAGATTAGATTACATTGCAGTATGGAAACAGGCCCTTCGGCCCAACAAGTCCACACCGACCCGCCGAAGCGCAACCCCTACATTTACCTACATACCCCTACATTTACCCCTATACCTAACACTACGGGCAATTTAGCATGGCCAATTCACCTGACCTGCACATCTTTGGACTGTGGAAGGAAACCGGAGCACCCGGAGGAAACCCACGCAGACACGGGGAGAACGTGCAAACTCCACACAGTCAGTCGCCTGAGGCGGGAATTGAACCCGGGTCTCTGGCGCTGTGAGGCAACAGTGCTAACCACTGTTGCCCACTAATGATTTGTATGAGAGCATAACAGGTACAGTTAGTAAGTTTGAAGCTGACACTAGTGGACAGCGAAGAAGTTACCTCTGATTACTACAGGATCTGGGCCAGTGCTTTGAGAAGTAGCAGATGGAGTTTAATTCAGATAAATGAGAGATGCTGCATTTTGGGAAAGCAAATCTTAGCAGGATGTATACACTTAATGGTAAGGTCCTCGGAAGTGTTGCTGAACAAAGAGACCTTGGAGTGCAGGTTCACAGCTCCTTGAAAGTGGAGTCGCAGGTAGATAGAATAGTAAAGGTGGCATTTGGTATACTTTCCTTTATTGGTCAGAGTATTGAGTACAGGAGTTGGGAGGTCATGTTACGGCTGTACAGGACATTGGTTAGGCCACTGCTGGAATATTGCAATTCTGGTCTCCTTCCTATCAGAAAGATGTTGTGAAACTTGAAAAGATTTACAAGGATGTTGCCAGGGTTGGAGGATTTGAGCTATAGGGAGAGGCTGAACAGGCTGGGGCTGTTTTCCCCGGAGTGTCGGAAGCTGAGGGGTGACCTTCTATAGGTTTACAAAATTATGGGGGGCATGGATAGAGTAAATAGGCAAAGTCTTTTCCCTGGGATCAGGGAGTCCAGAACTAGAGGGCATAGGTTTAGGGTGAGAGGGGAAAGATATAAAAAGAGACCTACGGGGCAACTGTTTCACACAGAGGGTGGTACGTGTATGGAATGAGCTGCCAGAGGAAGTGGTGGAGGCTGGTACAATTACAGCATTTAAAAGGCATCATATGAATAGTAAGGGTTCGGAGGGATATGGGCTGGGTGCGGGCACATGGGACTAGATTAGTTTAGGATAGCATGGACGAGTTGGACCGAGGGGTCTGTTTCCATGCTGACCATCTCTCTGACGCTTATCTGCAAATTGTTCCTTAGGCTGACCGAAATCTCGATCATCGGGCGCTATGACGGGTCTTACATCAGAGACCTCCACACAGGAAGTCTCCTTCCCCCAACCCGATTAACCTCCAGGAACCATTCCTCTCGCTTCCCCACCCCCTCTCGGTCAGTTTGTGTACCCATCTTTCCACGGTCCCTCTTACGTCCGTTCTCGGTGAGTCTGCTCCGGGGTTACGTTTAACCGCCGAGCGTGGGTTGTTGGCAACCGCTCTACGAGAACTGACGGCTCCCAGTTCCGGTAACATGTAGAGTGAGTATAAGCCAGACCCGTTGTGGCGACGCTGCGGGGAATAAAATGCCCATATTCTAGCAGACTCGCCTCTTGGTCGTTTGTTCTGTGTCAGACTACTCTCCTACGAACCTGACCTTGAGAATTTTTTAAAACAACATCTGACTCTAAATTAGTCAAATTGACAGCAGTAATAGAGCCAGTTTCAGACGACTTTTGACAATACCTGCACTCTTTCTGCCACCCACTCAAAGTTTCTCTTAACCATTTGCATAGCTTCAGGTGTCACTTCTTTGAGATCACGATAAACCTGAAAAACATTGACAGCAGTTCTATAACAGAAGGAAAATATCTATTATTGTGGAAAAATACCCTCCAATTTCAGCCATACCAACTTTTAGAAACAAACAGTCTTTGTGCTGAATATTACTGCAAAACAATAAGGTTGTGCTCAGAAAACAAAAGGTTACATAATGTTGGCATACATAGAGAGCCATACTTTGAACACTTGATTCATATCTTGACGGCTACAAATTGTGTCAAAATGGTATCACTTGAGTTTCAAAGTTGTAGGGAACTATTACCTGAAAATGTTTTACAAAAGTCAGATATTGTTCACAAGTTGTATGAGTGCAAACTCAGATATTCTCTGTAGAAAACTCAAGTTTACAAAATATTTGTGATAAAAGTGATTCCCAACATTTTCCCCCTCAAACGATCCCATTCATAGTCAAAAATCATAATCACAATCCACTTACAGGAATGGGGAGTTGGGAACTAACACAGCTAATCATATCCAACTGGTTACAGCTAATGCATTATCAAGTTGCTATGGGAAAAAAGGCAGCGGAATCAGTGTTTGAGAGGAGGTTACAGATTTCCTTGCACAAATCCACATATCTCAGAGACAGCAGTTGTTGGTTGGTTTGGTCGACAGCCATCTGAAAGCTGTAGAGTTGGAGATTGAGAGATCAAAGCTGTCAGTGTTGTCCACGGCAGAGAAAATGTTATGTTCCAACATGCAGAATGCAGGCAATAGCTCATGCTCCAAAAGAAAAAAAAAGTCTGGGTTCGTGAGAATTTACAGAAGACTAGAAGACTAACCTAGTCTTCTGGTAGTGGGAAGGAATGTACATAATGTAACCAGTGAAATTCCTGACTGGGAAAAAAGGAAGCAACCCCATTGAAAACTGGTAACAACTGCTGATTGTTTACTGTAATGAACTGTAGCTCTGTGGAGAGTGACACAAGATAAGTAATTGAAGAAAAGAAACGTTTAAAAGAAACGTTTGTTCCGTAGGCTTGATAAAAAGATTTTTGTTTTAAAAATCAGAAATGTTGCCCCATCATTATTTCAGCTAACAACTGGAACTTCAAAATGCTAACTGTCACTACAGAAATCATAATAAAAGATCCATCCTAGAAAGACCTTCATAACTAAGTTGCAGGCTAAAGAGCTCAATATCCAGTATAATAAATTTTACCTCTGGGTGCAAATTCCTGTCATCGTCAGGTTGTCTGAAGGGGCCAAGCCCAAACTCACTTAAAATACTTTTCATGACACACTAACTTTATGCTGAGCCCAATAACTCAGTCGAACATTAGATGCCAAGATTTTGCATTCAACTGTTTTTGGGAGGCTTTCCTTCCTAACTGGGGGAGTTAAAAAATTAATTTGAAGTCAACCCACATTCCACCCTCAAAAAATAAATCACACACCTGTTTGTCCTTTTGCAGTTTTCGATCTCCCTGAGGCCACAGTCTCCACGAGTCATTGTCAATGACATCCGCAAGTAAAATCTCCTTGGTACAAGCACAAACTCCGAATTCTACCTGGTTAAAAAAAAATGCAAACCAAATTATTAGTTCACTAGAAGAAATCACTATTTCTTTAGCTGTAAAAAAGATAATGACTTACTTTCATATCCACAAGAGTACAGTCTTGAGTGGCCCATGCCTTCTCTAATATCTCAAACACAGCCAAAGTGGTACGAGTCATGATGTCTACTTCACACTGTTCAATCTGTAATCCCCCACAGTTAAATTGCGCTTGAATCAATTGTTCTTCAGACCACTGTGGATCATTGTTAGCATCATCCTAGAAGGAAATTTTTTTATGTTTTAGTCATTTGAAAAATTATATTTTGCAAGGAAATAAGGGGTTTATCCAAAATAATTTTGCTCAAAAGAATCTTATGATTCAGTTGGCAGCATGCCCAGATGAATCAGATCATGGGTTCAAGTTCCATTCCAGAACCTTCAGACCCCACTGAAGAACAACATCCCATTGACAAGCTTAGGCAAGATAAATGAAAGAGCTGTTCCCAATGGCTGATGATATAGGAACTAGGGTGACAACACTGTGATCCTAACAGAGCTTGGAGGTGTGTATTGTCTGATGACTTGCATTTTGTTCAAGAATTTCAGGGAATATACTGCCTATCATTGGTTGCTTCTAAAAGGTGGAAGTAAATTGCCTTTTTGAAACATTGTAGAAACACCCCAGCACAGTTAGAGAGAGGGTACCAAGATATTAACACAGCAACAGTGAAAGTATGGCAATACAATCCCAAGTCAAAATTGGAACTGAAGTGATGTTGCTCTGGTGTATTGACTTATTCTAAGAGTTGAAGTCAAGGGCTTGGAATATCTGTGGAGTGTTACTCCAGGCAATGCATCTTGCATATGCTACATACTACTGCCACTCTGCATCAGTGGTCCAGAAAATGAACATGGAAGTTGGTAGATAGGGCACCAACCTTAAGTGTCGCTGGAGCTGCATTTAGCTACGCAAGTTTTCCATCGTGCTCTCGACTTCTGCCTTGAAGAAGATGGTAGCCACGCATAGTGTCAGAAGTGGAGTTACGCACCATAGAATAAATAGCCACTAGCCTGTTTCTTAAAACAGTAACTGGTGCAATTTAATTTCTGGTCAATGGTAACCTTGAAGATGATCTTGGAGAGAAATTCAGCAATGGTAATGCTGTTGAATGTCAAGGATCAATAGCCAGATTCCCTCTTGATGGGCATGCATGGTGGAAATGTTACTTGCCACTTTTCAACTAAAGCCTGAGAGGTTGTCCAGTTTGTGATGCAGGTGAACATTAACTTTCAGCATCAGAGAAGTCGTGAATGGCTTTAAACAGTAAGCAAACATTTCACATCTGATTTTATGCTTGAGGGAGGTTCGCTGATGGAGCAGCTGAAGATAGTTAGGCCTATCACACTGAGCAATTTAGTTATGTTCTTGAACCTAAATGATTAGCCTCGTACAACCACAACCATCGTCCTTTGCGCTAGGTATACCTCCACTAATGGAGAATGCTCTTCTCTGCCATCTGCACAGATTAGCATCTGTGATGCTGAAGACACCAGAAGTAAGCAGATGAATCATCCACTCAGTACTTCTGGCTGAAGATGGACGCAAATGTTCCATCTACATCTTCCAGCGAGAATGGGGATATTTGTGGAGCTTTCTTCTCCTGTGAAAAGTTTAACATCATTTGTGACTGGATTGGTAGGAATGCAAAACTTAGACTAGATTAGCTGATTACTAAAGAAGCATAGCTGCGTTTACTGCATCCTGCGTGAAGTTGCAGCTTCACCAGGTCAAAACCTCTTTTAAAGCAAAAGTTCACCTTTACTCTTCACTGAAAGATGTTTAATGGAAATTGTAGGATGCAGTACATTACAGTAATGCATTGCATTAAACCACAATTCTCCTGATGGTAACACCTAATGTTTGCTCAGTTCAGAGCTGCTCAACCTACTGAATCTGTCCCTTGTAGCATAGTGCTGGTGCCAAGCAACATAGCGCAGGATACCCTCAACTTTGTCTCCAAGAGGACTTTTTGATGGTTGCTCAAAAAAACCATCATGAATCAATACAGCTATGACAAGATCAACTCATGATGAAGTGGTTAAAATTGTATTCTTCCCCCCCCCCCCTCCATTAGTTCATTGAGCTGCTGACCTGTAAGTCTTGATGTTGGATACAAACTCTCCCACCCAGAATATATTCTCTGCCTTTACCATCCTCACCACTTCTTTCAAATGGTGTTCAACATTTAGGAACATAGATTGAGCCACTGAATAAGGGAGGAGCTCCACATGCTTATCAGAAGGTTTTCTCGTCAGTGTTTGTCCAATGCTACGAGACTTCCTGAGTTCAGAGCCAATATTCAGACTCCAAAAGGCAACTCTCTCCAGCTCTATCACCATGCAACCATTTCTGACGGGTTTGTCCTGGTAGTGGGTAGGATGTAGTCAGAATGGTGATGGTGGTCCTTGACTAGTCGGTCACATGGCACATGCCCCCAGATGCCTTGCTCACAAAAAAAGTGCAGAAACAGAAGTGATCAATGATTTCAAAGGGATATTGGATCGATGGAAAAACAGCAAAGTTTTCTTCATACAAATACAAAGTGGCAATAAACACCTCTAATCTAACAGCAAAACTGATAGGGTCAAAAATGTTAGCTACCTTAAAGAACATCTCCAACTTCGGAGGACAGAATTTGTATCCTTCCTTTACACCAGGATTTCTCTTCAGAAAAGAGCCAGTGGCTATTCTTCGACAGACCCACTCAATAGGAATCATTTGACAGTTTGCTGCCACAAATGCCGTTTCCCCATACTGCTTCTCAAATGCAGTTTTTATGCCTTAAAACAAAAACATAATATAAATATCACAGAAGTTGCACACCTCAAAAAAACTTTAGTAGCAAAGTCTTACCAGCATCCTGCAGCAGTTTGAAGATAGAAACAGTGGTTTTCGTAGATATTGCAGCCTTGCCCACCATCTGATCTTTCCTGACTGCATTTCCAGCTGTAATTTGGTCCTTGGACTGAATCAATACTTGCCCTGGACAATCCAGAAGTTCATATATTTCCTTGGTCTTTCCTTCATTCAGCTTTTTTCCAATTTTCAATTCTAAAAAGGAATGTTCAACAGGGAAAGCATTTTCTTTTCAAACAGTGAAAATTTTAAAATTATTGACTATGCAAAAAAAATGCTGTCAACACAAGGCTGAATATAGTAGCATGTTACAGAGGTTCCAAAAACAAAAAAAAGAAATTGATCTAGGAAGCACAAACAAACGAACAGCAACAATGCAATTAAAGTGGAGGGTCCACTCTGGTCATTTTATTTTAGTTAAAAATCACAATATCAGGTTTATTTGTAAGTACAAGCTTTCAGAGCAGTGCTCCTTCATCAGGTAGCTAGTGGACCAGGATCACAGGACACAGGGGGTGGGGCTAGGAGTGCAATAGGTGGATGGAGGTGGGGGTGAAGGTGAAGCAGATAGGTGGGAAAGAAGAGTCACAAGGATGGTGCTGAGCTGGAAGTTTAGAACTTCCGTGTGGGCGGCACGGTGGCACAGTGGTTAGCACTGCTGCCTCACAGCGCCGGAGATCCGGGTTCAATTCCCGCCTCAGGCGACTGACTGTGTGGAGTTTGCACGTTCTCCCAGTGTCTGCGTGGGTTTCCTCCGGGTGCTCCGGTTTCCTCCCACAGTCCAAAGATGTGCAGGTCAGGTGAATTGGCCA
>NC_057710.1:85182533-85189311 GCF_004010195.1 Chiloscyllium plagiosum
GAGGATGGTGCTGAGCTGGAAGGTTGGAACTGGGGTAAGGTGGGGGGAGGGGAAATGAGGAAACTGGTTAAGTCCACATTGATGCCCTGGGGTTGACATGTTCCGAGGTGGAAGATGAGGCATTCTTCCTCCGGTGGTGAGGGAGTGACGGTGGAGGAGGCCCAGGATTTGCACATCCTTGGCAGAGTGAGAGGGGGAGTTGAAATGTTCAGCCACGGGGCAGTGGGATTGACTAATGTGGGCATCACAGATGTTCCCTGAAGCACTCTGCAAGGAGGAGCACTTCAAGGAACATCTCCGTAACGCCTGCACCAATCAACTTCATTGCCTCGTGGCTGAACATTTCAACTCCCCCTCCCACTCTGCCAGGGACATGCAAGTCCTAGGCCTCCTCCACTGCCACTTCCTCACCACCCGACATCTGGAG
This sequence comes from Chiloscyllium plagiosum, assembly GCF_004010195.1. Lineage (NCBI taxonomy): Eukaryota > Metazoa > Chordata > Chondrichthyes > Orectolobiformes > Hemiscylliidae > Chiloscyllium > Chiloscyllium plagiosum. The sequence goes on from NC_057710.1 coordinate 85,182,961, forward strand.
GGAGAATGCCACATTTTCCACCTCAGAACACTTCAACCCCAGAGCATCAATGTGGACTTCACCAGTTTCCTCATCTTCTCTTCCCTTCCCCCACCACTTTATCCCAGTTCCAACCTTCCAGCTCAGCACCATCCTCCTGACCTGTCCACCTACCAATTTTCCTTCCCACCTATCACCTTTACCCCCCCACCTTCATCCACCTATTGCACTCCCTTCTGCCCAACCCCACCCCATCCCCTCCCCTCCCATTTCTCCATCCCAAAGCTTCCACCCTCAATCCTGATGGAAGGGCTCCAGCACCACCTATTGTGTATCTCAAAAGTCTGCCTTAAAGGGCAGTCACCCGGAGATCCGAGGCTGAACGTCCCTGACCGAGGGGGAACGTGCTTGCATCTTATGGTCCACTAGCTACAAAAAGAAGCAGCGCTCCAAAAGCTTATACTTCCAAATAAACCTGTTGTGATTTTTTTAAAAAAAAACTTTGTCCACCCTCGGCACGATCTTATTTTATAGAATGCAGCTTCAAAACACTCAGTAGTTCCATACCTCTCCTTACGAGATTTTAGCACCATAAATACTACGGTACAGCTTCGAACAAAAAAAGTGTGGTCACGGTTACACGACGAGATACTATTAGTTAATCTAAGAACTTGAAACTTCACTCACCTCCAAACTTCTCCATCTTAGGAAAACTTTGCAAATCCGTAAAGTTAAAAAAAGTTTAAATTCTTTAAAACAAAACATAAGGCATCCCAATCAAATTATACACAGAACAAACTCCTGTTTCATTTTACTTCATAATTGACGAAACAAAAACCCTCCGATCCTGGCATTGCATTTGTACGAGAACTCTTATAAACCGCGCTATTGCATTATTAGGTCAATACTGTTAAGCGAGAATGGCACACTCAAGAGATTTTGGTGATAATTCAGCACACGAGCTATAATTCACGAACAGGCAGCAAGTAGCAGCGTGGTGTGTCGGGAATGGACTCCTTCCCGCCGATCCTAGGTCGCGCCTCATAGACCCCCCTTTCCCCGGGTGACCCTCTTCCTCGCACACTACCACCGTGTGTGTTTCTCCACCCCACGATCCTCATGCTTTGTGAGCCCAAACAAACCAGAATCTCCTGCTGTAGGCCCCTCTCCGAATCTCACGCTCGTAACCGCCGCGCGTTCGCTTTTAGAATGTTCCGAAGTTTGAATGAGATATACCAAAACAAGTGGGAGAGAAGGGGTGGCGGGGAGTCATCAACAAAAGGAACAAGTTTACATAAAGAAGGGACGGCATACTCATGTTTGTTCGGAATCTGTGATTATTTTTTCACATTCCACACACGATACGTTTTAAAAACAACGACAAATTACGTTTTTATTTGATTATCTTGCACACCCTACGATGTTTTGGAGCGGTCCGCATGGGGGCAAGGGGAGGGATCGTGAAGCACGTGCGCGGCTGTGGGAGAGGACGAGTGAAAGTGAGGGTTGGTTAATGAGGAGGGGGGTGGGGGTTAACGTACAACTTTAACAAAGTTAGCCTGGTAGTGAGTGGGCAAGGGGGTTTGTTTCCTTATTTATCGTTGAGTAAGATAGTGTGGAGAGATTTACGGGGTTCCCAGTGGAGCCGGCATGGAGTTTGAAGAGTCAGGGATCCAGGAGGAGTGTGGCGTGTTCGGCTGCGTCGCTGCGGGTGAGTGGCCGACTCACTTGGACGTGCCTCACGTTATCGCCCTCGGGCTGGTGGCACTACAGCACAGGTAATACTGAGATAGGAGGATCTCCTGCTGCAGCCTAGATTCCACCCCCAAGTACAGAAACATCGTGATAATTGAAATTCTGCTGTTTCCTTCTGGGTTGGGGATGCACTAAATTGAACAAAGACAGAACACTTGTATTGACTGAATATTTTCCAGTGACGCTGTTTTAACTGTAAAAATGCAGCAAGGAGGCAGAGATTTAATACGTTACTGGAAACTGAGTAGTTTGTACTTTAAAACCCAACCCTATTGTAACTTCTGCGGAGTTCGGTGCGTTTCATCAAAAATCTTGGTTTATAATGCTATATATATATATCGAGACGCGCAGCTGTTTTTTTCCCCTGCTTGTTCTTCAGGGGAAATTAAAGTGATCCCAACAATTTAGTATCATCATTACCCTCGAATTATTTACGTCGCACAGGAAACGTTTGGCTGAAGTAACAACCTTTGCATTTTTTGTCAATACATTTGTTTTATTCAATATTAAGATCTAAAATACATTTGGGATTTTCTTATCTGATCAGTACTTTGTATTTTAGTATGCCAGTAAGTTACAGAATCATAGAGATGTATAGAAACAGACGCTTCGATCCAAATCGCCTATGCCAACCAGGTATCCCAACCCAATCTAGTCCACCTATCAGCACCCAGCCCATATCCCTCCAAACCCTTCCTATTCATATACCCATCTATGATGCAAATTGCCTTTTAAATGTTGCAAATGTACCAGCCTCCATCACTTCGTCTGGCAGCTCATTCTATATATGCACCATCCTCTGCATGAAAAAGTTGCCGCTTAGGTCTCTCTTATGTTATTCCCCTGTCAACCTATGCCCTCTAGTTCTGGACTCCCCTACCCCAGGGAAAAGATTTTGTCTATTTATCCTATCCATTGACCTCGTGATTTTATAAACCTCTATAAGGTCACTCAGTCTCTGACGCTCCATGGAAAACAGCTCCATCTTATTCAACCTCTCCCTAAAGCTCAATCCTCCAACCCTGGCAACATCCTTGTAAATCTTTTCTTAACCCTTTCAAGTTTCACGACATCCTTCCGATTGGAGACCAAATTGCACGTGATTATCCAAAAGTGGCCTAACCAATGTCCTACACAGCTGCAACATGACCTCCCAACTCCTGTACTCAATACTTTGACCAATAAAAGGCAATGGCCTAGTGGTATTATCACTGGACTATTAATTCAGAGACCCACATAATGTTCTGTGGACCCAGGTTCAAATATGACCAATGGTAGATGGTGGAATGCAAATTCAATTTTAAATGGGTAGCAAGGTGGCTCAGTGGTTAGCACTGCTGCCTCACAGTGCCAGGGACACTGGTTTGATTCCTGCCTTGGGCAACTGTCTGTGTGGAATTTGCACATTCTCCCTGTTTCTCCGTGGGTTTCCTTTGGGCACTCCGGTTTCTTCCTACAAACCAAAAGATGTGCAGGTCAGGTGAATTGGCTGTGCTAAATTGCCCATAGGTGCATTAATCAGGGGTAAATATAGGGTAGGGGATTAGGACTGGGTGGGTTACTCTTTGGAAGGTTGGTGTGGACTTGTTGGGTCAAAGGACCTGCTCCCGTACTGTAGGGAATCTAATATCTAAAATAAAACATATCAAGCGCCTTCTTCACTATCCTATCTACCTGCAACTCTACTTTCAAGGAGCTATGAACTTGCACTCCAAGGTCTCTTTGTTCAGCAACACTCCCCAGGACCTTACCATTAAGTGTATAAGTCGTGTCCTGATTTGTTTTCCCAAAATTCAGTATCTCGCACTTATCTAAGCTCCATCTGCCACTCCTCAGCCATTGGCCCAGTTGATCAAGATGACGTTGTATGAAAAATAAATGAATGAAATGTTATTAATGAGAAGTTATTAGTGTTCTATGCTGAGATGATGTGTAGTTATAACTAATTTTTGTAACTTTCCAGAATAATGTTCTGACCAAATAAAACCTGAAAGAAACAAAAACAGAAGCCACAGGTCTGGCAGCATCTGTGAAGACCTATCTGATCATTTCTGACCATATCTTCTGTTGAAATCCCTAACCATTCTAGAATCAGGGTTGGAGGGTTTCAGCTATAGGGATATGCTGAATAGGCTGGTGCTGTTTTCCCTGGAGCATCTGAGGCTGAGGGGTGACCTTATTAATGTATATAAAATCACGAGGGGCACAGATATGCTAAATAGACAAGGTCTTTTCCCTGGGGTGGGGAGTCCAGAATTGGAGGGCATAGTTTTAAGATTAGAGGGGAAAGATTTAAAAGGGATCGAAGGAGCAACTTTTACACACACAGCGTGGTGCTTGTATGGAATGAGCTGCCAGAAGAGATGTTGGAGGCTGGTACAATTACAACATTTTAAAAGGCATCTGGATGGAGATGAATATGAACGGTTTAGAGGGATATGGGCCAAGTGCTGGCAAATGGGACTAGATTAATTTAGGATAAGTGGTTGACATGGACGAGTTGGACCAAAGGGTTGGTTGTCGTGTTGTTCATCTCTGTCTCTAAAACTGCAGAATGTATAACTCCTAGGTTCATTTAGCTCAAACAGTCCATGCTGGTCTTTATATTGCTTACAAACTCCCTCCCACACCTCCACGACTTCTTTTAACCCTTTCCATGAATCTTATGTTTACACCTAACTAGTGTCTCCTCAAATTGATCTTTACTGTTTGCATAAATTACTCTAGTAAATTATCCTAATTACTCCCTTACCATTCCCAGGTTTCTGCTGCATTTTTATGTAATTCTGTCCTGAAAACAAGTTGACTAGAATATATGTCAAAGAGGAGCAGATTTGATCAAGTTGGCACTGTGAATAAGCTGATACAGAAGCAGAGTCTTAAATATCAAAAACACAAGGACGATTCAACAATGTTCTCTCTCAAATTACTGTTAAGTGCCTAATGCATGAAATACATTTTCTAGTTGTCTTTGAAAACTTAAATGTAGCATACCACCAATGAAAGTAATTTATTTAAATCTGATTTTATTTTGCTTTCTTTTCAAGCTCACTGTAAAATCAATGAACATTTGGAAGGCTATTAATGTCAATGCAACTAGAGACAAATGTTGGCTAGCAATTGTGCTTGGCCTGTATTCCAGAGTGCGTCACGAGTAATGTTTGCTGTTATATGCTGCAGAAACTATACTATTTGAACATGCATTGATAAAATAAAACAAATAACACTGATTCGTATCTGATATTTAGTTTACAATGTATGGGATACTCATTAAATAAGATCCTTTGCAGTGTTCCTCCAATAAACACTTTAAACATTATATGCAATAGAAAAACACCATCATCAGCAGTAAGGACAAATTTGTTATCTTATTAATATAAGAAAGAGACTTCGCTGTTTTATTTATCAATATAAAGGATTTGGGTATCACTGGCTCAACCAGCACTTTTTGCCCATTCCTAATTGCCCTTGAACTGACTGGTTTGCTAGCCAAGTTCAGTGGACAATTAAGAGTCATCCGCATTTTTGTGGATGTGGAGTCTCATGTAAACTAGACTGGGTGATGGCAAATTTCCTTCTCTTAAAGGATGTTAGTGAATCAGATAGGTATTTATGACAACCAACGATTGTTACATGATTGCCATTCGACTAGTTTTTGATTTTTGTAATTGAATTTGAATTTTGGCATCTACTATGGTGTGATTCAAACCTATATCCCCAGAACCTGAGTCTGGATTGCTAGTTCAGTTACATATGTAACATGGTCATTTATGGTCAAAAAGTGTGATGCTGGAAATGCTGGTCAGGGGTAGGAGAGTCAACATTTTGAGCATAACATTGGGAATTGGGTGGGGATCACAAGGAGGCTGAGAGATAAATGGGATGGGGGCGAGTCGGGGGAAAGGTAGCTAGGAATGCAATAGCTGGAAGAAGGTGATGGTGATAGGTCGGAGCGGATAGGTGGGATGGAAGATGAATTGTCCTAGCTGCCCAAGTGGGTGGTGCCGAGTTGAAGGGTTGGATCTGGAATAAGATAGGGGAGGGGAGATGAGGAAACTGGTGAAATCGACATTGATCCCGTGTGGTTGGAGGGTTCCTAAGGTAAAAGAAGAGGCGTTCTTCCTCCAGGCATGGGTAGCTAGAATCCAGTGGTGGAGGAGGCCCAGGACTTGCATGTCCTTGGTGGAGTGGGAGGGGGAGTTGAAATGTTCGGCCACAGGGCAGTGGGGTTGTTTGGTGTGTGCGTTCCAGTCATGTTCTCTGAAACATTCAGCAAGTCGGTGGCCTGTCTCCCCAGTGTCGAGGAGACAACATTGAGAGCAACGGACATAGTAGATGACGTGTGGAGGTGCAGGAAAATCTCTGGATGTAGAGGGGGCATCGACCTAACAAGGGAGTTAGGTCCATACCCCCCACCAACCCACCTTCCACTCCTGGCACCTTTCCCCGCCACAGCAAGAGCTGTAAAACCTGCACTCACACCACCTTCCTCACCTCCATCCAAGGCCCCAAAGGAACCTTCTTGAATTGTCTACCTGTCTGTCTTCCTTCCCACCTATCTGTTCCACCCTCCGCTCCGACCTATCACCATTACCTCCACCATCATCTACCTATCGC
>NC_057710.1:85189350-85263541 GCF_004010195.1 Chiloscyllium plagiosum
TGTGCTTTTCCAGCACTACACTTTCTGATTCTGATCTCCAGCATCTGCAGTCCTCACTTTCTCCTATTCTGATCTCCAGCATCTGCAGTCCTCACTTTCTCCTCCATGGTCATTTATACAGCTGATTTGAATATTGGGTAATAGTTTGAGTATTATATTGGATGCTTGGGGGAACCAACATCTAGAAAGGCTTCTTTATAAAAACTGCAAGAACTGCAGATGCTGTAAATCAGAGACAAAAATAGAAATTGCTGGAAAAGATCAGTATGTCTGGCAGTATCTGTGGAGAGAAATCAGTTAACCTTTCAAGTGGAGTGGCCCTTCTCAGAAAGAATCTTCATGTTTAGTTGATTATAGTTCTAAAATATCCACGGTGCCTTTCCTTATCCTAATACCCATTTGAGAGCCTTAAAACTTCTGAGAAACAGCTACAATCTTAAGAACTGTTATGAAACATTTATTTCAGGGATTGAAAGGGTAGTTTTAAGCACTGAATCTAGTTGTATTGGGCAATTGGAACTCTGATCACTTTCATCTTCCATGCTTCACTAATACGTATATTTGTGCCTGGGAATCCTATGCTGGAGATGTTTAAGTTCAAAACTCCTGGTGAATTCTGTTTTAATTGACTTATTATCATGTAATAATGATTTTTGACATGCTTCCAGTGATCAGGTTATTCGCAGGTATTCAAGTTTCCCTCCATTCAATTCAGAAGTGGGTAGTAGATTGGGGATATGTGTTAGAGTTTAATAATTTCAATTTTCCACCTCTCTTTTGTGGGGGTTAAGATTGCCCCTGACGTGCTCATATGTTGGTTGGTTATTTTGGAAGGAAGTATTGTGGGCACAGGAAATGAACAAACATACAGTAGTTGAATGTAGCTTTATGATATATTTAACTGTTAGTTTTTAAAATCTCGGTTATGTTCATTTTCAAAACATCTTGTTGGAACTGTTTTTTACAAATACATAACTCAGGATGTAGAATCAATCTCTAAGATAAATGATTTTTATCTCATTTATACTGTTGTCTAGTGCACACTTATAGCAGATTACCATTCAGAGGAGCAGTATTTCCAAAGGGGTGTGTTTTTGAGCTGCAATACCAAATTAACTGTCTAAACATTTAACTTAGTCAGCTGGATACTTGATTAGAAGTTTTTAAAAAAAATCAAAAGTGACAAGGAATGAATAAACATCATGAAGGTGCAATTTTTTTCAACACCGCCATTTATAAACTAGTAAGTCCAGCAAATTAAGTTATTCAAATAGTTTCTTCATAGTACTTTGGCCAGTAACTATCCTTCAAAGTTGAAAATGATTACAGATTCTTTGCTCTTGACTATGTTGGAGCATCATTTGGAACCCATTTGAGAGTTAATTAGCTGAGTGGGATGCTCACTTTTGAGGCAGTGGTTGTGAACTGAAGCACCACTCCATACAACAATTTTGAACACATGATCAAAGCTGATATTTCAGCATTGCATTGAGAGTGTGAAGTATTATCACTCCAATGCAGCAATAAACTTATCACTAGATGAGAAGGGGGGAAAGTGGCTCACTTCTGTTCACCCTTCTCGATGACCACATCAAAGATTTGTTCTTATTGCAAGGTTATAACTTGCGCCAATAAAGTTACAACTAATTACTTTTGCAATAAGGAAAAAACGTCAGAAGATTTTCTTGAGTTAAAGGAAGAAAATGCATTACTTTCTGAACCTGAGTAGAACAGCAATGGCAAGGCATTGAGCTCATGGCCTGTATGCAGTCAATTGGGCACCAGCATTCCCACCCATCCATCAGCAGAAAAATAAATGGGATGCTGTCAAGTACAAAGAAAGATGGAAGAATGTATGGTTTAGGTTGCCTTTGAAGTATAAGATTTAAACCTTAAGTTGAGGTTGCTTAACTTTTTTTGATGCAGTCAGAAGTAATGAATGTTCTACTTATTTTAAAGTTCTCTTTCTGTTTCTGGAGCTTAGATGCTTTATTGGATGATGCTTCTCTGGGAGATTTGGGAGTTTCTTTTGAGAGGGACAAGTGGAGACAGCAACTTTCTTTTCAGTAACCTCTTGGAAAATCTCAGAACCTCTCTTGAAAATAGTTTCATTTTGTATTTCCAAGAGACTTATTTCAGATGGGCTGCCTAATAACAGTTATGGCATCAATTCCTAGCTGCCAACTTTAATCCCAGTATTGGTTGAGGGAAGAATGTGTTGCTTATTTACGTTTATATTGCTGTGGACATTGGCTGCTGCATGAGCAAGGTATTATCTGAAATATTTTTGAATGTTCTGAGAATGTGAAAGTCGCAATACAAATTTTTATTTTTTAGCTGGACCTGATGATGTTCCAGATTTCTGTCTCCACAAATAATATCTGAGGTGCTTGTTATTATTAGCATTTTCTGTTTATTCCAGATTCGCACAGCATCTGCAGTAATTTGCTTCTACACTACTAAGAATAGTAAAGATATCTACTTAGGTGGGCACTCTGTATGCACATTGGAGGTTAATGTGGATAAGACCAGGATGAAAATTGTAACAGCCACGATACATCCTTCTATTTACAGTGAAATGACCTTGGAGAAATTCTGTCATAAGATTAATATAAAAAAGCAGTTGGAAATTAAATACGAAGTCATCCACACAACAGTCCTGTTATTTTCTCATCTTTCCCAAATCTATCTACATATCTCTTCCTGATCTCCTGCTGGCAGCTGGGAGGTCTGTAGTACAATTCCAGCATTATGATTGCACCCTTCCTATTCTTGAGAACTGCCCATAATGCCTCACTGCAAGATACCTCCAGGGTATCCTCCCTCAGCACAGCTATGATATGCTCACTAACTAGTAATGCAACTTCCCTCACCTCTTTTGCTTGCTCCTCTTACTTGTCTAAAACGTTGACACCCCGGAATGTTAAGTCCCCAATCCTGTCTCTCTTTCAACCATGTCTGTGTGACAGCAACAACATAATTGCATGCATTAATCAAGGTTTTAAATTCATCGTCTTGCCTGTTCTTCTACTTGCATTGAAACAAATACAGTCTAAGCCGCCAGTTCCACTGACCTCAGCAACCCCTCCCTGACTGCTCTTCTTCTGAGCTATATTTGCCTTACACTCAAGCTCTTCCCCCAGTCTCTATGCTTAATTTCTGCTCCAATAACCAAAACATCACCACCACCTCCCCAAAAACCCTAGCCTCCCAAGTGGCACTATAGAACCTCCTGCCAGGCTGTTGGTACCCCTGCAATCAAAGTGCAACCAGTCCTTCTTGTACAGGTTCCACCTTCCCTGGAAGACATCTTAGTAATCCACATATCTGAAGCCCTCCTCGTTACACCAGCTCTTTAGACATATCTTCAGTTATACTTTGTCTCTGTTCCTCGCCTCAGTATCACGTGGCATGGGGCGTAATCCTGAGATTACTATCTTTAGAGGTACTGCTTTCTAGTTTACCACCTAACTCTCTGAATTGTTGTTGCAGGACCTTGTCACTCATCCTACCTCAGTCATTTATAGCAATATGGACAATGATTTCTGCCTTTTTTTTCCCCTCCAGTTTCAGTATGCCCTCTACCCACTCGGAGATATCCATGACCCTGGTACCAGGGAGGCAACATACCATCCTGGAATAGCATTGACATACAAGGGATCTGGGTGCACAGGTCCACCGATCCCTGAAAGTGGCAACAAAGGTGGATAAAGTGATCAAGAAGGCATACAGCTCGCTTGCCTTTGTCGATTGAGCATCGAATATAAAAGTTATGTTTCAGCTGCACAAAACTTTAGTTAGGGTGCATTTGGAATATTGTGTGCAATTCTGGCCGTCACATCACTAGAAGGATGAGGATGCTTTAGCGAGGGTGCAGAAAAGGTTTACCAGGTTATTGCCTGGTTTGGAGGGTTTTAGTTAGGAGAGAGTTTGAATAAATTCAGATTGTTTTCACTGGAAAGATGGAGGCTGAGGGGTGACCTTATAGATATCTTCAAAATTATGACTGGCATAGATAGGGTAGATAGAGGTTTTTTTCCCAGGATTAAAAATTCAACTACGAGTGGGCACAGGTTCAAGGTGAGAGGGGGAAGGTTTAGGGGAGAAGTACAGGGAAGATTTTTTTTGTGCAGAGGATGGTGGGTGCCTGGAATGCACTGCCTGTGGAAGTGGTGGAAGCAGGCACGTTAGCAACGTTTAAGGTATATCTTGATAAACACATGAACGGGAGGCTGATAGAAGAAGTGCATGGGCAATAAGTAGTAGGTCTAAATAAGGCTAGGAATCGGTGCAGGCTTGGTGGGCTAAAGGGCCTATTCTTATGCTGTGTCGTATTGTTATTGTATTGTAAAAGATGAAGATTACACTTTTGTCAGGATGCTTAAAAATCATTTTCAGGTGAAAGGGCAAATAGGAACATTTTATGATTGGTATTAAATAACTGCTTGGAACTAATGGTATCTGAGGTACGTTTTATTGTTACTAAGGAAACAGATATTTACACCAGGGCCAGAGGAGTGATTATATTTGTTTATCTGGCATCACAAAATAAATATTTGGATCTAATGGTGTGTGCAGTAAGTTTTGTCTTGTTACTATGGATCATGATATTTGCACTGGTGCTAGAGGAGTTATTTCTATTTATTTCCAGTCAGTCAAACAATTGAGCCATGATGAATGTCAACTCTTTTGCACATTTGACAGTAGGACTCATTGTATATGAATAACTGTTTACCAAGAAATGCAAATATACTGCACAAAATTAAGGAGGGAAGCATTTGAACCATGTAAACAAATAAAAATGACAGAGGAGGGGGAGAATAAGCAACTCTAATCTACTGCCGGAGGTAGAGTAAAAAATGTGACTGGGAATAAGAGGGACAACTTTACATCTTGAGCAACTTTCTAATCTGGTAGATATTATGCTTTGCAGATATCATGATTGACCACATACAAATATTGCAGTTTTCTGATATTGAAAGATACAATCAGTAGATGCACTGTTGCAGTGAATTTGCTGCATTAAAACAATACATGAACCATGAGGTGCTTAGATTGCTGTTGGGTAGGTTTTTTAAAAACTAGAAACCATACTCTGATTTAAAACTAATACATAACATATAGAAATGATTTAAACTTGAATGAAAGAGGATTGATAAGTAAATTTGCAGATGATAGGAAAATTGAGTTGGCAAATAGTGAGGAGGATAACATTGTATTAGAAAAGGATAGCTGGTCAGATGGGCTGATCAGTGGGAAGTGGAATTCAATCTAGGTATGTATGAGGGCATTCACTTGGGCAGGACAAACAAGACAAGGGAATAGATGGTAAATGGTGAGTGGGATAATAGATTGGAAGCACTGAGGATCAGAAGGACATTGATGTACATGTTCAAGACATGGAGATAAAGAGTCTAAGAAGGCATATGGGATACTTGCCTTTATTATTCAGGACGCAGAGTCTAAGAGAAAGGAGTTTATGATGGAAGTGTATAAAGCATTGGTTAGGCCACAGCTAAAGTATTGTGTATAATTCTGGAATCCACATCATGGGTGGGACAGCAGGTCAGGCAGCATCAGAGAAGGGGAGTCGAAAGTTTCGACCTGAAACAACCTGGCTAGGGGAAGGGTGGGTGGACTGGCGGTAGGAGGTGGCTGTGATTGGTCAGTCGGAAGGGTGGAGGGGTTAGGTGGGAAGGAAGATGGACAGGTAGTATCTGGTTAAGGGAGCGATATGGAGAGGTCAGACTGGGCCTGAGATGAGATGGGGGGGTGTGAGATTTGAAAGCTGGTGAATTCTATGTTAAGGCGATATGGTTGTAAGTTCATGAGGTAGAAAATGAGGTGTTCTTCTTCCAGTTTGCATTTGGCCTTGTGTTGTTGGTGGAGAAGTCCCAGAGAAATGTGCATATTACATAGGTGGTGCTGGACATCTTAAAACACATAAAGGTGGATAAATTCCCAGGACCTGATAGGTATATCCCAGAACTTTGTGGGCAAGCTAGGGAAGTGATTACTTGGGTCCTCGCTGAGATATTTGTATCATCAATAACCACGGGTGAGGTGCCGGAAGACGGGAGGGTAGAGTGATGGATGTTGACTGTGGACTTCAACAAGGTATTGGTAGACTGGTTGGCAAGGTAAGCACACATGAAATTCAGAAGAGCTAGCCATGTGGGTACAATATTGTCTTGAAGGTAGGAGACTGAGGTGGTGGTGAAAGGTTTCAGACCGGAGGCCTGTGACCAGCAGTGTGGCACAAGTGTCCACTCTTTTTGTCATCCATATAAATGATTTGAATGTGAATATAGGAGGGAAGGTCTGTAGCTTTTTCAAATGACACAAAATGGTGTTGTGGACAGTGAAGAGGGTTTATTAGATTACTTACAGTGTGGAAACAGGCCCTTTGGCCCAACAAGTCCACACCGTCCCACCGAAGCGCAACCCACCCAGACCCATTCCCCTACATTTACCCCTTCACCTAACACTACGGGCAATTTAGCCCTAACCTGCACGTTTTTGGACTGTGGGAGGAAACCCACGCAGATATGGGGAGAATGTGCAAACTCCACACAGACAGTCGCTGAGGTGGGAATTGAACCCAGGTCTCTGGCGCTGTGAGGCAGCAGTGCTAACCACTGTGCCACTGTGTCACCCTGTCAGAACAGATGAATACCGTCTCATCTTCCTCAGTACTGGTGCCAATGTCACCTGAATTCAAACGCATTTCTCCTACACCCTGGCGCTGTGAGGCAGCAGTGCTAACCACTGTGCCACCCTGTCAGAACAGATGAATACCGTCTCATCTTCCTCAGTACTGGTGCCAATGTCACCTGAATTCAAACGCATTTCTCCTACACCAATCTTTAAGCCATGCATTTAGCTGCTTAATCTTATTGACCCTGTGCCAATTAGCTTATGGCTCAGGTAGTCATCCAGAGATTATTATCCTTTTTCATTCTACTTTTTAATTTAGCTCCTGGTCTGTTCATACTCCCTTAACAGACCTTGTTTTATCTATGTCATTGGTACCTACGTGGACCATGACAAGTACATTAAGGACAAAAGGGTAACTAGGGAGAGAATCGGGCCCCTCAAAGATCAGCAAGGTGGCCTTTGTGTGGAGCTGAACAAAATGGGGGAGATACTAAATGCTAAATGAGTATTTTGCATCAGTAGTTATGAAAGATGTAGACTGTTGGGAAATAGATTGCAGAATGTCCATATTACAGAGGAGGAAGTGCTGGATGTCTTGAAACCGGTAAAGATGGATAAATCCCCAGGACCTGATCAGATGTACTCAAGAACTCTGTGGGAACCTGGAGAAGTGATTGCTGGGCCTCTTGCTGAGATATTTGTATCATCAGTAGTCACAGGTGAGGTGCCGAAGACTGGAGATTGGCCAATCTGGTGCCACTGTTTAAGAAGGGTGGTAAGGATAAGCCAGGGAACTATAGACTAGTGAGCCTGACGTGATGGTGGGCACGTTGTTGGAGGGAATCGTGAGGGACAGGATGTGGATGTATTTGGAAAGGCAAGGACTGATTAGGGATAATCAACATGGCTTTGTGCATGGGAAATCATGTCTCTCAAACTTTATTGAGCTTTTTGAGGAAATAACAAAGAGGATTGATGAAGGCAGAGCTGTAGATGTGATCTATATGGACTTCAGTAAGGCGTTCGACAAGGTTTACCATGGGAGAGTGATTAGCAAGGTTAGATCACACGGAATAAAGGGAGAACTAGCCATTTGGATACAGAACTGGCTCAAAGGTAGAAGACAGAGGGTGGTGGTGGAGGGTTGTTTTTCAGACTGGAGGCCTGTGACCAGTGGAGTGCCACAAGGATTGGTGCTGGGTCCACTACTTTTCGTCATTTACATAAATGATTTGGATTTGAGCATAAGAGGTACAGTTAGTAATTTTGCAGATGACACCAAAACTGGAGGTGTGGTGGACAGCAAAGAGGGTTACCTCAGATTGCAACAGGATCTTGACCAGATGGGTCAATGGGCTGAGAAGTGGCAGATGAAGTTTAATTCAGATAAATGCGAGGTGCTGCATTTTGGGAAAGCAAATCTTAGCAGAACTTATACACTTAATGGTTAGGTCCTAGGGAGTGTTGCTGAACAAAGAGACCTTGGAGTGCAGGTTCATAGCTTCTTGAAAGTGGAGTCGCAGGTAGATAGGATAGTGAAGTAGGGCGTTTGGTATGCAATCCTTTATTGGTCAGAGTATTGAGTACAGGAGTTGAGAGGTCATGTTGCGGCTGTGCAGGACATTGGTTAGGTCACAGTTGGAATATTGCATGCAGTTCTGATCTCCTTCCTATCAGAAAGATGTTGTGAAACTTGAAAGGGTTCAGAAAAGATTTACAAGGTTGTTGCCAGGGTTGGAGGATTAGACCTACAGGGAGAGGCTGAACAGGCTGGGACAGTTTTCCCTGGAGCGTCGGAGGCTGAGGAGTGACCTTTATAGAGGTTTACAAAATTATAGGGGGCATGGATAGAGTAAATAGGCAAAGTCTTTTCCCTGGGGTCAGGGAGTCCAGAACTAGAGGGCATAGGTTTAGGGTGAAAGAGGAAAGATATAAAAGAGACCTAAGGGACAACTTTTTCATACAGCGTGTGGTACGTGTATGGAATGAGCTGCCAGAGGAAGTGGTGGAGGCTGGTACAATTGCAGCATTTAAGAGTCATTTGGATGGGTATATGAATAGAAAGGGTTTGGAGGGATATGGGCCGGGTGCTGGCAGGTGGGACTAGATTGGGTTGGGATAATTGGTCAGCATGGATGGGTTGGACCGAAGGGTCTGTTTCCATGCTATACATCTGTATGAGGAGAAAGTGAAGTCTGCAGATGCTGGAGATCAGAGCTGAAAATGTGTTGCTGGAAAAGCGCAGCAGGTCAGGCAGCATCCAGGGAACAGGAGAATCGACGTTTAGGGCATAAGCCCTTCCTGAAGAAGGGCTTATGCCCGAAACATCGATTCTCCTGTTCCCTGGATGCTGCCTGACCTGCTGCGCTTTTCCAGCAACACATTTTCAGCATACATCTGTATGACTCTATAACTGCATCTTACCCTCCAATTCTAAGTTTCTCTGCAGCCCAAATGAGGTATCCTGAACATGAGCAGCAGGCAGGCAACACTGAATCCTGGTCACAGAACAGTGTCTATGCCCCCAACCATACTATGCACAATTACAACTACATATGTCTTCTCTTTCCTCCCACCCAGCCTCAACTTGAATTGTTCCCTGCAACATGTTGCTGCTGTCAGCTCATTCTCCCTGCAGTCCCCAATCCTGTCTATGCAGGGAGCAAGTTACTCGAACCTGTTGGACAAGGGCTGAGACTCCTGCAACTCTACTTCTTGGATTCCTCCTGTCCCTGACCACTGACTGAATTCAAGTTAGTTAGTCTAAGGGGTGTGACTGTCTCCTGAAACACAACATCCAGGTAACTCTTCCTCCTCCCTAAGGTATCACAATGTCTGAAGCTCAAAATCCAGCTCATCAACTCTGAACTCCAGAGTTCCTCAAGTAACCAACATTTACTACAGATGTAGTCACTAGGAACCACAATAGGTTTAACCAGCTCCCACATCATGCAGAAACAACACATCACCTGACCTTTGTCCTTGTTTTATTTAAGTAGTTTTGAATGTGGTCTTTCAAACTTTTTAAAAAACTTTTTATATCTCTGCTTATTATCTCAATCTGAATGCAAGTTTTAACCAATAATTTATCAAAGTTTCAAATTTTAACAGCGATTCCCTATTAACCAATCAAATTAGCCTTCCTCTGACATCACTTTTTAGTTTCTCCTCAGTCGAAACATTCAGAATCAGAAACTCTTACCCAGGCTGCGCTTCAGCTTGTTCCCACTCAGCACCGCACCTGAAGATATGCCTTGAGAGCTCATGTTGTGGCTGTATAGGATATTGGTTTGGCTGCTTTTGGAATACTGTATTCAATTCTGGCCTCCCTCCTATAGGAAGGGTGTTGTGAAACTTGAAAGGGTTCAAAAATGACTTAGAAGAATGTTATCAGGCACAGAAGATTCAAGCTCTCAGGAGAGGCTGAATATGCTGGGCCTATTTTCTCTGGAGTGTCAGAGGATGATGGTGACCGTATAGAAGTTCATTAAATTTTGAGTCATGGATGGGGTGACTAGCCATCCATGATAGCCACCTATCTTTGCCCCTAGATAGGGAAGTCCAAAACTAGAGGGCATAGGTTTAAGGTGAGAAGGGAAAGATTTAAAAGGGACATAAGGGGTGACCCTTTCATGCAGAGGGTGGTGCGTGTATGAATAAAGCTACCAGACGAAGTGGTAGAGGCTGGTGCAAATACAACATTTTAAAAGGCACCTGGAAGAGTATGTGAATAGGAAGGGTTTAGAGGGATGTTAACCAAATGCTGACAGATGGGGTTAGATTAATGCAGAATATCTGGTTGGCATGGACAAGTTGAACCAAAGGGCTTGTTTCCATGCTGTACATCTCTCTGACTGTATAACTTGCCAACCGATTAGCAGCCCTTTCTTCCAATAGTATAAATTGGAAGAAAATTGATGTTCTTGCATTTGCCTCTGAGCGCAAGGCAAAAAGTTTCAGCAAAATGTCACTCTCTTTTCAGCAATATTTAAGTTCTGTACCACCAAGCAATCTTTTGTACACCTGAGGCAGAAGTTTACTTAAATTACAATTTCTAACTGACTCCATTGATAACTTAAAGTTTTGATTAAAATTTTGGACATTTTAGCACATTCCTATTTCCTTCAGAAATCCGGATTGAAAACCAACTGGACTGGTGACTTTTCCGCTGAAGTTTTTTCGGTTGTTCCAGTACCTTCTCCCTTAATTTTCACCCTGTCCATTCCCATGAATACCACTATTGGTATTTTGTTAGATTCCTCTTTTTTTTTCAGTGAGCACCAATCCAGAACACTCAATAGTTGTTCTAGCCTTGTCCTGTGCAAAAATACATATTATCTTTGTCTCTAATATGCCTACCTCCACTTCTTGCTGTCCGTTTATTATTTACATATGGGTAGAAATGTTTGGATTCCACTTTAGGCATTCTCGTGTCTCATTCTCTTTGCCAGTGGTATTTTTCTCTTCATTTACCTGTAAAATATTATATTTGACCTAGTTCACACATATGAAATATAACTTGCACCTTTCTCAGTCTTTTTAATTATCTCCCCTGTCGACCATGAAGATCTGTTTTTATTTGCCCTACCTTGTACTGCAAAGCAGCTCTTTAATAAAGCTCACTTGTTGTTTCATTGCAATTCTTCAAACCAGACTTTGATTCCATTTTATCCTGGCTAAATTCCTTCTCGTCATATTGAAATAAACTGTCTTCCAATCGAAACACTCTGTTTAAACTCTTTCCTTGCTTTTCCTCATTACTGATTTGAAATCTCAAGATGTGCTGATCACTGCTAGCTAAGTGTTCTCTAACACTTGGTCCACTTGGGCTATTTCATTTCGCAGCACCAAATCAAATTCCACCACTTTTTTCTGGTTGGGTCAAGAACTTGCAGATCATGGAAATCCTCTTGAATGCATTTCAGGAATTCTTCTGTTCCTTACATTTCAGAGGCCTTTTAACATTTAGGCCAAAAACTTATGCAACTTTTCTTTGAGGCTAAATAAACGTTTTAAATTCTGAGGATGTAATTTCAAAGGACTAGTGAAGTCAAGATCTACATTAATAACCAAATATCAGTGGGGATAAAGTCCCTCAAAGTTCTGTTATCAATCCTTATCAATCTCTCTGTCACTATTTGGAGGTATGTTGTATACTGAAAGTATCACAAACCCTTCTTGTTCTGCTGCTAAACTCGTAACTGATTTGAATTATGTTGTTGTCACTTTTCCCTGACCACTCTTCTAGATGCTTTGAAACAAACTAGAAACTTGCATCTAGTGTGGAATCTTGCCCCTCTATTCTGACTAAACATGTAAGAAGTGCCTCACAATCCTCTGACAGGAGATCACTCTATCCCATTTGAGCAATAGCTTTATCTCTGTGATATTGGATTTTCTCTGGTAGAGTAAATATGATAACTATTACTTTTTGCACTTTTTTTTACTTGTGCACTGAAGTGGCAGAACAAATCAATAGGAAAATATATCATAAGATTCAAAAGCTATGGAGCAGCTTGGGATTGTTATTTTCCATTAAGAAAACTGTCATTATTGCTAGTTGTTTTTGAAACTTTTGAAAATATGTTTTTACAGAGGTCAAGAAAGTGCTGGAATTGTGACAAGTAATGGAGGCTCTCCACCATCATATATGATGCACAAGGTATACTTTTCATTATGCAATGGAGTGTTATCACGTATAAACTTCACTGACTTCAAAAATCTTTTGTCAGATCATCTCCTTTTGCATTATTCCATATTTGTCAGAAAATGAGTGTCACCTTCCAGTACTTCTACAATATTAGCTTCAATTTGAATTTCCTACATTAAGCCTTTTTCATAATCCAATAGTCAATTGATTCTGCTAAAGCCAAGATTGCATTTTGATTGAATGTGTGTTTTTGCAAATATGTTTGAAAATAATAGGTAGTTTTCCTTGTAATTTCAGTGGTTTTTGTGTCCATTTGAAGCAGGGGAATATTTTGTGTGCATTCAGTGTCTGTGTATACTGCAGTCATTTGCAAAATAAAGCCCTACGCTCTTGTCCAAATGTCCAGAGACCATCCCCTTCTGCACCAGAGCGGATTTTCTTACAGATCATTTTAGTCATCCATTGATTAGAAATTGCTTACTGTTGATTTAAATTACCTATACAATTGTGTTTAAATTGCTTATTTCAAATGACTAGATAAATAACCTTTAAAGTCAAAGTTCAGAGATAAAAGTAGACTCTAGTGTTTTATTGTATGCTGAACTGTGGGACCAAGTTACATTTTAAATACAGACTCTCCAAATTAACTTCTGCTCTTGAATGCAGCGCCCAGTTGTGAAAGCTGTGCACTAACTGTGGTTTCTGGAATCAAATGATTAAAGAAAATGTGATTTAAATCTTGCTGTCTTAGCTTCAGTATTAACCTTTGTCTGATTCTACTCCATGGGATTTTTAAATAATAAATTTATAATATAAATGCAAATTGTTATTAAAGATATATCAAAATTATTGCTCAGCTATACTGTAACATGCTGAAGCATAGCTATTTGCAATAATATTGTTCAGAGATTCTGCTAATGAAGCAAATCACTTATACTTTTTAACAGAACATAAACTGTGCTTATTGTGTTTTATAAGCTGTGATTACTTCAAATTAAATTCATTGAATTTTCCATTTTATTATACAAGTATGATTAGACTTGCATTTTAATTTTGGAGCTAGTTTTTCTGATTGTTGATTTTTACGCAGTGCCTCACAGTTCAGAGGCCTTTTAACCTTCAGGACAAAACTTGTGCAACTCTGAGGTTTGATGTAGGATCTAAACAAATATTTTAAATCCTGGGGTTATAATTTCAAAATACAAGATAAGATACTTCAATGTGAACTTTGTGCTATGCCTCTTTGGTTAGAAAACTAATGACTTACTGAGTTTTCAAATAACTGATGATTTTAGGCAGGATCTAAATTCTTGTTATTGTACAACATAGTCTTTTCATTTCCCCAAAGGAAATGCTGCAATAGTCAACAACTCATGGTGTTTAAACAGCAGATTATAAAAATATAATTTCCCACTTGTTTTCACTTTTTAAGTACAGCTGAAGTAAAGTCTCAGAATAGTTATTTGGCAGTTCTAGGCGTAGAATGCATAAATGTACATAAAATCTGACAAGTTACTTGATAACGTTATAAGATCTCCAAAAATTGTAGATAAAGACATTTGTTTAATTGAAAGGCAGTTAGTTACTTTTGTTTCCTTTCAAAAGCTTAATTTTTATCTGGCTACCTAGCACAAAGGAAGATGATTATAACTGCAGGAGGTCAATCATCTCATCCGAGGACATTACTGTAGGAGTTCTTCAGGGTAGTGTCCTCGGCCCAACCATTTTCAGCTGCTTTGTCAATGACATCTCTTCCATCATAAAGTCAGAAGTGGGAATGGTCATGTTCAGCACCACTCGGAACTCCTCAGGTACTGAAGCAGTCCATTACTATATGCATCAAGACCTGAGCAACATCCAGGCTTGGACTGATAAGTGGCATATAATGCATGTGCCACACATGCAATGACCATCTCCAAAAGGAGAAAACCTAGCCATTGCTGAGTCTGCACTATCACATCTTGGGAATTACTATTGCTGAGAAACTGAACTGGATCAGTAATATAAATACTAAGGATATAAAAGCAAGTAAGAAACTAAGATTTCTGTGGCGAGTAACTTGTCTCCTTAACACCTATCCACCATTGATAAAAAACAATTTAGGAGTGTTATGGAAGACTTTCTGCTTGCCTGAATGGGTGCATATCTGTCAGCATCTTGACAACATTCAGGACAAAGCGATTTGTGATTAGCACCTCATTCTCCTTCAGCATTCACTTTCTTCACCACCAACACAGAGACACCAGTGTGTGCAATCTACAGGATGCATTGCAGTAATTCACTTTTTTGACAGCACCTTCCAAACCCATGACCTCTACCACCTGGTAGTACAACCGAAGCAGGTGCATTGGAGCACCAATGTCTATAAATGCTTCTCCAAGCCACACGCCATCCTGACTTGGAACTATATTATTATTGCCGTTCCTTCACTGTCACTGGCTCAAGATCCTAGATTTCTGTTTCTGACATCACTGTAGGTGTCACTATATTCTAAGGACTGCAGCAGCTGAAGGAGACAGCTTACACCACCTTTTCAAGTACATTTGGGGATGGGTGATAAATGCTGATGTAACTTTCAAAATCACAGTCCATGAACGAATGAAAAGAATTATAGAGATTATCAATTAGTTTTATATTCAAATATTTCTTTTTACAGGGAATGGGTCTCATAAATAGTACATTCCGTGAAGAACAAATACAAAAACTTCGCAATGGAAACCTGGGAATAGGACACACTCGATATTCTACATCGGGTATTTCTGAATTGCAGAATTGTCAACCATTTGTAGTGGAAACTCTTCATGGAAAGATCGCTGTAGCTCACAATGGAGAATTAGTAAATGCAAAAAAATTAAAAATGAAGGTGCGTTATGGCAGTTCCATAGTATTTAATTGAACAGCACAGGAAAAATGTATTTTGAAAAGTGAATTAATTCTCAATAAGTGAATCCTGTCTGGGCAAATGACTAGGATAGGTAATTGAGAATAGATTCAAGGTTCAATTTTCTGGTTAAAATGTAATAAAATCTGATAAATGGCTCATAACTCCACTGTACATCAGAATCTGTAATCTGTGGCTACGCAAGACTTTATCCAGCATCTTTTCTTGCTGAGCAAAAAAACTCAGGAAATAAAATGCAGCACAGTGCCTCACATTGCCAGGGACCTGGGTTTGATTCTAGTCTTGGGTGACTCTCTCTAGAGTTTGCATCTCCTCCCTATGTCTGCATGGATTTCTGCTGGGTGCTCGGGGTTTCCTCCCATCGTCCAAATTGGCCATGCAAAATTGGCATGCATTGTCAAGGGATGTGTAGGCTAGATGAATTAGCCATGGTAAAAACTGGGTTAGAACAAAGAAACTTACAGCACAAGAACAGGGCCTTTGGCCCTCCAAGCCTGCGCCAATCTAGATCCTCTGTCTGGAGTCATAGAGTCATAGAGATGTACAGCATGGAAACAAAACCTGGTACCTATTTTCGAAGGATCTGGAGTTAGGGTGGAGTGGTTGGTCTGGAAGGTTGGTGCATGCTTAATGGGCCAAATGGCCTTGATCTTCACTGTAGAGATTTCATGAAAAACCCAGATTTTTAAAAAGGTTGAAAATGAGAGGGCCTGATCTAAGTACCTCCTGTTCTGATGTCGTTGCTATCCCCTTTTGTTCAGCCTTAGCTTTCTATTTAAAATACTGTTTGGAGACTGCTGCTTCCTCCTTAACACTAAAGCATCTGCACAAAAGGCATATTATGCCTAATATTGAATGCATTTTTTCATTAAGGTATAATTTGAAGCTTAATATAGAATGGTGAATTATGTATGTACATTGAATTAAGATGTGACAGTGATACGTTTCTCTTATTGAAAACATTTTTCCATTTATATAGGTATTACGACATGGTGTTGGATTATCAACTAGCTCTGACAGTGAACTTATCATACAACTTTTGGCTTTAACTCCTCCTAAGGAGGAAGCTGACTTACCTGACTGGGTGGCCAGGTAAGGGAAACTGCTACAAAAACGGAAATTGTTGGAAAAGCTCAGCAAGTCTGCCAGCATCTGTGAAGCAAAATCAAAGTTAACATTTCGGGTCTAGTGACCCTTCCTCAGAACAGGGAAACTGTTAAAACTTCCACCTCCAGTTGGGGAGAGCACAGCACCTCTAAGCATTACAGAAAAGGTTTAGAATTTACTTAAGATCCTGATTTGGTTTTGTGACAAATCATCATTTTCTTCACTCATGGATTTCGAACATCAGCAAATAATTCGATGGAAACTGCTGTGAATTAACACCTGGACCATATCTGGGTGTTGATCAGAATGTATGTGAGCCAACTAAAGCCAATACTAACTGAAGTGAAAAGATGGACATATTTTCATTTTGCGTGTTGAACTGTAGTTTAGATTTAGTATGACGTAAAAACAATTCCTTTGCCAGTCGTGGCTCAGTTGGTAGCAGCACTCTTGCCTCTGAGTTACAAGATTCTGGGTTCAAGCCCCACTCTAGGCTCTTAAACGCAAAAGCCAAGTTTGACATTCCAGTGCTGTACTGAGAGTACTGTACTGTTAGTCATAGATATGTACAGCACGGAAACAGACCCTTCGGTCCAATCTGTCCATGCCGACTAGATATCCCAACCCGATCTAGTCCCACCTGCCAGCACCCGGCCCAAATCCCTACAAACCCTTCCTATTCATATACCCATCCAAATGCCTCTTAAATGTTGCAATTGTATCAGCCTCCGCCACCCTTCAGTCCAAGTATCCTAATCTAATCTAGTTCCATTCGCCTGCAATTGGCCCATATCACTCTAAACCCTTCCTATTCATATACCCATCCCAGATGCCTTTTAAATATTGTAATTGTATCGGGTGCAATCTTTTGAACAAAATGTTAAATCAAGGCCCTGTTTGCCAGCTTAGGTGGATGTAAAAGATCCCTTGGCACTATTTCAAAGAAGGCATGTGAGATATTCTGGTTCATGTTTACCCCTCTGCTACCATTGCAGAAAAAAAGATTATCTGGTCATTAACACGTTTTTGTGGAAGTACACTGTGTGCAAGTTGGCTGCCACCTTTCTTATAACAGTGACCATACTTTTAAAAGGTACTATTATTGGCATAAAGTGCTTTGGAGTGTCTAGTTGTCATGCAAAGCAATTTATAAATGTAAATCTGCTTGCCTTTCTATAATGAATGTGATTAAGAATGTAAATAGTCAAAAATGGCACGGTAAATTGGATTAGTGCAGAAATTGGTAATCATAGCATTCTAAATTCCTCAAAAATGGGATACACTTCTCGATAACAGAAGTTATGTATTGTTATTTGTACCTTATGCAGATACAGTAGTATATGGACTTTCTTTGCAAAAACTTTGACAATTTAGCACAAAGGGTCTCATTAATAACACTAAATTAAACATTGCTAAAAGATTGCACTCTTAAGAACTAGGGTGCAAGAAGCAGACCTTGAGAAATGAACATTTTATGCAACATGATAACAGAGTGCTGATTGGTTGACCACACTTGGCCTGGTGCTGCAGCAAGAACAGTTGACCATCATTTGAGCTCTAAATTACACAGATGTAGTAAATTATCCAATAAAACTAGTTGGTTAAATCTACTTAAAACTATAAAACCAGGTGAATTTGGTAAGTAATACATTATGATTTATAAATCGGTTTAAACATTATTGAGTTTTAATCTTAATTTCTAGGATTAGAACTTTGATGACTGCAACTTCTACCTCTTATTCAATGCTACTTATGTACAAAGATGTAATTTATGCTGTCCGTGATCCTTATGGGAATCGTCCTCTATGCCTTGGCCGCCTTGTACCAGTATCCAAGTTGAACAGTTCAGGTGAGAAATAACCTAATTTTTAAATAATGGAAATTGAAGTCTAAAGCATATTGTATTTTTAAAAAAAAAGTTTGTTGTATACTTCTGAAATGATCTAGAATTTTACCTATAGAAAATTTGGTTTTGTGCCCCCAATTGGTGAATTGGTAAGAGTAAATTCAGGTTAATAGTGGGAAAAGTCATGACCATCTTGCTTTTCTAAATCAATTATGATACAGAGAAAGAAAGTTTGGATTATAAGTGGCTGTTCCTCACCCATTTTTCAGTTTGGGAATGGGGTAGTTGAAGGAATGCTGCAAGGAAGGTGTGTGGTGTGACAGGCTATAAAAGGGGTTTGTAAGGAGGCAGGGAAAATGCAAGGGGATTATGGTAGTAGAGAAAGATGGTTATTGGGGTGAGGTGGGAAAAAGGGATGCTGCGAGGGGTTGAAAAGGAAAAAGGGAGGGAGGCTGTGACAGTCGGACTGAGAGGGATGCTACAAGGTGTGGGAGGGTAGAGGGGGAAGATACAAAGGAAAACAAGAACAGTTTTAGACTTGTTAACAAAGGAGGACTGACCTAACTGGTGAGAAATAAATACTTTAAATCACTGTGGTATTAAGTTACTCACAAATTAATTTGGAATCTAGCTTAATGTTGCATATGTTTAGGAATACAGGGAGCAGAAGTGGCTGTGGGTGCTATTGTAATGAAACTGTCAATTGTGGAATTTCAATCACATGCAATAAAAAGGGTAGTAACTGCCTCATTAAAAATCCAGGTTTGTCAATATGCAATGGAAGTGCATTAAATGTGAGCTCTGCAGGTATGGATGGTATGAATTTTTGCATGTGTGAATGAATGTCAGTGATTTTGTAAAGAAACCTTTGTCTTGTTAATTCAAACTGTGGTCTTAAGCCAAGTTTAATAGTGTGGTAGTTAGGATATCAATATTTTGCTTGTATGTTATGGCTTTCATGTTTGATGGAGAGTTAATAATTATTGGGGTGTTGATCAATTCTCTTCAAATTGTGCTTCTGTAGGAGTCCACATACGCCAAATATCAATACAAACATTAGAAGGTAGTTTTAGGACATGATTGTCACCTAACAAATTACTGGGTTAGAATGAAAAAGTAGCCCCTAAAACCACAAAGTGCACTGGAGTTACTGTTTCAGGTCACAATCTTTCATCACATCTCAGAAATTTAGAGATGTAACAGGCTTTGAGCAATGGTTGGAATAAAGGAACGTCTCTGATAACGTGGAAGGCAAGAAACTGAATGACTGACTGAAAGTTAGTCTTATAAGACCAAAGTAAAGAGGGGACGTTGGTGAGGAAGATTTAAGGAGAATTCTAAGATATTCTAAGTATATCAAAGCAAAGAGAATAACCAAAGAAAGAATAGGGCCCATTAGGGACCAAGGAGGCAATCTGTGCATGGAGCCAGAGGTTGTTGGTAGAGTGTTAAATGAATACTTCATTTTGGAGAAAGAGGATGTAGATACAGAATTTGGGGAGTGGGGACTGTGTGATATTTGAGCAGTTTGACATAAGGAGTGAGGAGGTATTTGTTGGGCTTAAAAATTGAGAAATCTTCAGGTCCAGAGAGTTGTATCTCAGGTTGCTTTGAGAGATGAGAAGAAACTACCCAAATTTTTAAATTTCTGTCCAGCCACATGGATGAAGAACATTGGACTGAAGAACAATCATTGTTCCACTTTTCAAGAAGGTGTGAGAGAGAAACCAAGAAATTACAAACTCGTGTGTCTCATATCTGTGGTAAGGAAGCTATTGGAGAAAATTCTGAAGGAAAGAATTGATCTTCACTTGAAGTGGCAAAATTTGATCAGAGATAGGACTATCTCTAACCATTTCAGAGGTCAGGTCTAACAAATTTGACTGAATTTTTCAAGGAGGTGACCAGGTGTGTAAGAACAAAGAACATTACAGCACAGGAACAGGCCCTTCAGCCCTCCAAGCCTGTGCTGACCCATATCCTCTATCTAAATCTGCCACCTGTTTTTAAGGATCTGTATCCCTTTGCTCCCTGCCCATTCATGTGACTGTCTACATCTTAAATGACACTATCGTTCCTGACCCTACCATCTCTGCTGGCAATGCATTCCAGGTACCCACCACCCTCTGCATGAAGAACCTTTCCATGTATGTCTCCCTTAAATTTTTCCCCTCTCACTTTGAACTCGTGACCCCAGCAAATAAGTTCTCCACTCTTTGAGGTGGGGGGTTGGGGGGGGACGGGGCGGGTTTCTTGCTAAATGCCCTGTCTACACCTCTCATGATTTTGTAGGTCTCAATCAGGTACCCCCTCAACCTACTTTCCAATGAAAATAATCTTAATCTACTCAATCTCTCCTCAGAGCTAGCACCCTCCATACCAGGCAACATCCTGGTGAACCTTCTCTGCACCCTCTCCAAAGCATTCACATCCTTTGGTAATGTGACGACCAGAACAGTACACAGTATTCCAAATGTGGCCAAACTAAAGTCTCATACAATTGTAACATGTCCTGACAACTATTGTACTCAATACCCTGTCCGATGAAGGAAAGCATGCCGCATGCCTTCTTGACCACTCTACTGACCTGCGTTGTGACTTTCAGGGAACAATGAACCTGATACCTGGATCTCTCTGTACATAAGTTTTCCTCAGGACTTTTCCATTAACTGTATGATTCACTCTGGAATTGCATCTTCCCAAATGCATCACCTCGCATTTGTCCAGACTGCTCTCCATCTTCCATTTCTCTGCCCAACTCTCCAATCTATCTATATTCTGTATTCTCTGACAATCCCCTTCAATATCTGCTACCTCACCAATCTTAGTGTCATCTGAAAACTTGCGAATGAGACAACCTACACCTTCCTCAATCATTTATGTATATCACAAATAACAGTGGTCTCAGCACAGATCCCTGTGGGACACCACTGGTCACAGGTCTTCATTTTGAGAAGTTCCCTTCCACCACTACTCTGTCTCCTGTTGCCTAACCAATTCTTTATCCATCTATCTAGAACACCATGGACCCCATGTGATTCCATCACCCTACCATGAGGTACCTTATCAAACGCCTTACTAAAATCCATGTATAATTCATCTACATCCCTCATCAATCAACTTTGTCACCTCTTCAAAGATTTCTATTAGGTTTGTAAGACATGACCTTTCCTGCACAAAACTATGCTGCCTATCACTGTTAAGCTCACTTTCTCCCAAATGGGTATATATCCTATCCCTTAGTATCGTCTCTAGTAACTTCTTACCATTGACGTCAGGCTCATAGGTCTGTAATTACTGATTATCCGTGGTCCCTCCTTAAACAAGGGGGCAATGTTAGCAATACTCCAGTCCACTGGGACTTGTTTTCAAGGATCCTGCAAAGATATCTGTTAAAGCCCCAGTTATTTCCTCTCACTTCCCTCAGTAACCTGGGATAGATCCTTTCCAGATCTGAGGACTCGTCCACCTTTAATGCCTTTTAGAATACACAACAACACGGTGACTCAGTGGTTAGTACTGTTGCCTCACAGCGCAGGGACCCGGGTTCAATTCCAGCCTCAGGTGACTGCAAACTCCACACAGACCTTCTCCCCATGTCTGCATGGGTCTTCTCTCGGTGCTCCGGTTTCCTCCCACAGTCCAAAGATGAGCACGTCAGGTGAATTGGCCATGCTAAATTGCCAATAGTGTTAGAGAAATGGGCCTGAGTGGATTACTCTTTGGAGGGTCAGTGTGGGCTTATTGGGCAGAAGAGCCTACTTCCACACTATAGGGAATCTAATCTAATCTTAAAAACTTCCTCCCTCCTTATGCCAACTTGACCCGAGTAATCAAAACTCGATCATTAACCTCAACATGTAGATGGGGATAGTGCAGTTGATGTAGCTTATTTGGATTTCAGCAAAGCCTTTGACAAGGTACCACAGGGGTCACTGATAAAGAATGTAAAAGCATATGGGATCCAGGATAGCTTGGCAGATTGTATGCAAAATTGGCTCAGTGGTAGGAGGTGGAGAATGTTGGTAAAGGCTGCTTGTGTGACTAGATGGTAGTGTTCACTGTATACCACAGGGTTAGGTATTGGGCTCTTTTTTTTTTGTTTGTAATATATACAATATATAATCATACAAAAGAAAATGAAAGGAGCTCATAAGTTTATGGATAACGCAAGGTTGAAAGGCTGCTTGTGTGACTAGATGGTAGTGTTCACTGTATACCACAGGGATAGGTATTGGGCTCTTTTTTTTTGTTTGTAATATATACAATATATAATCATACAAAAGAAAATGAAGGGAGCTCATAAGTTTATGGATAACGCAAGGTTGACTGGGTAGTTGATAGTGAGGAAGAAGGTCGTGGGTTACAGGAGGACATGAATGAATTGGTCAGATGGACAGATAGGTGGCAAATGGAACTTGACCCTGATAAGTGTGAGGTGATGCACTTTGGAAGAAGTAACAAGACAAAGGAATCTTCAGTGAATGGCAGGACACTAGGAAGCTTGGAGTAGAGAAAGCTGAGGGCGGGGGGGGAGCGGTCTGATTGTGGTATATAAGATTTATGAGGGCACAACAGATTGGACAGGAAGCAGCTGGTCCCCTTACTTGATGGATCAATAAGAGGGCATAATTTTAAGTTGAAAGGCAAGAGGTTTAGAGAGGATTTGAGGAAGTATCCTCTTCACTCAGACAGTGGTGGGAATGTGGAACACAGCCTAGGATGGTAGTTGAAATGGGAAATCTCAGAACCTTTTATA
The DNA here is from genome assembly GCF_004010195.1 of Chiloscyllium plagiosum. Taxonomy (NCBI): domain Eukaryota; kingdom Metazoa; phylum Chordata; class Chondrichthyes; order Orectolobiformes; family Hemiscylliidae; genus Chiloscyllium; species Chiloscyllium plagiosum. Next base: position 85,212,272 of record NC_057710.1, read on the forward strand.
ACATTTTTGAATGAGCATTTGAAATGTCATTACATTAAAGGCTACAGGTCAAGTTCTGGAAAGTGATCGACTACTGTAGATTTATAGAAAGTTTTTGTCAATGCAGGCTCGATTGACAGAGGCCTCTTCTCTACTGTGTGATTGTATTAAATGGTGATGAGGTAATAAAGTAAATAAAGAGACAAAAAATGTACCTAGGGAAGCAAAAAAAAGCACAACCAAAATGTGCAAGGAAAATAAACAAAATGGGAAGATAAGGTTTACGTTCTGAAATTGTTGAACTCACCTTTTGAGTCCTCAAGTGACTAACTGAAGTATAAGGTGGTGTTCCTTGAGCTTGTGTTTGAACCTAAGTGAAACAATGCAATAGGCCAAAAACTGATGTCAGAGCAAGGTGGAGAATGAAAACGGCAGACCTCTGGAAGATTGCTGTCAACCTTGCGTACTGAATGGAGATGTTTCACAGTCAGTCACCCATTCTGCACTTGGTCTAGAGGGTCCAGTACTTATGCCCGAAACAGCGATTCTCATGCTCCTTGAATGCTGCCTGAGCTGCTGTGCTTTCCCAACGCCACGTTTTTTTTGACTCCAAATTGTGAAGCAAGTACTACATATAGGACTGAAAATATATATAAATTGCTACTTCACCAGAAGGGGTTTGAGGCCTTGAACAGTGAGGAGAGGGGAGGTATTACATTGTGTGCAACGATGCTATGGGAGGAGAACATGGATGGGGTGATTTTGGGGAGGGTATACTTAAAAAGAGTAGGAAGGGGAAGATCTGTTTGGTGGTATCATGCTGGAGGGGGCATAAATGATCTATTTTATACAGATAGAGTTGTACAGCATGGAAACAGACTCTTTGGTCCAACTCATCGATGCCGACCAAATATTCTAAATTAATCTAGTCCCATTTACCAGCGTTTAGCCCATATCCCTCAATCCTTCCTCTTCATGTACCCATCCAAACGCCTTTTAAATGTTGTAATTGTATACACCTCCACCACTTCCTCTGGCAGTTCATTCCATACACACACCAACCTCTGCAAGAAAAGTTGCCCCTTGCGCCCCTTGTGTCCCTTTTAAATCTTCCCCATAAACCTATGCCCTCTAGTTTTGTACCCCCCTACTCTGGGGGAAAGACCTTGACTCTTCACCCAATCCAGGCTCCTCGTGATTTTATAAACATTTGTAAGGTCACCCCTCAGCCTCTGACAGTTCAGGGAAAATAGCCCCAGCCTAATCCTCTAACCCTGGCAACATCCTTGTAAAGCTTTTCTGAACCCTTTCTGGTACTAGATAAGGACAAAGGGGAGTCCTATCATCACTTTGTGAGGGGGGGGGGGGGGGGTGCGGTGGTGTCAGAGAAGTGACAGAAATGTGTATACTATTGAGGGCAACTATGATGGTTGCTTGGAATCGATTAAACCTATGGAGGGTGGGAAATGGGAGGCCAGAGAGGAAAATATTTAAGGAGTAATCATGCTTGTCAGTAGTGAAGATAAATTACATTATATGTTCTAGCAGTAGAAGGTTATGTCTGAGTACGTGATCTGGGAATATATAGAAGCAGTGGCAGAGTTTGTGATCAATGTAAGAGATGGTTACATCACTCTCTTGTTGGTGTTGAGCAGGAGGAAGCTTTGTTTCATTTAGGATTTGATATCAGACAAGTGGTCTGGCAGGAGGGATAGATTTGAGAGAAATTATGGATGGCTGGAGCTGTATATCAAGTGTATACAACTTTTTCTGTATCAAGAGAAAAGCTACAACCAAGACCTGCTTTAAATTCAGAAATGATGGTGATGAGATGAGGAACAGAGCTGTGTTTGCACATAGTTTAAAAGAAATAGAAATGTGCAAGGATATTTTCATAGAATGGGATAACAAATGAATAGCATTAGTGGAACAGAGGAGGGGTTCAGTTAACAAACTTTTATATGACTAAGTTGGGATAAATGCATTTTCATTCTCCGTACTGGTCACAACATAAAATAATATACGTCAGTTCTGATGTGGCCAATTCTTTGCTTTCTGTATGTTAGATTTAAGTAACACAGTTATCAATTTCTGTTAAAACAAAACCCACTCAATGAGGATGCAGAATTAGTTAACATAATTTGCATTATGAAAATATAAACATAACCATAAATATATATATAGTGGTGTAGTGGTAATGGACATGGGTTTGAATGCCACCCTGATACATTGTGAAATTTGAATTTAAAAAGACTGGGACAAGAAGTTAGCGTAATGGCAACCAATCTGGTTCCCTGATGCCTTTTAGGGAAATCTGCCATCCTTGTCTCATTTGGCCTACTGTAACTTTGGACCAGCAGCAACATGGTTGGCTCTTAGCTGCCTTCCGGGAGCTATTAGGGATGAGCAGTAAATTCTGGCTGAGCCAGCAATGCCCACACCCCATGAATAAAGAAGGGGTAGTTGCAGAGGATAGATAAGTTCAGTTTTCCTTTGATATTAATTTTGAAAAGCAAAAAGAGAATGTTGGCACATGTGTTTTTGTAATTATAAAGGGAGAGAATTCAGAATTATTTTTAACAAATTATTTAATAGTCTTATCGCATTACATTCATTTCTGATTAGAAAGTTTGACAGTGGAATTTAGGATTATTGCATGCTTTATACATAAGTATAATTGCATGCTTTATACATTTTTATTTAGATGTTTTTGCACTTTTGAATACAGGAGAGGCATACAATGAAACAGAAACTGAAGGATGGGTGGTTTCTTCTGAATCGTGCAGTTTCCAGTCAATTGGAGCCAGGTGAGGTTAATGGTTACCTTTTTGAATGGTGTTAAAAATCACACAACACCAGGTTATAGTCCAATTGGTTTATTTGGAAGCACTAACTTTCAGAGCACTGCTCCTTATCAGGTAGTTCATGGTGAACTCGTGCTTCCAAATAAATCTGATGTTCTATGACCTGGTGGTGTCCAACCCAGTCCAGCACCAACTCTTCCACATTACGAATGGTGGCAGTGTCCCCTTCAAACTGCATTTTTAAGTTATCTCCAGCACCATCTCCCTCAGCTTTTGATGATTTGCATTGCCCTTGCCGAGTTGACATGTAAATAAATCATTTAGGAAAACACTAGTGATTTACTGGTAATAGTTAATAGAACAGAAGAACACAGAAACAATTTGTCTCTGCTGCCCATGATGCAATGTTAAATTTAATCCTGTTTTAGCTGCAAATGGTCTGTATCCATCTATTCTCTGCCTGTTCATTTTTCTGTCTAAATGCTGCTGAACTTTGCTAACATATCTACTTCTATCAAAACAATCCTCCCTTGGTAGTGCATTCCAGGCACCTACCACTGTCTCTGTTTCAATAAAAAACTTGGCTCGCACATCTCCCTTAAATGTTTTCCCTCTCATCTTAAATCCTTGAGCAAAGCATTGAGTATAGGAGTTAGGATGTCATGTTATGGCTGTACAGGAAATTGGTGAGCCCTGTTTTGGAGTACTGCATACAATTCTGGTCACCCTTCGCAAGGAAGAATCTTATTAAATTGGAAAAGGTACAGAAATGATTTACAAGGACCTGGAGACTGGAGGTTTGGTTTATAAAAAGAGGCCGGATAGGCTGAGATTTGTTTCCCAGGAGCATAGGAGGTGAAGGGGTGACCTTGTGGAGATTTGAGGGGTATTAATAAGGTGAAGAGCAAAGGGCATTGGTCTAAGATGAGAGGGGAAGATTTAAAAGGGACCAGAAAGGTAACTTGTTCCACACAGAGTAGTACGTATGTGGAATGAACTGCCAAAGGAAATGGTAGGTGCAGATGCAATTACAACATTTAAATGGCATTTGGACAGGTGTACGGACAAAGGTTTAGAGGGAACAAATTACTGCTGATGCTGGAATTTGTACTGAAAACAACAAATGCTCGAGATCACATCAAGTCAGACAGCATCCATGGAGAGACAGCAAGCTGACATTTTGAATCTAGATCATAAGAGCTGAAGTAAAATGTGGAGGGGGCAGCAGTTATGCTATTGTTTGGGTGGTGGTAGAAGTGGTGGATGTAGGGTGCTGGTGAGAAAAGGTATTAGTAGTTTTACCCAAGTGATTGGAATTTGAGAATGGCATATAAATGGTATGTCACACGTCAGACTTGAAAAGACAGGTGGGTTGGGGGCGGGAGGAGAGGAGGGGAGACACGATAACAACCTAAAAGAAAGGAAAGAAATGGTTCACAATTTAAAGGATACTTGTGTCATCTGTCAACTTACTAATCAAATCATCGACATTTTTATCGAAGTCATTTCTGTATATATTACAAATAACAGAAGTCCATGCACTGATCCTTGCAAGAACAAGACCTCCAATCAGTAAAATACTCCTCCACAGAAATAGATGATGGGGAAATAAAAATGTAGAGTTGTAAGAGTACTTACTTAGAACAGTATAGTACAAGAATGGCCCTTCGGTTGAAAATTTGTATCGACTGTGATGCTGTCTTAAGCTCATCATATTTGCCTGCATGTGATCCAATCCCTCTGGATATAAGTGAAAATGGTGCTAGTGTGTAAACATATACTGATAAAAAATATTTTCTCAAAGTTTGAAATGTTAGATTTGCTGATAGAGTACATAAATATCACCATGCATGATAATCTTAACACATTTCAGTATAAATTGAATACAACTCCTTTTATTTGTCCTACTCTGCACCCCAATTGAAGTAATTAATTTAATAAATGAGGGAACTAGAAAAGACAAACTACGGATTTTGCATTTCCAAAGTATATCTCTCAACTTCATGATGTCCACGCATGCTTTTCAAAATAAATAACTGTGCGGTAATTGTTATTCTGCAGGAATCAAATTGCAAACAGCAATGTTGAATGATTCTATGGAATGCACTATGGAATTCACAGAAGGCTGTGGAGGCCAGGTCATTGAGTTTATTTAAGACTGAGAGGTTCTTGAGTATCATGGGTTATGGTGAAAAACAGAAGAATGGGGTAGAGAACTTATCATCCATGATTGAATAGCAGAGCAGACTTGATGGGCTAAATGGCCTGATTTCTGCTCATATGTCTTATGGTCCGATTATCTTTTGGTCTATAACCCAAGATAGCTTGAAGGATGCATATTAGGTAGAACGTTCAGTCATCTTTGAATATTATCATGAAATGGTTTATGTTCACCTCAGCAAGTTGTTGAGCTCTTAGTTTAATACCTCATCCTTAAGTAGTACTTGTAACAACATGGCATTCATTCAGTATTATATTGGCCTAGATAATGGTTATAGCACAGAAGGAGGCTGTTTGTCTCCAGGTGTGTGTTGGTTATCTTTGACTGTGACTCACCCACTGGCCTGCCCTTCTCTTCCTCACACCCCCATTCCAAGATACTAATACTCTTTTTGGTCTTCAGCTATTTTGTAAACAATGAGGAGTGATTGTGCGATGTCAATATTCAACAATGACTGGAATCTGAGCTGCAGACATTGCACCACATCAGGGAAGGACACATTACTCCAAAGGGTGGTCACACCCCTCAGATTAAGGAGTTCAAAATTAATCTTTGATCAGAAACAGGAAGGTGTGATTACAGGTAAGGCAGATGTGATGACACAGAGTGTCAAAATTGAGGTGCCTTAGCTCCTGCAATTATCCAGTAGTTACCAGGTTCTTGCAAGCTGTGTGGATGAGAGTGGGGACTGCAGGAGGATGAGTAAACTGAACATGGCACCTTGGTACAAGGTGCCATTCAAGTGGGGGAAGGAAGAAAATAGGATCATAGCTGTGATGGGGATTGTAAAATTAGGGGGATGGATTCTGTTTGCTGCAGCCATGAGCAGGAATCCTGAAGGGGTGTTGTCATTGGAGCTAGAAAAGAATTTAGAGAGGAAGGGGTGAGATTGAGTGATTGTCATCAACATTAGTACCAATGACATTGGTCGGACTAGAAAGGAGGTTTTACTGAAAGACTTTAAACAGTCAAGAGCTAAGTTAGAAAGCAGAACTTCCAATGATCTATGGATTTTAAAAAATTCACTTGTGTGACATTAGTACTGCTGGCTGGCCAGCATTTATTGTCCCTCCTTTGTTGTCCTTGAGAAGGTGGTGGTGAGCTGCTGCCTTGAAACTTTGCAGTACACGTGCTGTAGATTGCCTCACAATAGCATTAGGGAGGAAATCGCAGGATTTTGGCCCAGTAAAAGTGAAGCATCAGCGATTATATTTCCAAATCAGGATGGCAAGTGACTTAGAGGGAAACTTGCAGGTGTTGGTATTCCTATGTATCTAAAAGGACAAGGGCAGTAGGTATAAGTTGTCATTTGGTTTGGAAGGTACTGTCTAAGGATCAGTGACAGCAGTGCATTTTGCTGATGGGACACACTGCTGCTACTGAGTGTCGGTGGTGAAGGGAGTGGATGTGGTTCCAATCATGTGGGCTATTTTGTCTTGGATGGTGTAAAGTTTCTTCAGTGTTGTTGGAGGTGCACTCCTGACTTGTGCCTAGTAGATGATGAATAGGCTTTGAGGAGTCAGGCTGTGAGTTACTCACTACTGTATTCTGAGCCTCTGACCTGTTGAAGCCAGAGTGTTTATCAGATGAGTGCAATTGAGTTTCTGGTCAATGGTAATAGCTCTCTTTCTCTTTTTTTCACCCCCCCCCCCCCCCCCCCCCCCCCCCAAGAATGTTGATAGTGGGGTATTCAATGAAAGTAACATTATTGAATGTCAAGGGGCAGTAGTGGAATTGTCTCTTCTTGGAAATGGTCAGTATCTTGTATTTGTATGGTACGCATGTTACTTGCTAGTTGTCAGCCCAAGCCTGGATATTGTCCAGATCTTTCTGCATTTGAATGTGGACTCCTTCAGTATTTGGGGACTCCTGAATGGTGCTGAACGTTGTGCAATCATTAGCGACCATCCCCATTTCTCACCTTAATTTAGAGGGAAGGTCATTGATGAAGCAGGTGAACGTGGTTGGGCCTAGGACACTGCTCTCAGGAACTCCTGTAGAGATGTCCTGTAACTGAGATGACTGGCCTCCAACATCCACAATATCTTCCTGTGTATCAGTTATGACTCCAACCAGTGGAAAGTTTGCCCCGATACCCATTGATTCCAGTTTTGTGAAGGCTCCTTGATGCCACACTTGTTTGAATGTGGCTTTGACATCAAGGGCTATCACTCCCAGAAATCAACTCTTTTCTGTCTGTATTTGAACTAAGGCTGTAATTAGGTTTAAGGACTGAATGGCTTTGGGGGCGACACAAACTGGGCGTCACTGAGCAGGTTATTGCTGAGCAGGAGCAGCTTGGTAGCACTGTTAATGACACCTTCCATCATTTTACTGATGATTGATAGAGTGAATAGAGTGATGGCTCGGTTGTATTTGTCCTGTTCTGTGTTCAGGACACACCTAGGCAATTTTCCACATTGACCAGTAGATTACAGAGTTGTAACTGTGATGGCTAAGACAGTGGCAAGTTCTGGAGCACAGGTTTCGGAACTATTGTCGGAATGTTGTCAGGGTCCCAAAACCTTTGGACTATCCAATGCCTTAAACCATTTCTTGATATCATGTGGAGTGATTCAAATTAGCTGAAGATTGGCATCTGTATTGCTGGGGACCACTGGAGGATGTCGAGATGATTATACACTCAGCAATTTTCAGTCAGACGTGCTACGAATGCTTCAGCCTTATCATTTTGGGCTGTTCCATCATTGATTTGGGGATGTTTGTGGAGTTGCCTCCTCAAGTCAGTTGTTTAATTGCCCATCCATCACAACTGGATGTGGCAGGACTGCAGAGCTAGATATGATCTGTTATTTGTGGAATTGCTTAATTCTCTGTCACTTGCTGCTTATGCTGTTTGGCAAGTTTGGTAGCTTCACTCTGTTGACACCTCATTTTTAGGTATGCCCGGTGCTACTCCTGGCATGCCCTCCTGCAGTTTCCATTGAACTAGGGTTGATCCATTGGCTTGATGGTAATGGTTGAGTGGGGAGTATACTGGACCATAAGATTATAGATTATGCTGGAGTACAATTCTGCTGTTGATGGCCCACAGCACCTCATGAATGCCCAGCCTTGAGTTGCTAAATCTGTTTGAAGCCTGTTCCATTTAACACTGTGATAGTGCCACAAGGTAGAGTATTCTTAATATGAATGCAGAATTTTGTCTCTACAATAGCTGTGCAGTGGTCATTATTACTGATACAGATTACAATCTTGACCAGATTCATCTGCAGCCAAGTAAAGTATGTTTTCCGTCACCTGCCACAGGCCCAATCCATCAGCTGTGTCCTTTCAGGGCCCAAGCAGTAGTGCTGCTGCATCCCTACTCTTGTTGGTGGTCGTTCCACCCTCCGTGCTTTCTCCAAGTGTTGTTCAACATGGAGAAGTACTGATTCATCAATCAAGGGAGGGCGGCAGATGGTAATCAGCAGGAAGTTTCCTTGCCCATGTTTAACCTGAAGCCATGAGACTTCATGGGGACAAGTAAGTGTTAAGGATTCCCAGAGCAACTCTTTTCCAACTGTATAACACTGTGCCAATAGGACAGGACATAAACGGCAATGTAATGTCTGGGTTATTGTCAGTCAGGTATGATTCTGAGAGTATGACTGTGCTGTTGTTTGACTAGTCTGAGACAGCTCTCCCAATTTTGTCACTAGCCCCCAGACATTAGTAAGGAGGACATTGCAGGATCAACAGGGCTATTTCTGCTTTTGTCTTTTTGAATATCTAAGTCAATGCCAGATGATCCATTCAGTCTTATTTCTTTGCTGCCTTTTTTACTAAAGGAGCTGAGCCATAGACAAATTGTCATAGGGTAAATAAAGTCTGGTTAAATGCGTGACTGAGAGATTGGTGGGGGTGGAATGGGTTTCAGTTCATGGAGAACTGGCATCTGTACTAGGATAGAAGGGAGCTGTTTTTGGTGGGAGGGGCTTCACTTGAACTCTGCTGGGATCAATGTCCTGGCAAATCAAACAACTAACGCTGTAGAGACAGCTTCAAAGTAATTGCGGGTGGAGAGTTGTTTGGGAGCGGTGAAGATGGAAATGTTAGGATAGGGGAAATATAAGCTTAATAAGCAATAGGGTATGCCAGCATTACAGGACAGCTATTTAGAAAATTATTCCCAAAGTGAAATAGGAAAGTGCAGCATGGGTGAATGACCTAATTCTGCTGTTATATCACATGGTCTTTGGACTGACAAGAAGAAAAGACTGGTAGGGTAGCATTGTTCATGTAGAATGGACTAAGTACGATAGCAAGATTATCTTGAACCGGAAGATGTACAATCTGTATTGGTGGAGCTAGGAACCAAAAAGGAAAAGGTGGTAGTGGTTTATAGGTCCCCCAACTAGCTATCCAATGAGATAGAGAATATCCAGAGATATTGAGGACATGTAACAATTACAGTACATTAATTATGGGCAACTTTAAGACTTGTGTAGATTAGATAGTTATATTGGCAAAGAAAACCATGAGGAATAATTCCTTAAGTGCACATTGGATAGTTTCCTAGAATAGCATGTGGATTCAAGCAGGGATCAGGCTGTTTTGGATCTGGTGATGTATGATGAAAGAGGTTTAATAAATTATGTCAGAATGAAAGGTTCCATAGGGAACAGTGACCATAACATGGTAGAATTTAGTATTCAGTTTTAGAGGGAAGAACTTGGTTTGATAACAACTGTTCTAAGCTTACATAAGGGTATGAGGAATGAGGGGTGAGCTGCTTTGGGTGGACTGAGAAAGGAGTTTTATCAGCTAAGATGGTTTAGGAACAGTGGTAGATGTTTAAGAAAGTAGTTAATGGCTCACAGTATGGAAGAAGGATCCTATGAAGGGGATAAACCAAGTATGGTTAGCCAGGGACATTAAGGAAAGCATCACATTGAAAGAGAAAACATACACTGTAGCAAAGATTATTGGTAAGTCAGAGGATTTGGAATTTTTTTAAAAATCAGCAAAAGAAGTAATTAGGGAAAAAATAAACTATTGAGTGTAAATAGTCATATCAACATGGACAGAAAGAATTTTTTTTAAAAATGTAAAAAGGAAGAGATGGACCAAAGAGAATTATAGACCCCTTGGAGGCTGGGAAAAGAATAATGAGGAACCAGGAAATGTAGAAGAATTGAATAAGTACTTGCATTAGTTTCTACAGAAGAAGACACTATTAGTATTTCAACATTACTAAATAATCAAGGGGCACTATTAAATAATCAAGGGGCACAAAGAGGAGTGGAAATAAATAACTGTCACTAGAGAAAAACTTGGGAAGCAAATGGGGCTAAAGATCAATAAGTCTCCTGGACCTGATCGGATGGATTCTCTGATATTAAGGAAAGTAGCTGTAGAGATAGTGATGCACTGGTAGTAATTTTCCAGGGGTCCCAGAGAATTGGAAAACTACTAATGTAACACCCTTATTCAAAAGAAGAAGGAAACAAATAACAGGGGAGTATAGCAAAATATAAATTGTTGGAGAAACTAAGCATGTTTTGCAGCATCTGTAGGAAAAAAAGCAGAGTTAGAGTCACCAGAACTGTACAGTCACCAAAGTTAACATTAACTCTGCTTTCTTCCCTGATGCTGAGTTTCTTCAGCAATTTCTATTTTTGTTTCCGATCTCCGGCATCCACACTTCTTTGTTGTATAATAGATGACTACAGGTTAGTTAGCTTAATATGTTATCTGTACAATATTAATCTGTGTTAAAGGATGTAACAGAATATTTTGAAATACATAGTTGACAAGGATTCATGAAGAGGATATTATGCCTGACAAATTTAATGAGAATTCTTTTGAGTTAACGAGCAGGATAAAGGGGATGTAATATATTTGAATTTTCATAAAGTGTTTGATAAGATACCACACACACACACACACACACATACACACACACACACACACAACTATTTAATAAAATAAGAGCTCATGGTATTGGCAGCATGGATAAAGGATTGGCTAACCAATAAAAGGAGGGAGAAAGTGAGCACTGGAGATGTTGGAGATCAGAGTCGAAAAGTGTGATACTGGAAAAGAACAGCCGGTCAGGCAGCATCTGAGGAGCAGAAGAATTGATGTTTCGAGCATAAGCCCCCCTTCAGGAATGATGAAGGGTATGAAACGTTGATTTTCCTGCTTCTTGGATGCTGCCTGACCAGCTGTGCTTTTCCAGCACTACACTCTTCGACCCTAACTAATAAAACACAGTTAGGATAAGGAAGGCATTTTCAGGATGGTAACCTTTTACTAGTGGTAAGTCACAGGGACCATTGCTATGGTCACAATTATTTACAAAATGTATGTTACTGATTTGGATGAGGAAAGTGAATGTACTATAGCCAAGTTTGCAGATGACTCAAAATGAGTGGCAAGGCAGTAGTGAGGGTGATGAGAGTGGTACTGGAAATGCACAGCAGGTCAGAACGATGTTTCGGACAGGAGCCCTTCATCAGGAATCCCCTAATGAAGGGCTCCTGTCTGAAACGTTGATTTTCCTGCTCCTCTGATGCTGCCTGACCTGCTGTGCATTTCCAGTACCACTCTCTAATCTTGACTCTAATGTCCAGCATCTTCTGTCCTCACTTTTGCCCAGTACTGAGGATGATAGAGTCTCTAGAGGATTTAAACAGATGAAGTGGGTAGGCAAAAGCTTGGCAAATGAAATACATTGTCAATAATATGAGGTTACGTACTTAGGCAGGAAGAATAAAGAAACTGAATATTATTTAACTGGAGAAAGACTGCAGAGAGCTCCAGAACAGAGGGATTTGAGAATCCTTGTGCATGAATCACACAAGCTACCATCCAAATTCAGCAGGCAATAGGAAAGACAAATGGAACAAGGCACTAGTCAGATCACAGCTGGGATACTGTGAACCATTTTGGGCTCCTTATCTGAGGAACGATATACTGGCATTGGCAATCCAGAGAAGGTTCACCCAGGTATGGAAAGATTTTCTTTTGAGAAGAGTGGACAGCGTCGTGGTAGTAGTTAGCACTGCAGACTCACAGCACCAGGGGCCCAGTTTCAAATCCAGCCTTGGGCAACTATCTTTAAGACGTTTGCATGTTCTTCCCATCTCTACGTGGGTTTCTTCTGAGTGTTCCAGATTCCTCCCACAGTACAAAGATCTGCAGGTTAGGTGGATAAACCATGCTAAACATTGCCCCATTGTTATTCGGGGATGTGCAAGTTATGTGGGTTAACTATAGTAAAACTCCATACAGAATTATGGAGTGTGGGTGGGATACTGTTCAGAGGGTCAGTGCTAACCCAATGGGCTGAATACTTCTTTCTACACTTAAGTATTCTGTAATTGTGAGAGTTTCAGTAGGTTGGGCCTATACTCGTTGGAATGTAGAAGAATATGAGCAACTTGACAGATTGATGTGGAAAGGTTTTTTTTTCCCTTATGGGAAAGTTTAGGACCAGGTTTCATAAAGGAGTTACATATTTAAGGTAGAAATGAAGAGGAATTTCTTCAAGGGTAATGAATTTGTGTAATCAGTTACCAGAGGGCTGTCAAGGCTGGACACTTACGTATATTGAAAGCTGTGATACACATTTTCAAAATAGTAATGGAATCAAAGGGTCAAGAGGAAAAGACAATTAAGTGGAGTTGAGGATTATCAGATCAGCCATGATCTTAATGAATGGCGGAGCAGGCTGAATAGCATAACTTCTGTGTTTTATGGTCTTATGAACTAGTGGTCTAAGTTAGAATCAGGAAATTGCATGTCTCTTTGCTTAACTTAATTATAGTTAATTATGTTGGAAAAGATTATTGTAGATACTTTGTCTTACAACCCTCAGATGAAGTTGCATTGAAGTGGTTTCCTGGGGATTAAAAAAAAGCTACTCGGCCTCACTAATAATTTTTGACGTCTCCAGAATTTTTAATGACAGCAATTCTGACTGGGGAACCGATCAGTTGAGAACCACAAAGATCAATTCTCTTCTTTTTTTAACCAGGAAACTACATGAATGTAAAAAAAAAACGGTATGCAATTATTTGTCGACATCAACTTTATAAATGAAAAAAGATGATAAGTAGATTCATTTAGTGGGGAATGTGCCTGTGATGAGGAGATGTCATGTAGCAACTAGTATTAATGCTCTTGAGTCATAAGGTTTGGTTCAAGTCCCATTCCAGGGCTTGAGCACAAAAATCAAGCCTGGTACTCCAGTACATATTGAGAGAGCACTGCACTGTTGGATATTGTTTACAGATGTAAAATTGAGCCCCTGTCTCCAGCTTGGATAGATGTCAAAGATCTTATGACTCTGCTTCAAAGAAGAGCAAGGGGAGTTATCCCGGTTGTATTGGCCAATACTTATCCTTCAGTCAACATCAGAAAAGAGCAGATTGTCTGTTTATTATTTCATTGTTGTTCATGGGAGCATGTTGTATATAAATTGCTGCCTTTCCTACTTTTATATCAGTAACTGTGCTTCAAAATTACTTAAAGAAAGACTTGCATTTATATCATACTTTTCATGACTGGGTGAAACAAAGCACTGTAGCCAATTAAGTGTCATGCTCTGTACTTGAGTAGGAGTGGAATGAAACATATGTACACCATACAGGGTTGCATGCTCAAAGTTGCTGAGTAGAACAGTTGAACAGTAATTTTGAGACTGAATTTCAGAAAAAAATTACTGTTGTTATTTTCCGTTCCATCATCTGTTAGAAAGTGTTTAATTTCTTTCTTGGTGTAATTTTGAGTGGCTAGCTTGGAAAGTCAGCAATTCTTGTATAGAACTTCTTACAGTGTTCTCCCTCTTCCATTTTTGTAGATATTATCGTGAAATATTACCAGGAGAAATTGTACAGATCTCCAAGAATGGTGTCCAGACACTTGACGTTGTCCCAAGGGCTGGAGGAGATCCACCTGCTTTCTGTATCTTTGAATATGTTTATTTTGCTAGACCTGACTCTATATTTGAAGGTAATTCTAAATTTTTGGGGGAATGTCCATGCTATCATTTTTAATTTTCTGGATCCTGTTATAAATTATAAATTGTTCTTCCCTACTAAATCCTCAGCTGAAAGCCTAACATAATTGTAAAACAAATGGTTTTTAAACTTTTTGTGAGGTAGAATTTACTTTAATTTTAAAGGCTATCCAATGAAAGATCCAAAAATAAATTAAGGCAATACTGATTTTGTTGGGCCATGTAGCTATAGAGTTTGGCTGTCAAAATGTAGCTTTGAATAAAATCTCTGACTCTTGCATAGAAACAAAGTAGGAACAGGAATAGGCCATTCAACTCCTCGAGCTGCCTTGTTGTTCAATCTAATTGTTGCTAATCATCCAACACAGTACCCTGTCCCTGCTTTCTCCTCATACCATTCAATCCCTTTAGCCCTAAGAACTATATCTAACTCATTCTTGAAAAACATGTAGTGGCATTTTGTGGCAGAGAATTCCACTGGATGAAGAAATCTTTTTTCTTCTTGGTTCTAAGTAGCATACCAGTTCTCCTTACTTTTTGACCTCTCGTTCTGCATTCCCCATTCATCGGGAACATCCTTCCTGTGTTTACTTTATTCAGTACTCTTAGAATTTTATAGGTTTCTGTGATATCCCTCTTCATTCTTCTTAGCTACAGTGAGTATAGCCCTAACTGATCAGTCTTTCTTCACATGTCAGTCCTGCTATCCCAGGAAACAGTCTGGTAAACTTTCATTGCCCTTCCTTCATAGGCAGAACAACCTCCCCCAGATAAAAGGACTAAAATTGCATACATGTGCTCTCTCAAACTCAACAAGACATCCCTACTCCTGTACCTGCATCCACTCACTGTGAAGGCCTATACAGCACTTACCTTCTCCACTGCTTGCTGCACCTGCATGCTTACTTCTAACAATTAGTGTACAAGAACACCAATGACTTGTTGCACTTTTCCCTTTTCCATCAATCACTATTGAGGTAATTATCTGCCTTCCAGGTTTTACTTTCAGAGTGGATAATCTCATATTTATCCACATTACATTTAATTTGCCGTTCATTTTCCATTCATTCATCTTGTCCAAAACACACTTAAGTATCTCTGATTCCTCCTGAAAGTTGACCCTCACACACAAACTTATGTTGTCTGCAAAATTGGAGATGTTACATTCAGTCCCTTCATCTAAATCATTGATATATCATATAAATAGCTGAAGTACAAGCAGGCTTGTGGCAACCCATTAGTCACTGGCTGGCATTCAGAAAATGACTTTTTTTTTATTCCTACACTGTTTTCTGTCTGTCACTTAGCTCCCTGTCCATATCAATACACTATTCCCAAAGTCCAAGTAATATTTTATCTCTGAGCTGGAAGCCTAGGTTCCAGTCCCAATGCTCCAGAAATGTATAATGACATCTTTGAACAGTTTGCTCAGAAAATATCAACCACATATACTGGCTCTGACTTAACAACTTTCCTAGTTACATCCTTGAAAAATTCCAGTAGATTTGTCAAGTGTGATTTCCCTTTTGTAAATACATGCTGACTCTGCCAAATCCTGACACTGTCTCCTTCACACATTTGATCCAGTCCTGCCCAGGAACAACCCGTCCTACATGTATTGGAACCATCTTGCTTAGAATCAGTACCATACCTCAAAGCTGAAACCTTCTCCTTGCACCATCTCTCCAGCCATGTTTTCATCTGATATATCCTGCTATTTCTCCCTGAACTAGTACGTTACACTGATAGCAATTCTGAGGTCACTACTTTTGAGGTCCTACTTTTTTTAACTTGCTTCCTAGCTCCTGATATTCTGCTTTTAGGACTTTTTTTTTAAAAAAAAAACCTGTGTCCTTGGTACAGATATATACCATGACACTGACTATTCATCCTCCCATTCTAGAATGTCCTGCAGCCACTGAGATTTCCTTGACCTTAATAGCTGGGAGATATGTACCATCCTAGAGCCTTGTTTGCAGCCACTGAAATGTCTCTACTCTTACATTTGAATCCCGTATTGCAATTGATGTTTCACACATTCCTCTTCCTCCGTGCAGCAGAGCCAACCATGACGCAATGAATCTGGCTGTTCCCTCACCTCCCCAACAGTATCTAAAGTGGATTATTTGCTTTGAAACAGAATGGCCATAGGATTTTTGCACTGTTTTTCTGCTTGATGGTCATTCGTTCCATCCTGCCTGTGGAATGACCATCTCTGTGCGATCCATGATACTATCAGCTTCACAGTATCCTCAATCACTGGTGATATTCCAAAACTAGGGTCCCATGATCTGCAGCTGGAGCCATTTCTTGTACACATTTGGTCCAGGGCACTGGAACTCCACTTCATTTAGAGAGCAAGAAAATAGCCCAGTCTTGAGCACTCCTTTCACGGCTTAAATTAAGCTCTTACATTTTGCTTAAAATCAAATAATACTAACTACTCTGGGGCCCTTTGGGTTTCTGCACTATCGCCCTTCCAAACTATAAACCCAAAATAAAGACCTTGCAAACTGCATAAACTATTTTTAAAAAAAGTCTAAATACTCATCAAATCTTACTCATCTAATCATTTGCTTCTTGTCACATCACTTTTGACACTGACCCCAGAGTGCTTTGCTATAATGCTGACTGTGGGCACGCTTTCCAGCATACTTCACTGTGCTGACTGGGGACGCTTTTTTCACCACTCGTCTTGTTATGGTACTTTGATTATACATGCAATCTTATTAAATTTCATTTCAAAATGAAATTGTCTCTGAGGAAAAAAAAAGTGCCTCTATAATTAAGCAATAAAAGACACGATTCCAGATTTGCATTTCATGTAATCGCACGAATCTCTACTTTTTAATGTAGCAGGACTATATTCACTTGTATATTATTTTCCTTCAATTTATAAGGACAGATGGTATATACAGTCAGACAGCGTTGTGGGCGGCAGCTTGCTATTGAAGCACCTGTTGATGCAGACTTGGTTAGTACGGTTCCTGAATCTGCTACTCCAGCAGCACTTGGTTATGCACAAGAGGTATGTAATAAACTCATAAAATGTAATAATGCAATGCAATAACGTAGTATCATAAGACAGTACAGAGTAGGAGGCTCTTTGGCATATTTTGCTTGTGCTGGCACTTTGGTAGAATTGCCCACTGCCTTGCTCACTTTCCATAGTCCTATAGTTTTTCTTCTTTTCAGCATTTGTGTTTTTTTTTGAAATTATTATTGAGTCTCCTTCCACCACTACCTTAGCCAACGTATTCAAGATCACAATAACCTAAGTTTTTTTTTTAACCAGAAAGTAGATTTTTAGTATGTTTTCTGGTTGTTGACTTTTGTGTAATTTAATACAGTTTTTCCTTATTTTACTGTGTTAAGCCATAATATTGAACACATCTGTCCTTTTAAACTTTTCGGGGGAAAAACAAAACTTCTCCAGTCTCTCAACAAGATTAAAGTTTCTCACTGTTGGTACCATTCCTCTAAATCCTTTCTGTCTGCCTATCTCAAGGCCTTGACAACCGATTAAAGTATGGTGTCTGGAATTAATGATATTCAATTAAGCTGAGGTTTAACTAGTATTTTAACTTATTAATATAAATTACTTGCTATTAATAAAATCAAGAATCCTATTCTTTTTGAAGTCTTCCCAACTTTTCTTTCCACCTTCAAACAATTAGTGTACACACAGCCCAGATTGCTGCACTCTTTTACAACTGTTTAGTTGAAGTTGGCTGTCTTCATCCTTCTTCAAAACTACCACTTAGATCCCTGAAGTCTGTTAATATCCTGATCATTGTTTACTATGTTTAGGTTTTCTGTCATTTGCAAATTTTGAAATTCCATCTTTATACCCAAATCTAGGTCATAAATATATATCAAAAAGAACAATGGGCCAGAATATAGTTTTTTAAAAAAAAAAGCATAAATTAGCAAGAAAAATAAAACAGATTGTCAGAGCTTCTACAGCTATGTAAAAAGGAAGAGAGTAGCAAAAGCAAGTGCTTTCCAGAGGAGAAATTATAATGGGGAATAAGGAATTGGTAAAACCATCAAATTTTTTTTGGTCTTCACAGTAGAAAAGACTTCTTTTAAAAAAAAAAAGATTGTGGTGAACTAAATAGCTAATAAAAGTGAGAACCTTTTTAAGTACTCTAATGGCTGTAGAGGAGAAGAAATAAAGAAACAAAAAGATGCACTGTTTGTTCTCTTCTAAAATCATCTCAATGAATTAATTAATTGGCAGGTTATTTTGTAACACTGTTTTAAGAAATGAAGAGAGAGATCATAGGCAACCTACAGGCTAGTTAGCTTAATATCAGTTCTTAGGATAATGTTGGAAGCTATTGTTAAGGAACTGGTAACAAACCATTTAGAAGCATCAGCATGCTTTTATGAAAGGGAAGTCATGTCTGACAAACTTATTAGCTTTTTGAGGATGTAACTGTCGGTAGATAAACAGTAAAATAGTAAATGTGTTGTTTGAATTTTCAAAAGACAATTAACAAGCTGTCACTTAAAAGGTTACTACATAAAATTAGGGCTTATTGGTTTGGTGTGATGGACCAAATTTTTCAGATAATAGGAGCGAGAACAGAAATTTGGAGGTGCACATCAGGATCCCACAGAATCTGTAACAGACCAACATACACTGAAATTGCCTGAGAATTTTAACTTTAAAATTCGTTGATTCCCTGTAGTCTAAGACCCTTTGTGAAAATCTCTGATTAGATACACAGGACTTATCCCTCTACCTACCATGTAACTATTACTCAGTTTAATACTTGGTCTAACTGCTGATTACTATCCCCAAACATTTACTCATTGACTCAACTATTCACTAGCTCAGAGTTATTCATTACAAAAACGTGAGACATTTATTAACTGTTTTGTGCTATTTTATAAACAGGGTGTATTTGTAATCTGAGGACTGCCTGTATTTTCAAGTTGGTATGTTATGACAAGTGGGTTCTCTGATATTTGCCAACTCTGTTAGTTATTTAGTTTAAGATACTTGGAGTAATCTAGCCCAGTTTATTCAAAGTTTGGGTTAAGATTTGTAGCTCGGGTGCTCGTTGTTGTGGTTCTGTTCGCCGAGCTGGAAATTTTTGTTGCGAACGTTTCGCCCCCTGTCTAGGTTACATCCTCACTGCTTGGGAGCCTCCTGTGAAGCGCTTCTGTGGTGTTTCCTCCGGCATTTATAGTGGCCTGTCCCTGCCGCTTCCGGTTGTCAGTTTCAGCTGTCCGCTGTAGTGGCCGGTATATTGGGTCCAGGTCGATGTGTTTGTTGATGGAGATTGTGGATGGCACTCTATAAATGCCGGAGGAAACACCACAGAAGCGCTTCACAGGAGGCTCCCAAGCACTGAGGATGTCACCTAGACAGGGGGCGAAACGTTTGCAAAAAAAATTGCCAGCTCGGCGAACAGAACCACAACAGCCCAGTTTATTGATAATGCAAAGTTGGATGGGTCTGTAAGATATGAGGAGGACAGAGACAGCAAATACAGCGCTACAGATCATTGAGTGGCCATGAAGTGGCAGATGGAATGTAATGTGGATAAATGAGACATTATTCATTTTGGTGGGAAGACCGAAAAGTATTTTTTTATATATAAAATGTGCAAAGTTTTAAAATGCTGATATTCAGAGATGTGGGTATCGTTGTCCAAAGAAAATTAGCAAGCAGGTTTAACAAGCAGGAAGGTATCTGGCATTTTTTTTATATATTGCAAAGGAGTTGTAGTACAGTAGAAAGGCTATCATGATAGAATTGTATATCTCTTTGCTGAGACTATATTTTCTATCAGGAGTACTGTATATAGTTCCTTGGAAGTTCAATACATGTTCACAAGAATGATTCCTTGGATAAGAAGTTTGACCTATAATGAGAGGCTGGACAATTTGGATTTATATTCCCTGATGATTTGAAGAACAAGTGTTGTTGCAAGATTCTAAGCAGACTTGACAGGATAGATGCAGAGAAATTGATTTTTCTGGCTAGAGTCTAGAAGAAGGGTGTTTAGTTTTCAGAATCAACCATTTAAGACTGAAACAAAGAGTTTCTCAATTTTTGCAATTCTCCACTTCAGAGAACAAAGGATGCTCCACTGAATTGTTACAGTTTCTATATTTGTAAGGGATAGAAAGTAGTGTTGCCAAATTTGTTGATACATAACTTACCTTCCTATGTTTATGAAGAGGCATAAGGAGGCTACAAATAGAGATAGATGAGTGGACATACAAATGGCAAATGATGTATAATATTGGAAAATGTGAAATTGTCAACTTTGGCAGAAGAAGAAAAAAAGTATCTAAATGGTGAGAGATTTCAGAGCATTGGAAAGCCTGCATCCAGAGTACTGTTTTCAGTTTTGAACACCTTATTGAAGGAAGGATGTAAATAGAACCAGCTCAGCAAAGCTTTACTGGACTAATTCTTGAAATGGGCAGGTTGTCTTTATGAGGAAAGATTGGACGTGCGCAGCTTGTATCCACTGGCATTAAGAAGATTTATAGAATCATAGAGTCAACTTACTTGAAACCTGAGGATTCTTAACCAGTTGGATATGGAGAGGATGTTTCCACAGATTCATAACCATCTGAGAGAAGAAATTCCTCCTCATCTGTCTTAAATGTGCAACCCCTTATTCTGAGAAGAATTAGGGTAGATGGGAATGTAGATCTGAAGTATATCAGGTCACCCATGATCTCATTGAATACCAAGTGGGTTCAACGGGCTGAATAGCTCACCACTTCTACTTGTTCCTATTTCTAGTAGCTTCTGGGGAACACTACATTGTTTCTGTTGAGTCTGAATAAAAGGCTCAACACCCCTCTTTCTGTCCTGTGGCCAATTTTGATATCCTGAGTGCAGCTGTCCCTTTTAAATGCCTAGACTTTAATTTTTTGAGCATATTCTTTGTGGTACTTTGTCAAATGTGTCTGGCAAGCTGAGATATACATTGTCAACCTCATTACTTATCAAGAGAGTTAAATCATTTGGATTTCTAAACTTCACCTGAGTAGCAATGCAGTGTTATGAATGTTGTATCAGTAATATATGTTAATGGTGCCTAACCTACGGCTCACAGACCACACATGATACACTACAGCATTATTTTACAGCCCAGCATTTGGGCAGCATGGTGGCTCAGTGGTTAGTACTGCTGCCTCACAATAGTTTCATTTCTAACCTTGGGTGACTGCATGTGCAGAGTTTGCACCTTCTGCGTGGGTTTCCGCTGGGTACTCTGGTTTGTCCATAGTGATTAGCGATGTGCAGGCTAGGTGGATTAGCCATGATAAAGCAGGGTTATGGAGATACGGTAGGTGGCTGGGTCTGGGTGAGGTGCTCTTTGAAGGACCAGTACGGACGCAATGGGCCAAATGGTCTCTTCCTGCACTGTAGGGATTCTGTGATTCTATAACATCTGTTTTAAATTACAGCTGATTCATAAATTGAGCTGCTCCTCCAATCAGAGGCCCTTTCTCTCTTCACTGTGCTGTTGCACGTTTGCTGGTGAGTGCATCAGTTGCATATGTGGAAGGAGCAGTGAACAGCCTGGAGATTTGGTCATGAAATTCTGGGAATAGGAGGCTTTCTGCTTCAATTCCAGAACTCCAAAAACCACAGTATTTCACAGAAGGAAAGAGGATCTGCTGTGGAGAGAAAAACTCTCTCACCTGGATCCTCCTCAACCCAGGATACCACCTTGAAATAGTCATTCAGCTGCTGCTGAAAAGCAAGGGGAGGGGAGTAGGAATTGCTGTCTGGTATAGGAAGGCAGCAGGTAAAGGCCTGGGCTCTGGATATGTAGGTAAAGTGTGTGCAAGTCCACCAACACCAGCCCTGTTGAGTCATCGGTAAGGGCTGGTGGCTCCTGGGTACTTCTCTTGGGTCTACGCTAATGTTTTTGAAGTAGACTGTTAAGATTGAGACTTGCAACACTGCCTTGGTACAGAGCTGTGTTGAAATGCATTTTCAACAACTTCTGAGAAGCAGTTTTGTTGTTTAATGGCTGTTTATTTCACTGGTAAGATTTGCTTTTTATAAAAGTGCCAT
Organism: Chiloscyllium plagiosum; assembly: GCF_004010195.1. Lineage (NCBI taxonomy): Eukaryota > Metazoa > Chordata > Chondrichthyes > Orectolobiformes > Hemiscylliidae > Chiloscyllium > Chiloscyllium plagiosum. Next base: position 85,234,306 of record NC_057710.1, read on the forward strand.
GGATTATTTTCTTGAAGATGTAGAGTGCGAAGGGCATGAGAGAGCATGGAAGAGATACTAGAGAAGGAAGAAGAAAAGTGGGCTGTGAGAAAAGGAAACCTATACTGAAAATTAACCCACTTCTGATGCTGGAATTCTAATAAAATTTATAAAGGCCAGCTGGAAGTGTACCCCACACAATGTAAAGTCAGCATTAGTAACTCCTTCGATTGATCCCAGTCACCATCACCTTTTCCCCTCTCCCATTATCGATTTCATAGCTTTAAGCATTTTTTATGATTAAGTTCAGTTTTACTACCTGGCCTGCCAAGGGTGAGAACAATTTAAAATAAGTTGCCCTCCACCAACGTATAAGTGTTGGCTACCACTGATATAAAAGGCAAGCTGGTTCAGAATCAGAAGCAATTGAAAATCAAAGGGAAAGAATTTTAAACCCTATCCTAACAGTTTGGGTGCTTTAAAGCAGGTAATGACCATGAGTCTCATTCTAAAATCGTTCAAGGTTAACTTTTGTTTGGCAATTTACAAATTGTGCCTGTTCTCTGTTACAGGCAGGACTTCCATATGTAGAAGTGCTCTGCAAAAACCGTTATGTAGGTCGAACATTCATTGCTCCAAATACAAGACTGCGGCAACTTGGAGTAGCACAAAAATTTGGAGCCTTGAGTGACAACTTTGCTGGAAAGCGGATTGTGTTAATAGATGATTCAATTGTGCGTGGGAATACAATTTCTCCAATTATTAAAGTCCTGAAGGAAGCAGGTGCAAAAGAGGTATGAAAAAGCATTGTGTGTTAGCATGAAATTGAATGTATAGATAAATCTAATTAACTATGTTCTTAGAAAAATATTAATGTGTTCTTGAACATGCCATTTCTCTACTTATTTCTTCAAATGATGTAGTGAATTAAGTAATCATTCAAAATATTTTTTAATTAGACGATTTTCTTCAACTGAGTGGCTTGGACTATGAGGTTTCTTATCTTTAGAAAATTGTTTTCATAGGTACACATCCGTGTGGCTTCACCTCCAATAAGATTTCCTTGTTACATGGGAATTAACATTCCAACGAAAGAAGAATTGATTGCCAACAAACCAGAATTTGAAGATCTTGCAGGCTATATAGGTTTGTTGAGATTACTATTTTATTGTACAATCTGATATTAGTGATGGTAAAATTTGATTTGATTAATTATTGTCACAAACTGAAATACAGTGAAAAGTTTTGTGTGCTAACCAGACAAATCATGCCTTGATGGACCTCTTTTGGTTTCACTACAGCTTTTTAATTGCAAATGGTGAAATTATACCAGAATACTTCCCTTTATTTGATTATTTAATTGTAGACATATTTATTAGTATACTATCTGAATGTATAACATTTCATGTTTAGAAGCATTTTTGCAGAGCAACCAAACTGGTGTTATTTATATAGACCACTGCAGCATAAATGTGAAGCCTATCAATTTGTTAAAAAATACCAAATAGTATAATCCCTAACTTAAAAGTTGTGGTTCTATGTCGATTCCCACAAAAATCAATTGTACGTCAGAATTAGGTTCCTTTGAATGTTTTCTTGCCTGGAAAACCAAAGTGCAAACTGAAATGCTGTATTATATATATTCAGTATTGCCCATTTCTAGCTGTAATAACCAGAGGAATCAATCATGAAATGTAAAAGTAATACTCTTGGTATTTAAGGACCTTTTCAGTCGGGGGGAAAAAAGCTTTGAAAAATTATAAAACAAATTTAAAAAAAAAACTGAAGATGCTGGAATTAGTAATAAAACAGAAATTGCTGGAAAACTCGCCAGGTCTGGGAGCATCTGTGGCGAGAAAGCAGAATTAACATTTCAGGTCCAGTGACGGATGCTGCCAGATGCCCCGAGTTTTCCCAACAGTTTCTAGTTTTGTTTGAAAAACTAAGTTGAAACACTGAATTCTAACACATTCATAAATTAAATAACCTTCAAAACAAAATACATTGAAAAATATAATGTGAATATTGTAAATGTAAAGACAATTAAACTCCTCAGATGCCTATTTTACATTAAGCAAGCTCCATCTGGTGGCAAAAGTTCATTTAGTGCAGACAATAGCTGAAAAGATCCCAGGACTTGGGACTCGAGGCTGAGAGAGCAGGAGCAGGTCAGAGAAGTCACTTGAAGCAGTGCACAAAGATGGCAACTGACACTGGGAACTTTGAAAGTGAGATATAGGTGAGAATGTGAAATTGGAGGGAAGAGTGAATTCAGAGTGAAGAGCAAAAGTAAAGGCGAACTGATCTTATCAGCACTAAAGAAAACATTGTGTATTACATGGTATATTCCAGTCATAGAACCAGGAAGTCTATAAAAAGATGTGCAGCCAATTTTGGAATGTTAAATGGATATATATAACCTCTATTTTATGGATTATGTCAAAACAAAATAAATGGGGACATAGGTAGGTCATATTTCTTGATTTGAATTTCTTAAAGTGACCAGTTGTGTGGATGAGGACAGTGTTTTTGCTTGGACTTCAACAAGGCTTTTTCAAAAGTTCTATATGGGAGACTGATAGCAAAGGTAAGAACTCATGAGATCCATAACTAGTTGAGTGGCAGGAAGCAGTGATGCTTGAAGGGTGCTTTCTTGATGGGAAGTCTGTGTCCATTTGGAGTCCCACAGGGGTCAGTATTGGGGCCCTTGCTGTTTGTGATTTATATATAAATGATTTTAGACTTGAATGTAGGAGGGTTGATTTAGTAAGTTGATAATTCAAAATGGGTATGGTGGCAAATAGTGAGGAATATAGCCTTAGATTTACAAGTATGTAGACATGCTGGTCATTTAGTTGATCAGTGGCAAATGGAATTCAATTTGATGCACTTGGGCAGAATAAACAATACGAGAATACGTGAACAGTAGAACCCTCAAAAATATGGGCAGAAACTCTAGACATGCACTTGCGATGTCAAGACATTCAAGGCTGTGGGCAAGTGCTGGAAAATGGGATTCATATAGGTACTTGCTTTTGACTGGCACAGACTTGATAGGGCCTTTTTCTGTGCTGTAGATCTGTGACTCCATCTCAACTTGATTTGTTTTCACTAGAGCAATGATAGCTGAGGGGTGATGTGATAGAAGTATATAAAATTGAGAGGCTTGAATAGGGTAGGTAGTTGGAGTCTTTTTCCCAGGATGGAAATGTCAAATGCTAGGGGACATAGGTTTAGTTGAGAGTAGAAAAATTTCAAGGTGATGTGCGAGCAAAGTTCTCTTTTTTTTTAACCAATGCCTGGAATGCATTGCCAGGAGAGATGGTAGAAGCAGAGACAATAGCAATTAGCGAGTTTTGAGAAGATTTGTAGCTCAGGTTATGGTTCTGGATGTAGAAGGTTCGTTTTCAGGTGTTTCGTCACCATACTAGGTAACATCATCAGTAAGCCTCCGAATGAAGCACTGGTAGCATGGCCCACTCTCCATCTATGTGTTTAGTTTTCCTTGGGTTGGTGATATCATTTCCTGTGGTGATGTTATTTCCTGCTCCTTTTATCAGGGGATGATAAATGGGATCCAAGTCAATGTGTTTGTTGATAGAGTTCCAGTTGGAATGCCATGCTTCTAGGAATTCTCGTGCATTTCTATTTGGCTTTTCCTAGGATGGATGTTGTCGCAGTCAAAGTGGTGACCTTGCTCATCTGTATGAAAGATACAGGTAAGATGACTTTCATACAGATGAGCAAGGTCACCACTTTGACTGGGGCAACACATCCATCCTAGGACAAACCAAATAGACATGCACGAGAATTCCTAGAAGCATGGCATTCCAACTGGAATTCCATCAACAAATACATTGACTTGGATCCCAGTTACCACCCCCTGGGAACAAGAACAGGAAATTACACCACAGGAAATGGTGCCACCGCAGGAAATGACATCCATCCTAGGACAAGCCAAATAGACATGCACAAGAACCAAGGAAACCTAAACACACAAATAGAACTTGAGCCATGTCACCAGTGCTTAATCTGGAGGCTCACTGATAATGTTGCCGCCTAGGATGGTGATGAAACATCTGAAAACGAGCCTTCGAGCTCAGCGAGCAAACCTACATCCACAATAGCAATGTTTAAGGGGCAGTTGGACTGACACATGAACAGGCTGGGAATAGAGGGATATGGATCATATGCAGACATATGGCGTTAATTTAGAATGTCATCATGGTTGGCACAGACATGGCAATCTGAAGGGCCTGTTCCTGTGCTGTAATATGTTCAATGTTCTCTTACAAAATTATTATAAATCAAGAGTTGAAAGAGAGGGAGGAACTTGAAGCAGTTAGTCATCAGGGAAAGTGTACTGAGAAAACCATTAGAACTAAAGGCACGGTGGCTCAGTGGTTAGCACTGCTACCTCAGAACCAGGATCCCAGGTTCAACTCCAGCCTTGAGTGACTGCCTGTGTGGAGTTTGCACATTCTCCCCGTGTCTACATGGGTTTCCTCCGGGTGCTCCGGTTTCCTCCCACAGTCCAAAGATGTGCAGGTCAGGTGAAGTGGCCATGCTAAATTGCCCGTACTGTTAGGTGCATTAGTCAGAGGGAGATGAATCTGGGTGGGTTACTCTTCGGAGGGTCGGTGTGAACTGGTTGAGCCGAAGGGCCTGTTTCCACACTGTAGGGAATCTAATCTAAAGGTTAACAAGTTACCAGGTTGGCACAGCAGCCTCTCAGCACCAGGGATCTGGGTTCAATTCTTGGGTGATTATGCCAACCCCATACAGACATTCTCTCCCTGCATCTGTGTGGGTTTCCTTCCATAGTCCAAAGATATGCTGGTTCCATGGATTGGCCATGCAAAATTGCATCCGAGGAGCACGAGAATTGACGTTTTGAGCATAAGCCCTTCATCAGGAATGAGGCTTGTAGGCCAAGGGTCTGAGAGATAAATGGGGGGTGGGTGTTGCAGGGAAGGTAGCTGAGAATGCGATAGGTAAATGAAGGTGGGCGAGAAGGTGATAGGTCGGAGAGGAGGGTGGAGTGGATAGATGGGAAAGGTGATGGACAGGTCAAGAGGCGTCCTGCTCTACATTGGGGAGACAGGACGGCAACTTGTAGATCGTTTTAGAGAACATCTGAGACATCTGCACCAACCAACCCCCACCGCCCTATTGTTGAACACTTCAACTCCCCCTCCCACTCCACTAAGGACATGCCGGTCCTGGGCCTCATCCATCGCCAAACCCTTACCACCCGATGCCTGGAGCAAGAACACCTCATGTTCTGCCTTGGGACCGTGCATCCACACTGGATCAATGTGGATTTCACCAGTTTCCTCATTTCCCCATCTCCCACATTATCCCAGTCACAAGCCTCCATCTCGGTACCGCCCTCTTGATCTATCCATCACCTTTCCCATCTATCCGTTCAACCATCCTCTGGCTTATCACCTACTCCCCCACCTTCATCTACCTATCACATCCTCAGCTACCTTCACCCCAACCCCAACCCCTCCCATTTATCTCAGTCTCTGGACCCACAAGCCTCATCCCTGATGAAGGCCTTTGCCCGAAACGTCGATTCTCCTGCTTCTCGGATGTTACCTGACCTGTTTTTTCAGCATCACACACTCGACTCTGATCTCTAGCATCTGCAGTGCTCATTTTCTCCATGCTAAATTGCCCTTAGTGTCCAGGGATTTGTGGGGTACGGTGAGCTAGCTATGGGAAATGCGGGGTTACGGAGATAGGGGAGCGGAGTGGGTAGGATGCTGTTCAGAAGGTCATTATGGACGGGGTTTGTGTGTTTTACCTCACTCTTCAGATGCTCTGGGGTGATGAATGTAGGGCTTGGGAGATGGCATCTGCTGTGACCTGTAGCGACAGTAGGCAAATTGCAGAGGATCAACGCAATCTAGTACGCTGGAGTTTATCTGAGCCATGACTAACCTCTCCAAACACTTCTTCATAATTATGGAGGTCATAGCCACTGGGTAGTAGTCACTGAGGCATGCTACATGAGTTTTCTTTGTCACTGGGATTATAATGGTCTTCTTTAACCTTTCCTTATCAAGATCTGAAGTCCGCAGTTGTTTCAAGATGTTAGTGAATACTCCCACCAGATGATCCACACATGATCGCGTACGCAGCCAGGGACTCCATCTGTGGTTCAGTTGCTTTCCATGTGTTCACCCTTAAGAAGGCCAATCTGAGGTCTGTGGCAGTGACTGTGGATACAGATGCAGCTGAGGCTGTTGGAACAGGTGCTAGATTAGAGTGATGCTGGAAAAGCACAGCAGTTCAGGCAGCATCCGAGGAGCAGGAAAATCGACGTTTCGGGTAAAAGCCCTTCATTAGGAATAGAGGCAGAGTGCCTGCAGGGCAGAGAGATAAATGACAGCCTCTCATTTATCTCTCCATCCTGCAGCACTCTGCCCGTATTCCTGATGAAGGGGTTTTGCCTGAAACGTCAATTTTCCTGCTTCTCCGATGCTGCCTGAAATGCTGTGCTTTTCCAGCACCACTCTAATCTAGAATCTGGTTTCCAGCATCCAGTTCAAGGGGTCGGGATGTGTTGTTGCCTGCTTTACATGTTTTAAGATACGTATGAGGAGAATGTTTTCTGCCAGGGTCGTTAGTCTCTAGAATTCCGTTCCCCACTGACTAGTGTCAGTACAGCCTTTGGTCATTTGAAAGACTGAGTTAGATTCACCCTTGGTTGCCAAGGAAAGTCTAGGGGTATAGAGGGTATACAAGAAATTAAAGTTGAGGCCTCAATCATCATGAGATCAGTGGCCTGGAGCATGTTAATGACATTGAGTAGTCATCTCCTGCTCTTGTAAATTATATTTAATTTAGCTTTTGCAGTATATAATATTGTTTTTCTGAAAACTTGTTGCATATATGTTTAGATAACACCGAAGGCTAAATGACCTAACTACTAAATATTTTAAAATTTCTTGTTTTTTTTAAATATAGGAGCAAATAGCGTGGTTTATCTCTCTGTCGATGGATTGGTATCTGCTGTACAAGAGGGAATTAACAGCCAGCAAACAAATTCCATCCTAAATAATAGTGAAATTGAGAAAAAAGTATCTTCTAGGCAAACAGGTCACTGTACAGCTTGTCTTACAGGAAAATACCCTGTGGAGCTTGAATGGTAAAATTACTTTGTATAGTTTTGAGTGCTTTTCTCTAAAGGTTTTATTTGTTATGATTTGATTACAGTATGTAAGGACATGATGGTGCTATTATTTTCTAATCAGCACCCATGACTTTTTTTTTATCAAGTGAGTATTTTTTTGTATCTGCTTGGTAATTCCATGGATGCATTCTTGTGCCACCATTATGTACACTATGTATTGACTAATCACCATCTCCATGCATGTGGTTTGCTTTTCATGGTACATTGCCAAAAGAATATGTCAACTATAGAGTTTATTGAGGACTGTCAAATGAATTATTGTTGATGGAAACTATTCTAACTGCAAAGGGCAAACACACTTGCAACTATTGTCAAAAATATATTGGAAATAATTTGAATTAAAAATAACTGTTGGGGTACCTTTTTGACCCAATGCACTGTGTTTTGATTGTTTGACTTATAATTTACATGTACATATTTTAGTTTAAAGCATAGGCCAGCTTTTACCCCTGGATTGGGATTGAAGTGTTTGGACTGTTCCTTGCTCTAAAACCTAACCTGCAACAAGTTCACATTAAAACATCAAGTCACAATGGACAACTACTTAAAGTTTTTGATTGCTCTTAAGTCTGGGGTTAACGAAAGACCAGCATCTGTGCACTCTGTTAAAGATGTAACAGAACTGAGTAAAACAATAAATAACCTTTCAGCCCTCACTCCAGCATTCCTGCCATGCCAACTCATTTGCTCCACCTGGCTCCATGGACTGTACTTTTCAATCCTGTGCCACAGTACCTACACCTCATGGCCTATGTACCTCTGTACCAACCCATGCCTCCTATCCACCTCAATTTGCCACTACACCTACAAATGAACTCGCCCAGTATATGTCTTGTAGACCTCCGGACTCATGCTAAGATGAAATTAAATTAAAGTTGTTTAACTTTGATTAACTCATTTCACAAAAAAAACTCTTAACTGATGAAACCCTATCACTATTTTTGTATTCCTTTGAAGTTAAATGCTTGTTTTTAATAAGAGTTCCACTTGAATAGGTTTATGACCATTTGGGCTGTCAGTAAAACTATGAACTGACCAGCAACCTGCTATGATAAGTTGTGAAACAAATCATGTGCCGCTAATCTTGCTATGGTAGCTCTCAGACTTCTGTCAACAGGGTGTACTGAAATAGTAAGCACTGATATTTTGTGCCACTGATTTTTCATTTGACACTACAGTTTGTTTTTTTTCAAATATTTAAAGAATAGGGATTTTGCATGCCTTAACATTCCTGTGACAGCTTCACTGAAACCCTTTTTTGTGCATACTTACGTCAACTTGAACCAGTCCCAAAGGGCACCTGACAGCTTCTAAGAGTGCCCCAGGACCATATTCAAAAGCTACCTTACTTCTCTGAACAACTACCTTAATTCTGTAAGGAAGACTGGTAGACCTTCCCAAACTGGTCCAAAGTGCACAAGTTGTGTTTTAGATATCCAACAAGCAAAACTCAGATCAACCTAAGGCAGCTGTTTTTTAATGCATGCAATTGTCTGCATAAGCTACCATCAGTGTAAAAGATTTTTTTTAAAAATCTTTCTTGGGTTTTTCCTAAATTTTGTGTTTGGCTATCCTTAACTGCTTTTTTTTTTAGCTGAAGGGTGTGATGGTTTCTAATATTATATTAGAAGCTTGATGATCTGCCATCAGCTGACAGGACCTTGGAACTAAATTATATAATTTTTGTTTAATACATACAATACTTGAAACTATTGAGTTATAAATACTTGCATTTAGAGTTTTTGAATGTCTGAATCTTGGACTGACTGCAGACTAAAGTCATGAAGTTAGACAAAGGTTTAAATTGAACAGCATTTCAAGATTGGAAATGTCCTTCTAATTTTAATCTGCTACTGAATGTTTATACCCATTGTTATGTTACATATCATATCTTTAATTCTCAGATGAAAAGAATTTTCCTTTCATTGTGGAAGCTACATTTCAAATGCTTGTACTTCTGATTTTAGAATATTAACTAATGAAATTATGTTCAGCATGGAAAGGAATTCTGCCAGTTTTACAACAGAAATTGAGATCTGTTTCAGAGCCAAATGGATTCCATTTAATTCCCTTCTGGTCATAATCAAGTTTTAAAAAGACATGAAGTGAAATCTTTCTTTGATCACTAGAAACTCTCAAGATGAATTACTCTGATAAATAACTTGTACTTCTGAACTTCTACTAGTGTACCATTTTGTTTTAATGCTTTGTAGCTTAACGATTTATTTGACATTTCCTATTGCTGACTTTTGAAACATTGACCACTTTGTTACAAAGAATCAAACCCAAGGATCTTTGAACAAATTAATGAAATGAGCTCTTACTTTTTTAAATCTTCTATTCATACAAAAACTGGATGGCAGTACCAACCAAATTGTCTCTGACCCAAAATGACAGAAATTTTGCCAGTGTATTTTTTCCTTTTTTAAATGAGTTTATAACAAATCATTTGTGTTTATAAAGTTGTGACCTTTTGGAATCTGAGTAGTAATCTTCAGTTTCATCTAAGAATTAGCATTAAAAGAAATTAAAGCCCAGACTGTGTCATAATTAGCAAAGAAACAGTGTCCATCTATAACTGATAAAAACTGCCTACAAAGATTTGTGGTTGCTTTGTCAGTTTTGCCTTTCCTGATATTAGTTTGAATCTGAAACCAAATCAAACGAGATCGACAGGCATCCAGCAACAATGATGTAATCAAGCAGGTTTAGTAAGCAGTCATATTGAAGAACTCCCAGCAAGTCCAGAAGTTAAAAGCAGTGAATATATTTTACTTTTTCCATTTATTTTACAGAATGCAAATAAAGATTGGGACATACAATAATACATATGCAATTACAATGGAAACTGTATCAGTATTTGTTTAAAAATGAGAAAATAGCTTAATGGTGAAATTTGACATTCCAAAATAAAATAGTTTCCAGTGAAATTGTTCAGCAATAATTATGAATGTAATAAGCTGACTCAAAAATCAAGTTACACTTAATGCAACAAAGTGCAACTATTGAGGAGGTTTAATGCAAATTTGGAAATTCTTGTCTGTTCATTTACAGTTGGTTTGCAGTTTGGGAGATTTAAACACATTTTGAAGGATGAAATGACTGATATCTAGATTTTGTGACTTGAAATTGCTGTGTTTGTGAGAAGCAATGCTGTTGACATTAATCATTATTGTAAAATCTGGAGGGAGTGACAATTTATGTCTCATGTAACACTTTTACTTTTGTATCAATTGTAATTTTCTTTGCTAAAAAGAGACATTACTGAAGTTTTACATTTTGCAGTCTTCAGAACAAATGCAAAAATTATATACTACAGGAGAAAAGGGTGCTGATTGGCTGGCAAGCTGACTCTCTGACCAAGGTGAGATGTGGAGAAAACAATGAAGAACTCTTGTCCCTTATACTCGAAGAGAATGCTTTTTTTAAAAAAAAGCAAGGCAGACAGTATTGCTATGTACAAACAAAAAAAGGTGACTTAGTGTGTGATTCTTTGATGGGATGGCACTTGCTAAGCAATCCTGAGTGCACTAACAGCTGTATTAACAACCAATTTAAGATAAGTCAAACCTTGATGCTTACATTAAGCTTGCTCGAAGTGACACATTCGTATACAGAGACCTGTTCTCCAAAAACCAAAGAAATATACACAAACCTGGTCTCTTTTTGAATTACCTAGGAGTTTGAGAAGCCCTTATTTCTCTCCTGTAAAACTGACTGTGATAGTCAAATTTCTAGCACTCTTGCGTTTGTCTTCATGAGTCTAAAACAAAATGCTTCAGCATTTCTCTCTCTTTGGCATTGTTACAGATTTTTAAAATTTAAATTAGTCCCATTTTATTTAATTTCATCTTCATTTATGGAACCTTGCTGTAAATAAATTAGCTACCACATTTGCTTACATGATAAAGATGTGACACTTCAGATTCCATTATTGTTTGTGCAGTGCTTTGAGATGATGCGAGAATGCAAAAGGACTTGTATAAAGGCAAGTTTATTTGTATCCAGAATATATTTTGGTCTATTAAAGATTAAATTCAGCTCAATGCCAGATTCTGGAGCTACTGCTCTAATTCATAGTAACAGATTATATGTTTTATAAAATATGACCATAAAGGTACCAGGTTTCAATACTTTTTCTCTAGCCATTTATTTTAAATACAGTCTAATTGTATATGACATTCTTGCATAATTTAGAATAAAAACATGCCAGTTAATACAAGACTTTGCTGTTTCATTAGGTGGATGTTCTGTAGTGGGACCATAAAATTTGAAAAACTACTTGGGTTTCCAAATTATATTTCAATATAATAATTGATTTTTAATGCCCTATATATAGGTGTATCAATGTATTTCTTGAAATTTTATATTAAATAATCACCATTTTATCATAATGGTGATTTTTTTGTTTATTCTCAATATACAGTATTGATCCTAAACATTTTCATGACATGCCAGCAGAAAATCATTGTCATTAGCCTGACCATCATTTCATTGTGCTCCAAAGTCATTGGACTCAACGTGAATTGTTTTTCTCTCCATAGATGCAACCAGACCTGATCAATTTCTTAAGAGTTTTCTTTAGTCATTCCCTTGAATCTTGTTTTCTGAAGTTGAAATTATCACCTTCAGAACTTCCACAGATGATGATGATGTGGAAGTAGTCATCTGCTATTTGGTTGAAAGAAACTCAAAGTTGCAACTTTGATAGTTGCAAGGACAAGGAATACCAAACTGGCAGCTACAATTTTTAATAACAACCATTGTTGGCCTTCAGAAGGTGTTGAGATATCTTTTTGAATCACTGCCCTTAATGCTGTTATGATGCTCCCACAACAATGTTGGATAAGGGTTTAAGGGTGTTGATCAAATGACAAAGAATGGTGATTATACATTCAAGATAGTGGGGCTTGGTAGTGATCTTTTCTCTGTACATCTTCCCTTGTTCCTGTATGGAGGGGTAGCTGCAACTTTGGAAGTACTGCTGATAGATAATACTCAGCAATACAGTTCAGTGATGCCAAAAGACATGGAACAGGAATGGTCTGTTCAGACCTTCAAACTTGTTTCGTCATTGAAGACAATTGCAACTAATGTTTATTGACACGAGGATTGTCACAAGGTTTATTGCCTTTCTCTCCATAACCCTCAATTTCTGTATTGATCAAGAATCTACCTCATGTCTGAAAAATGAACAAGCAAGGCAGATGACTGAGGTGTCAGTGGGGGAGCGACCATAATTTTACCAGTTTTAAAATAGTGTTGGAAAAGAATAGACCGGATCTAAAAGTTGAAGTTCTGAATTGGAGGAAAGCCAATTTTGACAGTATTAGGCAAGAGCTTTCAAAACCTGATTGGGCGCAGATGTTTGCAGGTAAAAGGTCAACTGGAAAATGGGAAGCCTTCAAAAATGAATTAACGCGAGTCCAGAGACAGTATGTTCCTATTAGGGTGAAAGGCAAGGTTGGTGGGTGTAGAGAATGCTGGATGACCAAAGAAATTGAGGTTATGGTCAAGAAAAAGAAGGAAGCATATGTCATGTATAGATAGTAGAGATTGAGTGAATCCTTAGAGTATAAAGGCAGTAGGAGTATATTTAAGAAGGAAATCAGGAGGGCAAAAAGGAAACATAGCTTTGGCAAATAGGGTTAAGGAGAATCCAAAGCGGTTTTATAAATACATTTAAGGACAAAAAGGTAACTAGGGATAGAATAGTACTCCTCAAAGATCAGCAAGGCAGCCTATGTGTGGAGTTGCAGGAGATGGGGGAAGATTCTAAATGAGTATTTTGCATCAGTGTTTACTGTGAAGGAGGATATGGAAGATTTAGAATGTGAGAAAATAGATGGTGACATCTTAAACTGTCCATATACAGAGGAGGAAGTGCTGGATGTCTTGAAATGCATAAAGATAGATAAATCCCCAAGACCTGATCAGGTGTATCCGGGAAGATTCTAAATGAGTATTTTGCATCAGTGTTTACTGCGAAGGAGGATATGGAAGATTTAGAATGTGAGAAAATAGATGGTGACATCTTGAAAACTGTCCATATACAGAGGAGGAAGTGCTGGATGTCTTGAAATGCATAAAGATAGATAAATCCCCAAGACCTGATCAGGTGTATCCCAGAATTCTGGGAAGCTAGGGAAGTGGTTTCTGAGCCCCTTGCTGAGGTGTTGGAAGACTGAAAGTTGGCTAATGTGCCACTGTTTAAGGAAGGTAGTAAGGAAAAGCCAGGAACTATAGACCAGTGAGCCTGGAGGAAATCCTGAGGGACATTGGTGTTGGGCAGGTTGTTGGACGGAACCCTGAGGGACATGAGTTACACGTATTTGGAAAGGCAAGGACTGGGTAGGGAGCTTTGTGCGTGGGAAATCATGGCTCATGAACTTGATTGAGTTTTTTTTGAAGAATTAACAGGATTGATGAGGGCAGAGAGGTGGACGTGATCTATATGGACTTCAGTAAGGCATTCAACAAGGTTCCTCATAGTAAACTGGTTAGCAAGGTTAGATATCGTGTAATACAAGGAGAACTAGCCATTTGGATACAGAACTGGCTTGAAGGTAGAAGACAGAGGGCAGTGGAAGGTTGCTTTTCAGACTAAAGGCCTGTGAACAGTGGCGTGCCACAAGGATTGGTGCTGAGTTCACTGATTTTTGTCATTTTATATAAACGATTTAGATGCGATCAAAGGAGGTACAGTTAGCAAGTTTGATGATTCCAAAATTGGAGCTGTAGTGGACAGCGAAGAAGGTTACCTCAGAGTACAATGGGATCTTGATCAGATGGGCCAATGGGGTGAGAAGTGGCTGAGAAGACAAATGTGAGGTGCTGCATTTTGGAAAAGAGCATGACTTTATACATTTAATAGTAAGGTCCTCGGAAGTGTTGCTGAACGAAGAAACCTTGGAGTGCAGGTTCATAGCTCCTTGAAAGTGGAGTCACAGGTGCATAGCATAGTGAAGGTGTTTGGTATGCTTTCCTTTTATTGGTCAGAATATTGAGTATACCAGTTGGGAGGTCATGTTGTGGCTATACAAGACATTGGTTAGGCCACTTTTGGAATATTGCATGCAGTTCTGGTCTCATTCCTATCGGAAGGATGTTGTGAAACTTGAAAGGGTTCAGAAAAGATTTACAAGGATGTTGCCAGGGTTGGAGGATTTAAGCTATAGGGACACGTTGAATAGGCTGGGGCTGGTTTCCCTAGAGCATCAGAAGCTGAGTGGTGACCTTTATAGAAGTTTATAAAATCATGAGGAGCATGGATAGGGTGAATAGTTAAAGTCTTTTCCCCAGGGTAGGGGAGTCCAAAACTAGAGGGCGTAGGTTTAAGGTGCGAGGGGAAAGATTTAAAATGGACCTAAGGGGCAACCTTTTCACGAAGAGGGTGGTGCATGTATGGAATGAGCTGCTAGAGGAGAGGATGGAGGCTGGTACAATTACAACATTTAAAAGGCTTCTGGATGAGTATATGAATAAGAAGGGTTTAGAAGGATATGGATCAAATACTGGCAAATGGGACTAGATTAATTTAGGATATCTGGTCAGCATGGACAAGTTGGCCTGAGGGTCTGTTTCTATGCTGTACACCTGTGACTAAATAATGCTCTCTTTGGTTGTCAACTCCAAAGTGAACTAAGTTCACATTTTCCCCACATAATACTCCATTTGCCAACTTTTTGTCCACTTACTTAACCTATCAATATCTCCCTGTAAACTGTTTGTATATCACCTCCATCCCCTCCCCCTCTCACCAATGTCGCATAGTTTGCTTTTCCACCAATTTTTGTCTGCAAATTTGGCTACAGTACATTCACTTACTTCCTCCAAGTCATTAATATGTATTATAAACAGTTATGGTCCTGGTACTGATTCCTATGGAATTCTACTGGTCACTGGTTGTGAACCTGAGAAATGCCCCTTCCTTTCCTGCCAAAGGAAACAATTGGCTCCATGTCTATCAGCTTAAGCAGTCAAGCGCATTGTTTTGTCCTGGGTATTGTCAAACTTGATTGTAAAAACATATATCAAAACAATTGGTGAATTTTTATAGCCCTTTTCACAACCAGAAGCTCTAAAAGTGCATTAGAGCAGAGTATTTTTGAATTTTTGCCATTCTAACAGGCTGATAAGGAGTTAGTAACATTTGTGCCACTGAATTGCCAGGCAATAATTATCTCAAATAAAAAGAGACAGAAATAGTTCAACAGCATTACAATTGCTGAATCTTACGCTATGAACATTCTAGGGTTACTAGTGACCAGAAACTGAACCGAACCAGCCATGTAAATACCCTGTTAGCAAAAATAGGTCAGAGGCTGGGAATTCTGTGCAGAGTATCTCATCTATTCGCAGCATGCCTGTTGACAATTACAAGATGAAAGCAGTATAATGGGATACTCTCCATGTACCTGGACCAGCACAGCTTCATCAGTTCAGAAGATAGATGTCATCCAGGATAAAATTGCCTGTTTGATTGATATCATGCACCATCTTCAATCATCACTCCATCCATCAAAACACAGTGGTGTGTGTCATCTAAAATATGCATTGCAACAAATCACCAAGGCTCCTTCTGTCTAGATCAAGCTCCTGGAACTCCTCTCCCAACAGCACTGTGGGTGCACCGACATCCCAAGAACTACAGTGTTTTAAGGCAGCTAACCACCATTTTCTTATGGGCAATTAATGCTGGCCTGACCAGTGCCATGTGTATCCAATGAATAAAAAATAAACTTGAAATCATTGAATAATTCTTAAAGCAAAACAAATCATAGAATTATTACCTCAGGCACAGGTAAATTTGTGTTGAAAAGTGTGGTGCTGGAAAAGCGCAGCATCTGAGGAGCAGGAGAATCGACGTTTCGGGCATAAGCCCTTCTTCAGGAATGCTCATGCCCGAAACGTCGATTCTCCTGCTCCTCAGATGCTGCCTGGCCTGCTGCGCTTTTCCAGCACCACACTTTTCAACTCTGGTCTCCAGCATGTGCAGTCCTCATTTTCTCCACGGGTAAATTGGTGTAGAGAAATGAAGTTGTGGGTGTTGATTCATGGAATATTGTACCAGTCCTGGAAAAGGACTGATACAATATTCCAATGCTGGAGATCAGAATGAAGAATGTGATGCTGGAAAAGCACAGCAGGTCAGGCAGCATCCGAGGAGTAGGAGACTTGATATTTCAGGCATAAGCCCTTCCACACCAAGCCCCCTCCCCCAACATTCCTGATGAAGGACTTATGCCTGAAATGTCGATTCTCCTGCTCCTCAGGTGCTGCCTGACCTGCTGTGCTATTCCAACGCTATACTTTTTTCACTTTGGAGGTGAAGCCTTGTTGCCAGCATTTCCTCTAATCATGACTGTGCAGGCCCTTGTGCAGACTTCCAGAAACAGAAGTCAACATTGTGATAGCCGTGCTGACACTGATCGCTGTGTGCATAACAGTGGAGCAGCTGCTTGTGCGTACAGTTTCAAGTGAATTTTGGTTGGTAGTGTACAAGCTGCCCAATAATCACACAGTAGGATGAAGTATACAAGAAGAAATAATGAGCTTGCCATAAAGGTTTCAAAAGAATCATGGGGAATTTTAATCCAACTGTAGATTGGAAAATTCAGATGGGCCAAAATACTCTAGATGAGGAGTTTGTGGAATGCTTTCAGGATACTTTCTTCGAACAGCATGTTGTAGAGCCAACCACAGAGTAAGCAATACTTGACCTGGTATTGTGCAATGAAATAAAATTAATGATTTCATAAGAGAAAACATGTCCATAGTTATCAGTGATCATAATATGATTGAATTTTACATTTGAGGGAGAGGAGGATGAGTCCAAAAATAGTAGTTTAAACTTCAATGATGGCAATTATGAGGGCATGACAACAGAGCTAGGTCAAGTGAACTTGGCAAATTAGGTTATATGTGAATAGAAATTCAGTGGTGGACAAGTAATGGAATTTTTCCGAATACAGCAGATAGATATGTTTCAACAGGAAAGACAACACTGCAAGTAGTAGATCCACAATTAATGTTTAAAAAGGAAAAAAAAAAGCACAAACGTGGATGACGGGTTAGAAAATTGATTAGAATAATTTAAAAATCAAAAGAATGACTAAAAGATTAACAAGAAAGGAAAAAACATAAAAAAGTAGTGAGAAATATTAAGTGTGTATGTAGATATTTAAAGGAGAGGGCAGTTAACCAAGTGAACATTAGTCCTATAAAAAGTGAGTCCATTAAATTGATTTTGAAAAATGAGCGTATGGCAGAATGAATTGAAAAAGTATTGTGCATTGATTGTCACTTTAAAAGATATGGGTAACACCCCAAAAGTCATTGTAAATCAGGAATAGAGAAACCCAAGAGAATTAAAATCATCTGAAAGTAGTTTCCAGCAAATTGCTAGAGCTGTTGGCTGATAAGTCCTTGGGTTTAATTTTTTTTTCTTTTTTTTTCTTTTTTTCCCATGGTGTGTGTGTGCAGGTGGGAGACACAGTGAGAGACACAAAGTGCACGAATCTTTATTCAATTTCCACCACCAGGAAGATAGGAAAACACCCGGGTGGCCAGTGACAAACACTGCCCTTCACATCAAAGGGCAGTGCTGTGTGATCAAAACAGTGAAGGGGAGGGTAGGAGTCCTTGGGTTTAATGGACTTAATTCTATGGTCTTGAGTGGCTACAGAGATAATTGATGCATTTGTTTTTACTTTTCCAAAATTCTCAAGATTCGAGGAACATTCCATTAGATGAAAGTAGCAAATACAATTCATTTATTCAAAAAGGGTGACAGACAGCCAGACACTACAAGTTGGTTAGCTTAACATCTGTCACGGGGAAAAGGTTAGAAGCTATTATTTAAGCATTACAGCAGGTCACTAGCAAACTCAGCATGGTTTTTTAAAAGGAAAATCATACTTAAACAATTTACTGGGGTTCTTTGAGTAAGTCATATGCTGAGGATAAAGCATTCTTGAAATTGTCTATTTCAACAGAAAAGGTTTTTAAAAATCATCTAAATGATGAGATAGTGCAGAGCCCTGAAATGCAAAGGAATCTGAGTGTGTTATTGTCTGGATTACAGAATGTTAGTGCATAGGTACAACAAGTAGTTAGGAAAGCAAATAGTTTTTTTATTGGAAAGGAAACGGAATATTAGATTGATTTTATTGTCACATGTACTTTAGTACATGAGTACAGTGAAAATTTTACAAAGTCAACATCTTCTGGTTCCACCTATACAAGAGATAGGATTAAAAACAGAAGCAGAAATAAAAGAAACAGCTAAAAGGAAACATCCAGATCACACACCCCACCCCACCCCCCTCTTACCTCTGCCAGAAAAACAAAGCCCCAAAATCCATTCCTCAGTCTGTGAACATTCAGCTGCCCTGGGTTCCCATATGCTTCAGCATCCGGACAAGTATTACCTCCACCATCAGGTACCCAGTATCCATGTCCCGCAGCCATGCCACCACTGCTGGAATAATGTCGCCATTCTTCGGCTCAATCTTGCCTCCAATGACTTTTCCATTATGAATCTGTTGATCCTGCCTCAAACCCAACACTGGGCCCTCCCTCCCCTTCCTGGACCTCTCCATCTCCATCAATGACGACCGACTTGACACTGACATTTTCTACAAACCCACCGACTCCCTCAGCTACCTGGATTACACCTCTTCCCACCCTACCTCCTGGAAAAGTGCTATCCCATATTGACAATTCCTCAGCCGTATCTGCTCCCAGGAGGACCAGTTCTACCATAGAACACACCAGATGGCCTCCTTCTTTAAAGACTGCAAATTCCCTTCCCACGTGGTTAAAGTTGCCCTCCAATGCATCTCATCCACATCCCGCACTTCCGCCCTCAAACCCCACCCCTCCAACTGTAACAAGGACAGAACACCCCCTGGTGCTCACCTTCCACCCTACCAACCTTTGCATAAACTGCATCATCCACCGACATTGCGGCCACCTCCAAACGGACCCCACCACCAGGGATATATTTCCCTCCTCATCCCTTTCCGTTTTCGCAAAGACCGTTTGCTCCGTGACTACCTGGTCAGGTCCACACCCCCCAACAACCCACCCTCCCGTCCTGGCACCTTGCCCTGCCACTGCAGGATTTGCAAAACCTGCGCCCACACCACCCCCCTCACCTTCAACCAAGGCACCAAAGGAGCCTTCCACATCCATCAAAGTTTCATCTGCACATCCAATGTCATTTATCGTATCCGTTGCTCATGATGAGGTCTCCTCTACATTGGGGAGACTGGACGCCTTCTCGCAGAGCACTTTAGGGAACATCTCTGGGACATCCGCACCAATCAACCCCACTGCCCCGTGGCCCAACATTTCAACTCCCCCTCCCACTCTGCCGAGGACATGCAGGTCCTGGGCCTCCTCCACTACCACTCCATCACCACCCGCGCCTGGAGAAAGAACGCCTCATCTTCCGCCTCCGAACACTTCAAACCCAGGGCATCAATGTGGATTTCACCAGTTTCCTCATTTCCCCTATCCCCATCTCACCCCAGTTCCAATTTTCCAGCTCAGCACCATCCTCATATCCTGTCCTACCTGCCAATCCTCCTTCCCACCTATCCGCTCCAACCCCCTCTCTGACTTATCATCTTCATCCCCCACCCCCATCCACCCATTGTACTCTGGGCTCGCTTCTCCCCAGCTCCACCCCCTCCCATTTATCCCTCTACCCTGAGGGCTCCCTGCCTTCGTTCCTGAAGGGCTTTTGCCTGAAATGTCTATTTTCCTGCTCTTCTGATGCTGCCTGACCTGCTGTGCATTTTCAGCACCACTCTAATCTAAAACAACGAAAAGTGGCCAAGCAGAGGCTGATAGCTAAGTTCAGTACCTATGGGGATGGCCTCAACCGAGACCTTGGATTCATGTCACACTACAGGTGATCCCATTGCACTATACGCTCACACAGACAGACGCACACACATCAGACAGACATAGACACACAGACACTCCTACACACACTCTTCCTAGAGACCCATACACTCATATAAACCCTTTTTCATATGCTCACATGTACACTCCCACACTCTCACATGCACCCTCACAGATTATTACCTTTACACTCACACACACACACTCTCTTACAGACACTCATAACCCCTCCCAACACACCCCCACCTCCCCACCACACACATACTCCACATGCACACATACACATAAATTTGTGGGGTGAATTTGTACTTGCAGAATTACATTTTACTTTGCTCAAAAACTGCATGAATCCATGTAAAATTCTGTAAATCCATTTTTTCTGATTAGAATAAGTCTGACTATTGTGGCACAGTCTCACACAGGGCAGCTCACAACCTCAATACATTATCTGGGCCAACATGACACCAATTGTTAAAGTTCACTTGAGAATGTAACTTTTAAATGGTCTGCGATTTACATATGAAAGAACTGAAACCAACATGCTCATTCTAATAGATGAGAGACTTAACAAACAGGACTTTTTCAATATATAATTTCAGTTACATCACACTGTAAACTTCTGCTATAAATTTTGTGTCTTATGATCTTACACTTCACACCCATCAGATGAAGGAAAAGCTCTCCGAAATCCAGTGCTTCCAAATAAACTTGTTGGACTATAACTTGGTGTTGTGTGATTTCAACTTTGTACACCCCAGTCCAACACCAGCATCTCCAAATTATAGTCCCCACCTTCATCTACCCATCTATCGCACTCTCAACTACCTTTTCCCCAGCCCCCTCCCACTTATCTCTCACCACCTCCGGCCCACAAGCCTCATTCCTGATGAAGGCCTTACGTCTGAAACTTAGATCCTCCTGCTTCTTGGATGCTGCCTGACCTGCTGTGTTTTTTCAGCGCCACACTCCCGACTTTGATTAGTGCTCACTGTCTCCTATAACCTGGTGTTGTGTGATTTTTAAAAAAATTTGTACACCCGCACCTCCAAAACTTGTTTATTATCATAATTGCTGTTATATGTGGCTGAAGTCCTCGTTACTGTTCTCACTTCGCTGTAATTTTATCTAACCTAACTGCAAACAGTTTTGCTGTTGCCATACAGTTCATGATCACGTTTTCAGGAACAGAAACCTTCCGGTCACGTGGCGCGCAACCGCCGAACGTGAACTCACGTCATGACGCTACCCCTTGTCAGTTGAAGGCGGCCGTTCGTAATGGCGGTGGATATTAACGGATGCTGAGTTTATGACGCCGTGCTGTTGTCTGTGACCCAGAGCCATGTTCAGTGATGTCTGAAGCGGCGGAAGGCGAGGCCAGGTCCGGACGGGAGATGGAGGTCCCGGTGCCGGTGGAGGAGGCGAGCCCGGGCCGCCTGCACGAGCTGGTGTTGTGCGCAGCCGCGGTGCAGGGCGCGCGGCCGGCGGTTTGTAGTGAGCGCGAGGTGCACGGAGGCTCCTTGTCTTACAGCTACAGCCAGGTCCTCGCCCTGGGGAATAGGCTGCAACAAGTACTCCACTCACACTGTGATTTTACCCACGGTTACATGATTGGTTTATACTGCCAGCCGACAGTAAACCTGCCCAGCTGCATTTTAGGGTAAATCGTACTCAACTCTCCTTTGGTGTTGCCGTTCCCTTTCCTCCAGTTTGTTGGGCCACTATCAAGTTTTAT
Organism: Chiloscyllium plagiosum; assembly: GCF_004010195.1. Taxonomy (NCBI): domain Eukaryota; kingdom Metazoa; phylum Chordata; class Chondrichthyes; order Orectolobiformes; family Hemiscylliidae; genus Chiloscyllium; species Chiloscyllium plagiosum. The sequence goes on from NC_057710.1 coordinate 85,256,136, forward strand.
GATGAGTTGGTGTCTATTTGAAAGTTTTTTTTTGAAATGTCAATATTTAAAGACTAGGAGAAAGTGAGGACTGCAGATGCTGGAGATCAGAGTCCAAGAGTGCATTGCTGGAAAAGCACAGCAGGTCAGGCAGCATAAGACATAGGAGTGGAAGCAAGACCATCGAGTCCACTCCGCTATTTAAATTATGGCTGATGGGCGTTTTGAGTCATCAAGAACTTATTAAATTCTGCCTTGAAGACCCCCAATAGCCTGGCCTCCACTGCGCTCTGTGGCAATGAATTCCACAGCCCCAGCATCCAAGGAGCAGGAGAATCAACGTTTTGGGCAACAGTCCTGAAGACTGTTAGTTCTGATAAAAAAGAATGGATTTTTTTTAAGCAGCAGGAGACCAGTATCAGAGGAGAAAAGATATTTAGATGTCCATGTATGCGCACTATTAAATTGAATAAAATTAAAAGTTTATTTTGGCTTTAATTCTTACAACTTGTAATGCAAAAGTGAAGCAAGTGATGCTTTAGTTGCAACATAGCTGAGTCAGGACACCATTGTAAAGAATATGTTGAATTTAGAGTGTCCAACGCAGGTTTCCCAACATTAAATGATACAATGTTACCTCAGATTACAACAGGATCTGGACCAGATGGGCCAATGGGCTGGGAAGTGGCAGATGGAGTTTAATTCAGATAAATGCAAGGTGCTGCATTTTGGGAAAGCAAATTTTAGCAGGACTTATACACTTAATGGTAAGGTCCTAGGGAGTGTTGCAGAACAAAGAGACCTTGGAGTGCAGGTTCATAGCTCCTTGAAAGTGGAATCGCAGGTAGATAGGATAGTGAAGAAAGCTTTTGGTATGCTTTCTTTTATTGGTCAGAGTATTGAGTACAGGAGTTGGGAGGTCATGTTTTGGCTGTACAGGACATTGGTTAGACCGCTGTTGGAATATTGCATGCAATTCTGGTCTCCTTCCTATGGGAAAGATGTTGTGAAACTTGAAAGGGTTCAGAAAAGATTACAAGGATGTTGCCAGCGTTGAAGTATTTGAGCTATAGGGAGAGGCTGAACAGGCTGGGGCTGTTTTCCCTGGAGCGTCAGAGGCTGAGAGGTGACCTTATAGAGGTTTATAAAATTATGGATTTTAGGATAGTACAAATAGACAATCTCTTTTCCCTGGCATCAGGGAGTCCAGAACTAGAGGGCATAGTTTTAGGGTGAGAGGGGAAAGATATAAAAGAGACCTAAGGGGCAACTTTTTCACACAGAGGGTGGTACATGTATGGAATGAGCTGCCAGAGGAAGTGTTGGGATATCTGGTCAGCATGGACAGGTTGGACCAAAGGGTCTGTTTCCATGCTGTACATATCTATGACTCTATGACTTTAAATGTTAAATTAAGAGGATGAGGGTTGTGCGCCTTTTAATTCAAAAGCTTGCAGGTAATTCAATTTATGTTTAAACAATTTGGTATGATTAGAGAAAAGCTTTGTTGAGGGAATTTCTAATCGAAGTAACTGGTTCTAATAAATTATTTCTGCACTTTACCCAAGCCTTGGACATCTTTCCTGCAATATGGAGCCAATACTTGAACACATTAGGGGATCTGAGGCCTAAGCAATGATTTATGTTTGTTTAAGTGGAATGTTCTTGCTCTTTACTATGGCTGTCTGTGTAAAGCCAATGATTTTGCCAGTAAAGCCAATATGCTTTTTCCATGGCCCTGTCAACTTGGACAATCAGCTTCAAAAATTATATTGTGAACAGTTTTTGTTTATATTTGTTCTCCTCATTTTCTTCTCAAATTGCACCACCACAGGTTTTTGCACTTAAGTTGGCCTGCTGTGTGTTTGTCCATTTCCGCAATCTGGATATGCCCTACTGATGTCTGCTACTTTATTCCTTTACTCTAAAACACGTCCACGTTTTGTACTACCTGCCAATTTTAAAATCATGCCTTTTTATACCAAAATCTAGATAGCCCTTGTCCCAATTTCTGGAGTCATCACTATATACTAACTCCTAATTATTTAACAAACATTTATCATTAACCTTTGTTCAGTGCCTCTTGGCTAATTTTGTTCCCAAGCTGTCACAGTCCTTTTAATCTAATTTCAATGCCTTAAGTATGAGTTTCAATTACTTAAAATGCGGAGGAAAAGCCACATTTGAACAGTGTGTAACAAACACTGGAAGAGTCAGTGATTTCTGTTTTCAGACTTCTGTTTATTATATAGAAAGAGGACAGTTATTTTTTCAGCAATAATGTTTAGTGTTACTGTTTTTGTACACTTTCAGAATTCTTCAAATTGGGGCAGCCTTTTGCCCAATTGATCCAGAAAATGCACCTCACTTATCAGCAAATTTTATTCAAAGGTGTAAACTGATGTATATCCTTATTCAGAAAGATATGATACAGGTGAGTAACAGCTATAAAGGTCTGAAGAAATAATGTTTAAAAACGAATACATTGACATATTTTACATTTCCTATATTTTAACTTTATAAGTAGTCTATTTTTTCTGTTTTTAAATAAATTGATGGATTTATTTAATTATTAATGCAATATTGTTTGTATAGTTATTTAAGTGCATGAAATCCTATCAAAACAGCTCCATTTAAAGCATATAAATAATTGTTTCCTCATGGACTTCCCCTTCCCTTACACTGTGCAATATCAAATAGTTACCGTCACTAAGTGACCATTCTCCTATTAGCAGATATCGCTGCACCTTTTTTTGAAAGTGTCAGCCTTGAAATTCTGTAGGAGAAGCTGAAGAGAAAATTTTACTTTCCAAAAAAAAATTGGAGAGATTTTGATTTCAATTCTAAACATTAGCTTTATTTCTTTGTCTACAAATGCTGACACACCTGCTGAGTATTTTTAGCAGTCTGTTTTTATGCCATTCCCTCCAGTTATTTATGTTACCAATAGGTCATCTATTTAAACTGTTCACTTAAAGATTAGAAGCAACATTAAAATAAATATCTGTACAGACACATGTTTCATTAGATATGCTTGTTGGAGTTCAGACTGTCACAATGATTGGTTGAGGTGTTGCATCTTTTAAGCAGAAATGGGATAAATCTTTCAAGCAGAATAAAGTTCAGTTCTATTTGGGGAAAGCAAATGGGATTATTACAGTATGATCCAGGAAAGATCCCACAAAAATGAACCACGTGGCAATCTATGTATTCTATGCTATCTCTGTAGTTAAATGAATTTATTTTGCTGAAGCTGGCACTATTTAGTTTAGGCCGTGATCACCTTTACTAATTCATGTGATTTTATTTTCCATTGCTGATCAGACCAGTGTTCTTTTGCTGATCCCTATTTCTCTTCAGAAGATGATGAACCATGTTCTTGAATACTGCTGGCTTGTCAGGCCATTGCGGAGGGCAGTTATAAATCATTCATATTTATGTGCTTGAAGTGATATATATGCCAATGCTAGCAGATTCCCTTCCTTAAAAGGGTATTAGTGTGCCATATATATTTTTCTTACAATAAAGTTGTTTCATAATTGTTTCAAAGTTACTATATTCATTATTAGCTTCATTTAATTATTTGATTTTATTTTTCTAAACTCTCATTCTTTTATTCATTAATGGGATGAGGCTGTCACTGGCTAGGTCAGCATTTATTGCCCATTTCTAATTGCCTTTAACATGGTAATGGTGATTCCTGCCTTGAGCCATTGAAGTCCTTTATAGTGTAAGTACACACACAAGCCATGATTTTAATTAAATGATAATAAAGGAACGTCTATATAGTTCAATCAAGAAAGGGCATGGCTTGCCACAGAAATCTTAGCCTCCAACCTTTTCTTGCCAAAGTTTCACCTGTCTATAGTGTAATTGAAGTCTGTCACCATCAGAGTATTCTTAACTCTCTTTTACACTGTCCAATGCCTTCACACCTTCCTAAAGCGTGGGGTTCAGAATTAAACCATTGATTTATAAAGGTTCGCCATTATAGAGTAGTAAGGGTATGGAATGCTTAGCCTGCAACGGTAGTAGATTCGCCAACTTTAAGTACGTTTAAGTCGTCATTGGACAAGCATATGGACGTACATGGAATAGTGTAGGTTAGATGGGCTTCAGATTGGTATGACAGGTCGGCGCAACATCGAGGGCCGAAGGGCCTGTACTGCGCTGTATTGTTCTATGTTCTGTTTCTTTCCTTTTGTACTCTATGCTGTCATTCATAAAATCCAGTACACGTCTCAACCTGGTCTGTGATTTCAACAAATTGTGCAGCATAACTTCAGCCAACTCTGCTCTGTTAGAATGGAACCTTTTTTTATATTGAGTCTCCTTATTCTTCCTACCAAAATGTACCACTTTGCATCAAATTTCACCTATCATATGTCTGATCATGCTACCTAATATCACTGTCTGTCATCTTGAAGTCTATGACAGAAAATGGGAGCACAGTAGGCCATTCAACACTTTGGGCCCACTCTGCCAGCCTATCACGGTCCTCCTGCTATTTCACATACTTCTAAGATTTGTAATTTGCAGACTTTGAAATTATACTTTGTAGGCAAATTGTGTCACTAATTTAAATTGTAAGCAGTGATCGGAATGATAACCCCTAGGGAACCTGAATTTATTTTATTTGTTTATGGGTTGAGGGTGTCACTGGTTAGGCTAGCATTTGTTGCCTGTCCCTAATTGCTCTTGAAGTATATGAAGATTTGCTAGGCCATTTCAGAGGGTAGCTAAGTTTTAACGGCATTGCTTTGGGTTGTAGAAGTCGCGTGACATTCAGCCACACTTGACGGTAGTAGATTTCCTTTCTGAAAGGAGATTAGTGAACCAGATTGGTTTCATGGTTTCAGGCTAGTTTCTAAAATCTCTTTCCAGACTTGTAAAAACAAAACTGTATTCCAATTTCACTGCCATGATGAGATTTGAACCCATGTCCCCATGGCATTAGCCTTTCATTCTGGATTATACCAATATGCCCCTGCCTCTCCATAGTATGTGCTCTCTCCCATCTGAAAAGGACTTGTTTCCTGATTCTAACTCCACTGTTCCTTTTATTCCATGAACTTTGACTTGGCTGAGAAACCTATTTTGTGGAACTTGATCACATGTTCCCTTGACTATTGAACCTTAGGAAAGTCCTAAGATTGTGAAAAGCAGTATGAATGTAAGTCTATCTGTTTGTAGAAAGGAAAACCTTCAATAAATGTGAAAATATTATTCTAAATGAAAGTGGTAAACTCTACAATTTGAATATCTTGAAGTTGAATGGGATTGTTCTGCATTAAACACAGGATAAATTCACATTATGATATCCATAATCAATCAATCAATTGAAAAATCAGTTCCTGATAAGAGAATAACTATTAATATTGGTAGGTCAGAATGGATAGTGAGAAACTCTTCTTATTGAAGGATCAGGAGTAAGAGGATACCGATTTAAGCCAATTGGTTAAATAAACTGGCAAATGAAGAAAAACCTTTTTAGCACAGCAAGTTGTTTGTATCTTGAATGTGCTGCCTGAGTGTGTATTGGAGGAAACAAATCAAGTCAAGGCCTTTGAAAGAGTTAGATCATTATCTGAAAAAGAAAACATTTTCAGGGCTACAGGAAAAGGAGTGGAACTTAGTGAGTTGCTTTTACAGAAAACTAGCCTCGATAGGATGATTCAAACAGCCTGCTTCAGTGCTATAACCATTCTATAATTCTGTATGCTCACATTGCAAATTATGTTTTTAAAAGAATAATAGTATTCATATTTGGTTTGGCAGAAACTTTCTTTTAACCCATTGACCATACCAGAAACCCCAGTTCAATTTGTTTTCAACAGAAACATAATTTTCTCACTCAGCGTCAGAATGACTTTGATCATGAGCTTTGACTAAAATTCAAATTCTAAATGTGATTCCAACTGGAGAGTGATCTTGGTAATGTCACATCAGATTTTATTTATTAATATTTTACAGTACCTGCTTTTTTGCAACCATGCATGCCCTATGTTTGTGTAATCATTTTTGACTTTTAATTCTTAAAGAAACTAATTTTTCTAAGCTGATAAATAATGCATACTAATTTTATATTTCAGAAATTCAAGGAGACTCTGTCAAAGTGGCTGTATATTGAAGTTGAACATGATGTACCAACACTAAATGTGGTACTTGTGAAGATTCAGTGGCGGTTGAATAATGTGGATTCAGAACCCAAAAATAAAGAATATGTAATTTACAGAAAAATAGGAGATTTAAGACCAGACAGCTCAGAAGCTGCTGAAGAGGATAGGAAACAAGTGCACAAATGTACAGATATCCAGAGGCATGGATTTTTGGCATATATATTGCAAACATCAGGTACGACAGGAACTCCAAAAATTGTTCGAGTGCCACATCAGTGCATTGTTCCAAACATACAGCATCTCAGGTAAGTTTAGTTACAATTAATTATTGCTAAAGATTGCAGGCTTTGCTGTCAGCCCATACTGATACAAGAATCTGTTTAGTATGGGCTTCTGTTTTGACAACTGAAATGAGTTGTTGGCTTTCTGCCTTTTTAAGCAGTTATAGAAATTGTTAATTGCAACCTCTTTTGTCAAAAGTCTGTGATTATTTGGACAAGAGTAAGAAGTGTGAAGTATTTGAAGCCACTGTTAAATCTTACTAGAGTTTTTTTTATATAAGGTTGTACTCGCAATAATTTAATTTTTAAAGTACAGTTTATGCATCAATGTTTTAGTCTCTTCCTGGTGTTCCATATTTGTTGTCATTATATTGTCATATGAAGAATTTGTTTCGTATGTATACAATGCCTGGACAGTATGCAGGGCTGTGTGGGACTGGGTTTAATTGGAGAATATAAGGAGGTATGGAGCAGAATCACAGAATTGTTACAATACAGAAGGGGGGCAGTTGGCCCAACTTGCCCATATTCAAAATATATTTGAGGTGGGGGCAGTAGATGAATTTGTTCCTGGAACCTACCCCCACCAAAAAACAAAATCTGTGAAAAGGCAATCAGGAGGAAACCTGTCAAAGAATGCAAGCACTTTTAAGTTGAATGTATAGAATTATCATGAATTGTCCAACAAATCATGGGCTAGTATTCCTTTACCTACTACTGTACATTTTATGCGTATGTGGGAAACATGAGAATGACGAGAACGAGGGTAGGTCCAATCAAGGACAGTAGTGGGAGACTGTGTATTGAGTCGGAAGAGATAGGAGAGGTCTTGAATGAGTACTTTTCTTCAGTATTTACGAAGGAGAGGAACCGTATTGTTGAAGAGGAGAGTGTGAAACGGACTGGTAAGCTAGAGGAGATACATGTTAGGAAGGAAGATGTGTTGGACATTTTGAACAACTTGAGGATAGACAAGTCGCCTGGGCCTGATGGGATATATCCGAGGATTATGTGGGAAGCAAGAGAG